>NW_022436941.1:11765543-12140275 GCF_009761245.1 Sapajus apella | reverse complement strand
TGTATATATATATATATATTGCAGCCATAAGAAGGAATGAATTAACAGCGTTTGCAGTGACCTGGATGAGATTGGAGACTATTATTCTAAGTGACGTAACTCAGGAAGAGAAAATCAGACATCATATGTTTTCACTGATACATGGAAGCTAAGCTATGAGGATGCAAAGGCATAAGAATGATACAATGGACTCTGGGGACTTGCGGGAAAGAGTGGGAGGGGACGAGGGATAAAAGACTACAAATATGGTAGAGTGTACCCTGCTCAGGTGAGGGGTGCATCAAAATCTCACAAATCACCACTAAAGGACTTATTTGTGGAACTAAATATCACCTGTACTCCAATAACTTATGGAAAACTAGAAATAAAAATAAAGTCATACATAAGTAAATGTTACAGAATAAAATCATAGTAGAATAAAATAAAGCACAGCCTTTTTAAGTTTAAAATACATATGTAAGTATATATATGTGTGTATAAATGTGTGTATATATAAAATGTGTGTATATATATATGTATGTGTGTGTGTGTGTGTATACATAAATTGGCTTTAAAAGGTCTAAAAGAACTTTCACCAAACAGTGCAATGGATCTCACTGCCTGATAGCATAATGTGTGGATTATTATTTTTATAATAAATATTTAAAGCTTTGCAATAAAGAAAAAATGGCATAATCCTAAATGTTTAACTATCGTATCAATGCAGTCTCTTTCATTAAAGACTAGAGTTTAAAACACAGAATTCACCCAGAAAGACAGCCTTGATTCTAGGAGTTGGGAGGGTTGCGAAACAGAGAAAACCGCTCACTATGCAAAAGCCTTCAGAGGAGACAGAGAACATAAAACTGGCTGAGGCTCCAGGCCCTAATGACTTGGCCAAGCCTCAGGGTTTCCATACACCTTTTTTCCAGGCTGGTATCTGACCTACTCCATGATCAATCTTTGCTCCCCTCAACAATCCCCTCCCTTCTTCCTACAGCCTTTCTCCTTCTGTATTATCTCTACAACCTAGCCTATTCCTGCTGCTCAGAAAAGCTACTGTGACATTTTGATGGGGGGAGAGTCAAAGCCTCCTGCAGCTGTGACCTTCAATGAACAGAAAGGTATGAGGGTCATCACGGCAAAGAATGTTAGGCTCACTGACACAGCACATACCACAGATACTCCAAACTTGTGGCCAAGTACCTTTGAATGAAAAGTCTCTCCTATATTTAGAGACAGTTCATTCAGGAGCTGAGAGATTTATCTCTATAACCATAATTGAATTATCTCTTTCAAGCACAAACGCTGTTTGCTTTAATGCTCATGCCATGACTAGATATATAAAGACAAGAAGAAAGTCTGGAAATGCCGTGAAACTAGCTGTAACTAGGGAAAGGTCCCACAACTTTCAAAGAGATTTGGGACCCTCAATAATGTAAAGAGCATTTCCTGCAGAAGTAAACAAATTCAGTAATTGTTTTTCTTCTCCAAGATGCCTTCTGACACCCATATATTACTACCAGCATTAGTACTTCTTATAAATGAAAACAGTGGGGTAGGTAATCTCAGCATATTGGGTGGCCTAGGCAAATGGATCACTTGAGTCCAGGAGTTGGAAACCTGCTTGTGCAACATAGACAGACCCCAATCTTTATGAAAAAAAAATTAGCCTTGCAAGTTGGCATGTGTCCATACTCCCAGCTACTCAGGAGAATGAGGTCAGAAGATGGCTTGAACTAGAGAGGTCAAAAGGCTGTAATGAGCTATGATCATGCCACTGCACTTTAGCCTCAGTGACAGCGAGATCCTGTCTCAAATTAATAAAAAGCGAATCGTGTCAAATATTGTGACGTTAAGATAAAAATCTTTTAGACAAGAATATGTTTCCTGCCATGGAGTTGACTCTTACTTCTTAAAATGTACTACAGTTTCTGATCACCAGTAACTCTCCAATGACAAATGTGCATTAAAACATGATTTTATGTCAAAGTTTCCTTCTCCCCAGAAGGTCAATATTTAGTCTAGGCTTAAGAGAGGAGACCCAAAGTGCCCCCACCCAGGTTCCAAACCAAATGAAGGTTTGATGGACTGGAGATTGAGCATT
Source organism: Sapajus apella (assembly GCF_009761245.1). Classification (NCBI taxonomy): domain Eukaryota; kingdom Metazoa; phylum Chordata; class Mammalia; order Primates; family Cebidae; genus Sapajus; species Sapajus apella. Next base: position 12,138,189 of record NW_022436941.1, on the reverse strand, counting down.
CTCAATTACCCGTCATGTATACAGGTATATACTCTGTACCTGTGAGCCAATGAGAAGCAAGAATGCTGATGCCTTTTTGCCTCACACCAGCCTCAGGCTATATGGTATGCTTACTGAATATCTGTCACTCCCACAATTACTGCAACTATGAGACCTAGAAATACCAGGGAGGGAGAGGGAGATAGGACCTAGGGGCTGAGACTTCACTGATGCTGTGGGAAGTCACATGGCCAGGTAAAGATGACATAGTACCCAAAAGATCTGAAGTTCAGTTGTCACTCTGCCATTGATCTGCTGTGAGCTCCAGAAAAACCCATAGCATTTCTGCATTCAGTTTTCTCATTTGGTAGCATAACATAAAGGAATCATATTGGAATGCTCTGACATTTGCTCAGGTCTCAAATGTTATTAATCCAGCCAACCTCATCACACTGTTATTATATGGATCAAAACGCTGGTCATAGCATAATTTCACAATAAATAAATTAATAAGCAAATTTTTTCATTACTTCAGGTTCTAAAAAGATTTTTTTAAAACAGAAGATGAGAAAGTCAATTCAGTCCTTTTGGAAATGAATATTTGGAAGTTTGGAAGTACTTTAGTAATTTTTCTAGGCTACAACTAAGAACAATACCAACAAAAGATAGAGACTCAAAACAAAATGCATTAGGTTTCCAGAACTTGGAGAAATACAGTGTCTTTTTGATATCTTCTCCTTATAAACCCTGTCAAAGTCAAATATTAAAATGCTGTTGACCATTTTTTGATGCTCAAGAAAAGGTCAAAAAAGTTGACCATTTTTAATTTTTCTATATTAAAAGAATGCTGAGGTACAACTGTATGAGAAAATTAATATTTAGTTTTGATTATTTGTATTTTACTTATTTTCTTTTTTGTAAATTGTCTCAGATACTTTCTTTTGCTAAATGATGTGATACAGATAAATTCAATAAATATAATAACTTAATTCACTACATCAGGAAGGCGTGGAATTAATTAAAATTCTTGATTTTGAGTTTATAATGGTTTTATTTCATTTATTACCTTTACATATGATCATTTTGAATGTCAAAATAATTGAACTACTGAATTGAATGCAGGCTGTTAAAGTTAGATGCGACTCATCCAATAGAATATAAAAGTATTACATTCTCCCTGTTTTGTGCACTGTTTAATACTCTTAGGTCCTTGAATTTTTAGATATACTAATTATTTTCATAGATACTTCTTGACACAAGTGTTATAAATGTTCTTATAGATATAAAGATCATTTCAAAATTCACTCTGTTTACAGATTTCTGATACGTGTAAATTCCAGTGTATCTCATAAGCATCTAAATGTTTCAAGTAGCAGAAATGCAGACTACAATAGTCACTGTTACCCTGAGATTTTCAAAGGTGATCTTCTATCAGTGATCAGTGGACCATACATATATTTCTACTGCAAATATTCTGGAAGGCACTGCTCTCTGGAATTCCCATTCCACACTGATCCAATAAAATCTGACTTTACAGATTTTCAACACATACCATGAACCAATCCCTCCTCCTCGGCTGCTCTCCAACTCAATAATGGCAGTTACATTCATTACATTTAGTGAGTCAGACTTTCCGCAGTGCCTAAGTCACTCCCAGTTAGTATGGCAGGTGTGCGATGAGTGATGTTAGCTGTTTCGGCATTCTAAAAAACCGTGTAAGTTTAAAGCAGCCATGGTATTGCCCTACTGGCCTGAAAGAGTAAAGGCTCCCTCCACTAATGCCTCAAATATGACTTCTGTGTTGGAGAGAAAAGAATGCAACACTTTTCCTTTTAAAAAATAAAGCAAAGGCTTACTATAATCAGAGGATTTGTTTAAAATATTTATAAATCACTTTAAATAATAAGGTTGTTTCCTATTTTTGCCCACTGGAGATAGTGGGGTTTTAAGGTAGAAAAAATAAGAAGAAATTAGTCTTTATGACAGTTGAGATTTCATCCCTTTCTTAAAAAGCTGCCCAGAAATAACATTAAGTGTCTATCTCAAACCCACAAAACCAATAAATACAGAGTTAGAAATGCCACTACATCCTTATTATTCCTTGGTTAGTGTGGCTTGCCCTTTTTCTCTGTTTACAGTTGCATAATTATTTATTCCCTGGAGAACATGGAGGTCAATCTAAAGTCAAGACTGGCTCTAAATGAATGCGCTGTCTATGATACCTGGCTCTCCTCCCAGCAAGACAAATGTGGTTGTGCTACATAAACACACAGGAGAAGCCCAGTCACACTTCAAGTCACAAATGTACAAGCATATGAAAAAAGACATCCCAGAGTCCGACACTGTGAGGCTGATAACTAATGAGTTCTCCAGTTAGAACTTGGAGAACTGGGTATACACTTTGGATGAAAAAAAAAAATCAAAACTTTTAAGGTCAGAGATACAGAATTTTTCAAGCTCTAAGATTCATACTTTGGAAATCTACTGCACACTATGAGATTTGGGGTCTGGAAACCCTAAATTTAAATGTCTTCCAAAAAGTTAAAAAGAAAAAAAATCAAGCCTTTGGAAGAGTTCTGTCTTTTAAAAGTTTGTTAACTTAGGTCAACACCGTGAGAATTCTCCTTTGCTATCTAGGTCACGTAGTTGTTGAGATATAACCAGAAATAGAAAGTGGTTTTGTACAAATGCCTCAGAAACCTTGATCTTCAAAAGGCCTAAACTTCAAGCAGAGTTAAAAGCCTGATAATTTGCATAATAACATGTGGTCTTATCTGGATTTTTTACGGAAAAAGTGGTTTTGAGTAATCTAGATAATTGCTCTACTCCTCCTCTTCCAATTTGTATTAATAGACACAGAAAGATAAAACTTCCAAATTATCTTTGAAACCTTTCTCATTATTGCCTTTCAACAGAGTCTAGAAGTGAAGTCTGAACTGACTCCAACCGGCTGAGTCTTCCCCACTATTCAAATGGGGCCGCGTCCCGATTATCAGTGCAATGTGATCACTAGATTTTAAAGGCAACTGCGCGTCCAAATGGCTGAGTGCAAGAGGTCGGCCGGAGATAGGGCCGAGCGCGCTGCCCCAAGCTGGGATCCCTGCCAAGCACTCACGGACAATGCACTGGTTTCCTCCAGGGAGCGTCTTCCATCCCGGGCAGCAGTAGGAGTGGAATCTGGAGCCGCACACGTTCGGCCTGTGATAGACAAGGGCGGTCACACACAGATAGAGAGGGGGTGCAGCAACATATGAACGGTCTTCGTAAGCAATAAATACCCCGAGTGAGTAGATTTCAAGACAACAAACAAACTAAAACTACACTTCAAATTCTTGGGGGTTGGGAGGCAGACGAGGAAGTAAAAGAGCTAGACGCTGGAATGCAGGAGGGTCAGAAACGTCTAAACATTGCCTTTCATCTGTCGTCCCTTGCCTGCTTGTTTAAAGGGCGAAAAGAGACATGGAAACATATAATTTGCTACTATTCTAGCTTCCAGATGCAGAGAACAAAGGGAACATTCCGTTCCAAAAAATCCTTGCCCTCCTCCCCAAATCCATTCCTCCTTGATCAACTGTTACTTTGGCCCCGACGTGTCAAGGAAGGCGCGTCGGAAGGTGGAGGGCTCCGGTTGGTGATTAGAAGGTGTGCCACGAACCCTGCACACGTCCTCAAACAAAAGGCTCAGAGCGGCGCCTCAGACGGTGGGGAGGAAGCAGGCTCCTCTGGCCCCTGCGTCGGGAGGACCCAGGCCAGCCTTCCGCCCGACATTCAGAACCTGTTCCCGGACCGCGGGCTCTGCACACTCTCTGCGATCCGCAGCCCGGGGTCCCCTGTTACCTGCCACCCGACCCTCCGAGAGAGCTTCACGCCCGCTAAGCCGCGAGGGTTGGGAAGGGGCAGGCGCTCCTGGGGGGTCTTTGGGTCTCCTGGCGAAGGGGGCTGCAGCTCTAGGCTCCAGCACTAGGGTAGGGAGGGGGTGGGCTGGAAAGCCGCCAAACTGAGGATTTCCCCCTCCCCCAAGCCGGCGCCTTAGGTGCGGGACCGCTTGCCCACCTACCCTCGGAGCACGTCCTGCTGTCCTCGCCGGCGGACGCGACTGGCCACCGCGGCACCCTCCTCAAGATACTCGGGCACCAGAAACCCGCCTTCAGAGCCTGCTGTGGCGGACCGGACCTGTTGCGGCGGCGGCTGGGGCCGGGGCGGCTTGGGCGGAGGAGGCTGTGGCTGACCAGCCGTGCCCTGAGCCCAGAGCGCCACGCAGCCCAGCCACACGAAGTAGGGCTGGAGACACAGCCGCCGTCGTCTCCCCATCGCCGGCGCCGAAAGCGCGCGGCCCTAGACCCGCGGAGAGGGAGTGACCAAAGACAAAATCTGCGCGGCCCCAAAAAAGTCAATGTCTAATAAGCCCTTCGTCGGCTGCGAGTGAACTCCCTCAGGTTCGGGCTCCCTACTCTAACTGGAGACCCCGACAGAGCACCGGCCCCCTGGCTGCCTGCGACGCAGGACACCAAGTCTAGCGCAATGGGCGGTGAGGTGCGGCGGAGGTGAAGCCGGCAGCTCCGAGCGGTCCACGTTGCATCCCCCGGGCGACAGCCCCGAGCGACTACAGGACCGCCAGCCGGCGGGGGCGAAAAATTACAAAAGTAACCTGAGCAGCCCGGGCGTAAAGTTACAAAGAAAGTGAACCTCAAAAGGAAAAAAGGCCTGCACTCAGGGCTCGGCGGATTCCCGTGCGCTCCGGGCACGGATCTTGGAAAGCTGCGAAAGTCACCAAAAAGAAGCAGGCAAGCAAACAAAAGTTGCCCCAAAAGAACAGGGTACCCTCTGGGCTCTTTCCGAGTCCCACAGGGCAACGACGTGCGGGCAGCAGCTGCGGAGGCCGGGCGGAGGTGCGCAGGGTGGGGACCTGCGGCGGGCAAGAGAGCTAGGGCGGGAGGCGGGAGGCTGGATGCCCGGGAAGATGCGGCGGGGGAGGGCGCGGCGCGCGGGTTTTAGAGGCCCGGCGGGGCGCTGGGCGGGCCGGCGGGCGGCGGCTGTCAGTGGGGGCGCAGCCTTCCACACGTGGGACGCAGCCCGGACCCAGGGGCCGGCGCAGAGTGGGCGGGGACAGAGTAAGGGAGAGATCGGGTGCGGAGGAACGAGGGGAGCGAAGGTTGGGGGAGGGGAAGAGGAAGGAAGGGGGGCAGGGCGAAGGGAGGGGAGAGGACGGAGATTGGGGAGAAGGGGGGCGAGCCCGAGAGGAAGGCTGGGGTGGAAGAGGGACTTGGAAAGAGGGATTGGCGAGCCCGGGTGCGAGAGGAAATGAGCGGGGGATGGGGGCGAGGTTAGGGCAAAAAGAGAAGTGGGAAAGGGGAGGGAGGGCCCAGGGCCGGGCGCGAGAGGAGGGGGCCAGGAGGCCGGCTGGAGGGGGCGAGGCGCTAGGCGGCTTTGCTTCCCGTCCCCCTCAATTGGCCGCTAGTTCTGTTTTGACTGCCTGTACAAAGCGAGCAGACGGCGGGGGATGGGGCAATTAGGGACCGGATTTGGGAAACGAGGCAGCAGCCCCTTCCCCTCCCCCTCCGCCCTCGTCCGGCCGCGGACCGGGTACTAGGGTCCCTAAGCTCGCCAGGCTTGGCTGGATCCGCAGCTGAACTTCCCCGCCGGACAGAGGCCGCAAGGTTGAGGATGAGAAAGGGTCTTCCGGACCCTGACACAGGATGGGGGGATTCGCAGTCAGCCAGGAATAGAGGCTCACTGGGCTTTGGTTGCAGCCCAAACGAGAAGGACGGGCCCTCCCCACCGCCCTCTTACCTCCACCGCCCCACCGGGAGCGGCGTCAGTCTGCAGGACCAACGTAGCGGCTGGGCGTTTCCAGATTGAAATGCTCCCTCGGCCACCAAGAGGGAGCTCACGCGGCCGCGGGGGTCCTAGGCAGCTAACTGGCGCCGCAGTCCCGGGGAGTCTGTGCATGGGCTGTACTCTGGTGTGAGACCTGGCAGAACTCTGCCTAGGCTTGCATGCAGGGAGGGGTTAGAGACCCTGAAATATACTAGCAGGTAGGGTGGCGACAAGGCGGGTAAATGAGGCTTGGGGGCATGCTCTTCGTAACTTGCTTGGACTCCTTCTGATTAATGATTAAATCCTAGCAATTGGTGCAACTCTCTGTACCTCTTAGAGTGCCTCTGCACCGGTCTGCTCTGGGGTGTTCCTTTGTGGCCCTGCTTTCATGAAATCTCTGTGAAACCCTGGTCATTTCTCATTCAGTGGCATATCATAATTTAAAAATCAAACACTCCTGAAAACAAGGAGTAACCATCCAAACTCAGTTTGCAAAACAGTACAAGAAAACAGTGTCTGGTTTATTCAAGCCTAGAAAACTTTAGTTTAAAGGGGAAAATGGTGTGTGTGTGTGTGTGTGTGTATACACACATACATTATACATATATATATATACACACACATACACACACACATTTACCTATATATAAAGCATATATATTTCTGGCCCACATTGCCCAGATGTGCTATTTTACAACCAAAAATCTCCAATAATTGGCACAACTCCCTCCTTTACTTTTACGTGTAGTCACAGGGTCTTAAGGTAGTACCCCTTGTTACACTATTCTCATAAAGCAGAAGAAAAGATAAGAGTTACATAATTTTATGTGAGACACCTATTTGTTAAAATCCAAAGAAAGGGCAATAGAGTTATTTTCATGTACTTTGCTTCAAATAAAATCATTATAACTAAAAGAGCTAAATAACATAACTAGCTCCTGGTTTAAAGCAGTGTTTTAGTCATACCATTTAAAACATCCTGTGTCTGGTTTTTTGATTAATACCTACATGGCTTAGTGGTTCATTCCTGTTCATCACATAAAATCCAAATACTGTAAAATTGCCTATGCTTTTACCCTTTGATCCAGCAATTCTACTTTTTAGGAATCTGTATAAAAGATACATAGGCAAAAAAAAAAAAAAATGAAATGGTGAACGCATTTGACTGTTCATTGCAGCCTGTTTATAATAGTGAAAGACTAGAAACAAATCTCCCATGAATAAGCAACTTTTGCATGTGACTTCATCTATGCAGTGAAATATTATGCAGCTGTCAAATATGAATGAGGAGAAACTATGTATGCTCTTAGAGAATGATCTTTAGCATATACAGTTTACCAAAAAAAAAAAAAGCAAGGTACAGAGAGAATAGGCAAGTCACTGAGACAGAAAGTAGAATAAAGGTTACCGGGAGCTCCAGGAAAATGGGAATGATGAGTTATTGTTTAACGGGTACAAAATGTCCATTTAGGATGATGAAAAAGTTAGAACTGGGTAGTGCTGATGGTTGCCCAACATTATGCAAGTACTTAATGCTACTGAATTGCACACTTAAAAATGATTAAAATGGTAAATTTTATGTTATGTCTATTTTTTACAATATTTTTTAAATGAAAGCTGTATAATATTGTATGCTACTTTTTTGGAGTATGTGTGTGTTTTAGATTTAACAAAAGAGAAGAATAAACTAAATCTAATAAAAAATAGTTATCTGAAGGGAAAGGAAAGACTGTGGGGAAAGAAACAATGAGAGAAGCTAAACCTTTCTAAATATACTTGGTTTTATAGTTCTAGCTTTGGAGCTTTGTTCCAAAGACCTAGAAACAGTGACAACCCAAAAGCCATCGGGTCACTGTGACCAGACTGTGGTCCCTGAATACCATTTCCAAAGTAAAAAGAATCAAGGTTCCTTGGGTAAGTGGCTGATTCCAAGTCTGGGAAAGGAAATGCATAAAGTGAGTCTGGACTATCTGTCTTGTCATGCCTGAAAGCAGGAAATTATCTGATAATTAAGGTTATGTCAAAAGGAAACCTGAGCTAACTTGAAAAAGATCTCACTGGTAAAAGATGGGGAAACTTGAGCAAATGACCCCAAAAGATTCAAATATATGAATTACATAAATATTCAAGAGTTCCAAATGATACTCCAAACAAAAATTAGTTGGCCACCTTTGGAGGTTGTTAGGGCACAGCTCACTATTCTAAACACATCGATAAATAAAATTATTAACCAGTTATTCTTCCTTTGCTAGAAAGACTCAGAGAAAGTCTTTTGAAAAAGGACTCTTTTGAAAAAAATTCACAGTTGTAAATGCAGAAATGATGGAATTAGAAAAATCACTACTGTATAAATCCTAATAAAATAACCAAATTAATGGTTTTTAACAATTGCTAAAACCATTAATGTAAGAAGTTCTCAAGTGGTGGCCATTTTCTCCTCAGGGTATATTTGGCAATATTTGGAGACATTGTTTATTGTCACATGACAGTGTGTGGGAGTGGTGATGAGAGTGTATCAAAGTTGCCGCCAAACATTCTACAACGTACAGTACAGTCCCCCATAACAAGTGTTACCGGGTCCAAAATATCAATTTACTTGAGAAACCATGCATTGAAAAGTCAATTGGGAACTTTTTAGTGAATGTGTCAAGCTGTTACCACCAGAACCTACTGATTAATTACTAACTATTGAAAAGTAAGATAGCCAGACATTCTATTTTTATTTATGTGGTGCAATAGGAGGTATACAGACCACCTATGAAATACCTTTGTCAAAAAAACTGAGCCTGAATGTAATCATACCTCTACATTTAACTCCCAGTTTCCAAGAGCAATGGAGGACCTTGAAACATATTAAATGGTACCTTAAGAATATAGGTAACCAGATGTAGAATGGGATATACCCCAAAACTAAGTTCTTCAAATAAATGACATGAATAGAGGAGAGGAAAGGAAACTGTTATGGCCCAACAACCAAAAGAAATGCTTGCACCTTATCTGGGAGTTTGATGTGAATCTTAGTGTAAAATAACGTTTTTGATACTATCATCCAGTCCAGTAAATCTTCTTTATATGGTTGCAGCTACAGTCGATATATAACTGCAACTGCATGAGACTCCTCAAGTGAGAACTACCAAGGCAAACTCTTCTGTGTTCCTGAAGCATAAAAGGCTAAGGCAAAATAAATTTTTTAAACCTATAACTTTAGGGGTAACTTGTTATCCAGTGATAGAACACTGAATTGAACACTGGTTACTAGATATTAAAGATTGATTTTTAATTTTGGGATATGTGACAATGGTATCAGGGTTATTTATATTTTTAATACACTAGCTAGTATTATACTTATTAAAGTCTTTATAGATGAAATTATAGGGTACCTGGGTTTGATTCAACATACTGCAAGGAGAACAAAGGCAGGGTACATTAGATATACTTTCTTCCTCTTGGTAAGTATACTTAAGTAAACATAGATAAGTATATGTGGAGAAAGAGAGCATGCACACATAGAAGACTGTAAATGGTAGGGAGAAGAAGGCAAACTACTTACCCTGCTAGTGACCTTGTGACCTGAGCAATGACATGATAGTGGTTTTCCTGAGTTGCCTTTTGCTTTATGTGTTCCAGAATGAGTGCTAGAGAAGCTAGCAACTTGGAAATGCCATTGGCAACAGACTAAAGAAAGCCTCCAAAGAAAGTCTGCCCTCTCTAGCCAAAAGACAAGAAAAGGGTAGCCTAGAAAGACAGAACACTTTCAGACAATAACTGCCCTAACCAAACCACAGAAAAGAACTGTAGTCACCTTTACCAACAATGGCTAAGTAAGGAGCCTAGACTTTCATCCTTAACAGGGTGTAACAAGATAGGTCTCCCCTTCTCCTGGATAGTGTCAGAGAAAGCCAAGTGGAAAGCTCAGACTTTCATCCTCCCGCATGGTCATGAGCCACCTTCTCCCCATGGTGTCAGTGGAGAAGCTGGACTTCCACCTCCACCTAACAATAATGAAATGCCCCTGTCTGCTGGGATGGTGTCAGAAGAGACCTAGTAGACAGTCAGGAACTTTCTCACTGCCCAGCAGTAATGAGGCCATCCTACCACCACCATGGTGTCATGGAATATCATGGGAAACTACATTGGGAGCAGTAATGAAACACCACTGTCCTAGCCAGGGTGGTACAGAAGAGCTTGAGTGGTGATCCTGTTCTGTCACCCCTGCCCAGTGATAAACAAGTTATTCCTCCCCTCAAGAGTGTCAACAGGGCCGCATGTAGATCTTGGACTTCCACCATCATCTAGGAGTAATGAGGCATCCCTTGCCCTGTCTGCCCACCATTGCAGTATTAGAGGACGCAGCTCAAACAAATGATTTAAATATAACCCAAAGTCTCATAAAATAAAGTAAAAAATATCCAAGATTCATATACACCTACTATTTACCCACATTAAAAAAAAATCCAAGATTCAACTGAAAATCACTTACCATTGAAAGAACCAGGAAGATCTTAAATAAGAAAAGAAAATTAATATACATCAACACTAAGATAACACAGATGTTAGAATTGTCTGACAGTGTTTTTAAGCAACTATGATAAAAATGCATCAGTGGGCCATTGTGAAACTCTTGAAACAAATGATAAATGAAAGAAAGTAGAAAACATCAGCACAAAAATAGAAGACATGAAGAACTAAATGAAAATTCTAGAATATAAAAGTAAAAAATGAAATTTTAAAACTTAATTGATGGGTTTCACAGAAAAATTGAGGGGCAGAGGAAAGAATCAGTGAATTTGAAGACAGAAAAATAGAAATCACTCAAACTTAACAATGAAGAGAGTATACACTGAAAAATCAAACAGCCTTAGGGATCTGTGAGACTGTTACAAAATATCTAACATTTAATTATCAGAATTTCAAAAGAAGAAGAGAGAGGATAGAGCTGCTGAAAAATTACTTGGAGAATACATAATGGTAAAACATTTTCCAAATTTGGTAATAGGCATAAATATACAGATTCAGGGCAGGTGTGGTTCATGCCTGTAATCCCAGCACTTTGGAAGGCCGAGGCAAGCGGATCATGAGGTCAGAAGTTCGAGACCAGTCTGGCCAATATAGTGAAACTCCATCTCCACTAAAAATAAAAAAAAAAAATTAGCTAGGCATGGTGGTGCGCACTTGTAATCCCAGCTACTTGGGAGGCTGAGGCAGGAGAATCACGTAAACCTGGGAGGCGGAGATTGAAGTGAGCCAAGATCGTGTCATTGCTCTCCAGCCCGGGTGACAACATGAGACTCCATCTAAAAAAAATACAGATTCAAGAAGCCTAGCAAGTCCCAAACAGAATAAACCCAAAGGCATTCACATCAAGACTCATGATAGTCAAAGTTTTGAAAATTAAAGGCAAAAAAAAAAAAAAAAAAAAAAAACTGTGAAAGCAGCAAAAGAAAGGACACTTTACTTGTCCTTTCCGATAAAAAAACAATTCAAATGATGACAGATTTCACATTAAAAACTGTGGAAGCCAGAAGAGAGTTACACCCATTTCTTCAGTGCTGAAAATAAAGAACTGTTAACCCAGAATTCAATACCCAGTTGAAATATCCTTCAGAAATAAAGGACACATCAAGACTCTTTTAGATGAAGGAAAGCAAGAACTTGTCTCATCAGACCTATCCTAAAACAATGACTAAAGGAAATTATTTAAACAGAAATGAAATGATAACCAAAAGAGTCTTGAAACAAGAAGGAAGAACAACAGAGTGAATATATGGAAAAGTATGAATAATTATAATAAATTTTATCTATCTTGACTTTTCTAAATTATGCTTGATGGTTCATGCAAAAATTATAACATTGTCTCAGGTATATAAAAGAAATATTTAAGAAAATTATTTTATAAGCAGAGGAAGGTAAAGACACATAAAGGAAGGTAAGATTTCTATACTGATAAAATGCGGATACTAGTATACTGTGATAAGTTAAAGGGGTAGCACAGGGAGACCTTTGTGACGAGGAAATAGTTCTCTAACTGCTTGGTGGTGCTTACCCAAATCTCCACATGTGAAAAATGGAATAGAACTGTACATACACGTTGTGAAAATGAACTGTACATACACGTTGTGCCAGCATCAGTTTTGTGTTTTTTATATATTGTATATAAGAAATAACCATTGGGAGAAACTAGGTAAAGAGTAAACAGGATCTCTCTGTGCTATCTGCGCAACTCTCTGTAAATCTATACTTTTTAAAACATTTATAATATTAATGATAAAATCCTTTTTAAAGAAATTTGACATATGCTTACCCATCTTCTATCAGTGTAAAGTGGAGATATTTCATCCTATGTGATTGAGAAAAAGGAAGTTGCCTGGGCATGGTGGCTCATGCCTGTAATCCCAGCACTTTGAGAGGTGAGGCAAGTGGATCACCTGAGGTCGGGAGTTTGAGGCCAGCCTGACCAATACGGAGAAACCCCATATCTACTAAAAATACAAAAATCAGCAGGGCATGGTGGTGTGTGCCTGTAGTCCCAGCCTACTTGGGAGGGTGAGGCAGGAGAATCGCTTGAACCTGGGAGGCAGAGGTTGCAGTGAGCCAAGATCACGTCATTGCACTCCAGCCTGGGCAACAAGAGCAAAAATTCCATCTCAAAAAAAAAAAAAAAAAAAAAAAAAAAGAAAAGAAAAAAAGGAAGTTAATAGATGAAATGAAATGGCAAAATGTTGGCAATTATTAAAACTTTATATACAACCCTTTATCAGTAATTGAAAGATCCAGCAGACAGAAAACCGATGAGGGCATAGTTGAACTGAGCACTGCCACTGATCAGCTGGATCTAGTGACATTCATAGCATACTTCATTTAATAACTACTGAATACACATTATTCTCAAGGTTGTGTGAAATATTCACCCAGATAGATCACAGCTTTGTCCATAAAACACACCTTAACAGCATCTAAGAGAATAGAAATCCTACAAAGTATGCTCTCAGATCACAATAGAATTAAACTAGGAACAAAAGACAGAAGAGAGCTGGGAAAATCCCTAAATATCTAGAGATTAAACAATAAACTTCTAAATAACAAACATACCAAAAAAGAAGTCTCAAGAGAAATAAAATAAAATGAAATGAACTAAATAAAAACGAAAATGGGGCTTATTAAAATTTTCAGGATGCAGTGAAAGCAGTGCTTTGAGGGGCATTTCTGACACTGAATGCATATATTAGCAAAGAAGGAATATCTAACATTGATGATCTAAGTTTCCACATTAGGAAATCAGGAAAAGAAGAGCACATTAATGCAAGATAAATTGAAGAAAAGAAATCGAAATTACAGCAGACGTTAAGAAATTGAAAACAGAAAACCAATAAAAAAAATCAACAAGACAAAATATTGGCTATTTGTTTTTGTTTTTAAGTGAAAGCAAATTTATTAGAGAAAGAAAGAAACAAAATAATGGCTGCTCCATAGAAAGAGCTGTGTGGCATGGGCTGCTTCACTGAGTATACTTATGTTTTTTCTTGACTATTTGCTAAGCAAGGGATGGATTATTCATGTGTTGCCCAGGAAAGGGATGGGGAGTTCCCAGAACTGAGGGTTCTTCCTGTTTTCAGAGCATATAGGATAACTTCTGGACATTGCCATGGCATTTGTAAACCATCATGGTGCTGGTGGGAGTGTCTTTTAGCATGCAAATGAATTATAGCTGGCATATAATGAATAGTGAGGACAACCGGAGGTCGCTCTTCTCCTCCTCTTGTTTTTGATGGGTTTTGGTTGGCTTCTTTACTGCATCCTGTTTTACTAGCTGGGTCTTTGTGACCTGTAGCTTATGAAACCAATTCCAACAACCTCTTATCTCATCTTAAGACAAAGAATGCCTAACTTCCTGGGGATGCAACCCAGCAGGTCTCAGCCTCATTTTATCCAGACCCTATTCAAGATGGAGTTGCTCTGATTCAAACCCCTCTGACATATTTCCCCTCTCCCTTCTAAAAGGGGACCCTTAATCCTAAAAGATTCATTTTCTGTAACTTCTTCAGGCTGAATGGGTGATGTTTTCCTGCCTAACTATGAGGGTCTCTTGTATTCAGGGTAGAGAAGTATTTGGTGAGAAAGCAGTGGTATGGTAAGGACCATTTATAACTCTGAATCCCAACAAAAGGTGATATAAGGCCAGGTGAGGTGGTGCACACCGGTAATTCCAGCACTTTGGGAGGCCGCGGTGGGCAGATTGCTTGAACTCAGGAGTTCAAGACCAGTCTGGGCAACAAGACAAAACCCTGTCTGTATAAAAAATACAAAAATTAGCTGTGCATGGTGATGTGGAAGGATCACTTGAGCCCAGGAGGCAGAGGTTGCAGTGAGCTGTGATTGCACCACTGCACTCCAGCTTGGGTGACAGAGCCAGACCCTGTCCCCACAACCCTACAAAAAAGATATAAATAGTCTCCAAATTCTGGAGAAATAAGGTAGAAAGAAAGAAATATGCTCCAGATTTTGTTTCCATGAGTATATTTTACTCAATTGTTAGAAGCCGTAAATAACTCAAAAGAAAAGTTTTCTTAACTGCAAAGTCAGCCAATTGGTGCTGCAGTCTATTTCTTTTGAGTTGGGGGTCTCTTCAATATGGTTCCTTTATGGTTTGCCATGGAAGATGTTACCAGAAAGAGGTCCAGCTCCAGACCTCAAGAGAGCATTCTTGGATCTCACAGAAGAAAAAATTCAGGAGGAGTACACAGAGTAAAGGGAAACAAATTTAATAGAGAATTAAAGAAACAAAAGAATGGCTACTCCATATATAGAGGAGCTTGATTAGTTGAAAAGATTAATAAAATTGATAAACCTCTAGCCAAGCTAATCAAGGAAAAAAAAAAAAAGAAAAGACACAAATTGCTAATATCATAAATAAAGTAGAACCATCATACTTACCTTGTGGGCATTAACAAAACAATAAGGGAATAGTATGAATATCTCTATGCTACAAATTTGATATCTAAAATGAAATGGACTAATGCCTTGAAAGACACCAACTATCAGGATGAATAATTTGAACAGACCTATATCCAATAAAACAGAGTTCACATAACTTCAAAAAGAGAAAGTGCCAGGCTCAAATGGTTTCAGTGGTATTTTCTACTAATTCACTGGGGTTTTATGAAACACTTAAGGAGCCAATGATATCAATTTCTGCAATATCTTCCAGAAAATCTAAACAGAGTAAACACTTCTAATTCATTCTATGAGGCCAGCATTCTCCTGAAATCAAAACCAGAGATATTACAAGAAGAGAAAAATTATGGAAACTCAGTATCTGTCATGAACATAGATGCAAAAACCCTCAAAAATACTAGCAAATCAAATTCAACAATGTATGAAAAGAAGCATACTCTGTGACACATGAGCATTCATTCTGTGTATGAAAGATCAGTTAAGCATTTAAAAAATTGATAAATGTATCAATAGGCTACAGAAAAAAATATGATCACATTAATCCAATACTCATTCATAATAAAAAGCATTTGAACGGCCGGGCGCGGTGGCTCAAGCCTGTAATCCCAGCACTTTGGGAGGCCGAGGCGGGTGGATCACGAGGTCAAGAGATCGAGACCATCCTGGTCAACATGGTGAAACCCCGTCTCTACTAAAAATACAAAAAATTAGGTGGGCATGGTGGCACGTGCCTGTAATCCCAGCGACTCAGGAGGCTGAGGCAGGAGAATTGCCTGAACCCGGCAGGCGGAGGTTGCGGTGAGCCGAGATCGCGCCATTGCACTCCAGCCTGGGTAACAAGAGCGAAACTCCGTCTCAAAATAAATAAATAAATAAATAAATAAAATAAAAAAATAAAAAGCATTTGAAAAAATCCAATACCCATTCATGATAAAAACTCTAAGCAAACTAGTTGTATAGAAAAAGAACTTCCTCAACATGATAAATAATATCTACAAAAAATCTAGAGCTAACATCGTACTTCATGGTGAGAAACTCAATGTTTTCTCACCATTTATTTGGGAATAAGACAAGGATGTACCCTCTCACCACTCCTATTCTACGTTTTACTAAAGTAAGACAATAATAAGAAATACAATTATATAGATTAATAAGGAAGAACTAGAACTATCTATGTTTGCAAATGACATGATTGTCTTGAAGAAAATCCTAAAGACCAACACAAAACTCCTGGAGCTAATAAGCAATTATTGTAAGTTTGCAGGATACAATATAGAAAGTCGATATGGAAAAGTCAATTGCCTACCTATCTATCACCAATGAAAAATTAATTAGCAAATAAAAAATACTTAGATGCAAACCTAACAAAATATGTACAACATTTATATGAAGAAAACTATAAAACTTTGAAGAGAGAAATAAAAGAGATTCAAATAAGTGGAGAAATATTTCCTGCTCATTGATAGGAACACTCAATGTTGTTAAGATATCAGTTATTTCCTACTTAGCTGTAGATTCACCCCAATGCCAATTAAAATCTTAACAAGTTATTTTGTAGATATTGACATACTGATTTGAAGGTTTCTGTGAAGAAGGAAGTGATACAGAATAGCCAACAGAACACTGGAGAAGTATAGAGACAGAGAACTGACACAACTTCAAGACTTAGTAGAAAATGTAAAGTAATCAAGACAATGTGATAACGGATACATGGGTATTTATTTTGTTCTGCCTTCTAATTTTGTGTGTGTTTGAAGACTTTCATGATGAATAATGTCTTTTTTTTTTAAGAATGTTTTCTTAATGAAAAGTTTTTTAAAAATCTTCTTCAACTGTGTTTATCTCCATGTTTTCTACTGTCTAATAACCACAAACTTTATGCACACTCAAGGATTATCAATTTCATTGATTCTCTGCTTCCCAAATCAGTAATTTCTGCTTAAATCATCATTACTTTATTCCTTCTGTTTTCCTTGAAAGCACGTAGTTTAGTTTTCTAGCACTTCTAACTTTTTGAGTCTAGTACTTAACTTACTTGTTGAGCTTCCTTTTTAATTCCTAAAGAATATAAAACTGTGAATTGCTCTTTGAGTACAACTTTAGATAAGCACCAATTTTTTTGATAAATTATGTGTTTATTATCTTTATTTTATAATTTTTTAAAATTTTCATTATGAATTCAAAGTATTTAAGAAAAAGATGTACAATTTTTCTATGATTATATATTTTTCTTTTTATGAGTATTAATTTCTACTTCTGTTGAAATGTATCCAGAGATCATGGTCTGTTCTTTATGTATTTGTATATGTATTGGAAATTATCTGTTTATTTATATATGCTTTTATGTTAAAGAGTTTGAGACATATTTGTTAGCTGAAGTATAATAATTATATCATTTACATATTCTGTATGATTATTTTATTATGTAGCTGATCTGTCATGAACCTGGAGGCAAGTTAAAATCCACTGCTAATACTGTATTTCTAGTTCTTCTTGTTTTGTTTGCAGCCTATGTGTTCTATCTTTTACTGTTTATGTACATATTTATGGCAACAACATTCTCATAGTAAATTGTATACTTACACTCACAAAATGGACTGTCTTGTGTAACATTTGTTTTGGATTTAGTCTTTGTGATATTGATATTTCTACCCCAGGTTTCTTTTTGTTACTATTTCCCTGTTATGTCTTTTTTTCTTTTATACAATCTGAGTCTTTTAGCTCTGTATGCTTCTTGTGTATACAACATATTTTTCACCTATAACATATTATCGTTTATTTTTTACCCAATCTTATCATCTTTCTGTGACTATATCCTATTTACATTAGGCATCAAAAATATAATTAGTTTTTAATGTTTTCATCCAATGTTATGGGCTTTTCTGTTTTAAATACTTTCTTTTTGGATTTTATTCATAAAATTTCTTACCATTACTTTGGTTCAGTGTATGCAGTGTGCACTTTTTTTCATATAATTTGGAAGGCTTATATTCTCTTTTTATATGTTGTTATAAAACATTTGTCAGTTGATATATTTTATCTAATCACCGCTTCTTGCTATAGCAGCTTTAGATAGTTTTTGTTTATGTCTTTTGCAAAAGATTAGATAATTAGCTCACTATACTTTCTCCTATCTCCTTTCTCCTTCTCACCTTCTCAATTTGTTAGCTAAGTGTTATTTTTAGTTCTGGTGATTTCTCTTATCACATACAAACAACATACAACTTAGACTACTATTTGTTGATTAAGAAAGTTAAGAAAATGGAGCTGCATGGCCAAGATGATTGACTGGAAGCAGCTATGGTGTGTGGCTCTCATGGAAAGGAATAAAAGGAGTGAGTAAATACAGCATCTTCAACTGCAACACCCAGGTACTCACACTAGGACTAATCAAGGAAACAACTTGACCAATGAAGAATGGAGAAAAGCAAGGCAAAATAGCAGTCCACCTGGAAGCAACACAGAGCCAAGAGAACTTCCTCTGCCCAGGGAAGCACTGAGTGTAGGTGCAACCCCGGGAAACTATGCTTCTCCACAGATCTTTGCAACACTTGGGTAAGAAGATCCCCTCATGAACCAACTCCACCAGGTCCTACAATCTGACACACAGAGCTACATAGAGTTTTGCCAGAGTAGCCGCTTTGCATACTCTGGCTTCCCAGCAAAAGTAACTCCAGCTCCAGCAAAGCAGGAAGTTAACACATCTATGCATACCCCTAGGAAAGTGGCTGAATCCAGTGGGCTGAGCAGCAATGGTCTGTGGGCCCCACTTCCATGACACCTCACAGGATAAGACCCACTGGCTTAGAATTCCTGCCAGCCACCAGCAACAGTGTTGTGCCTACCTAGGATGGAGTTTCTGTAGGGAGGTTGGGTTGCCATCTTTGCTGTTTGAGTGACTTACACATTCCACCCTGTTGCCTTGGGAGAGCCCAAGCCAACTGAGCAGAAGTGGTACCCCAGCATAGCACAGCTGCTCTACTGAAGTGTGGCCAGGCCGCTTCTTTAAGTGGGTCCCTGATCCTGTTCCTCCTCACTAGGTGGAACCTCCCCTCTAAGGCCTCCATCCACCACCTGCTGGTGTTCTCTGGCCAGCAGAGATTTGAATTCTTCATGGGATGGAGTTCCTGGTGAGGAGGGATGGGCCGCCAACTTTGCTGTTTGGACAACTCAGCCATTCTAGCCTGCGGTCTTTGGGGAACCCAAACTGACTGAGCAAAAGTGGTACCCAACACAGCACAGCTGCTCTACAAAAACATAGCCAGGCTACTTCTTTAAGCAGGTCCACCATCCCATTACTCCTGACTGGGGTGAGACTTCCCAACCAGGGTCTCCAGCCGCCTCCTACTGGTGCGTTCAGGCCGGCAACATGTCTGTACCCCGCTGGGATAGAGCAATCAGAGGAAGCAGCAGGCTGCCATTTTTGTGATTTTGCAGCCTTCACTGGTGATACCTCCAGGCACTGGAAAATCTGAGGTGACTAGGGACTGGAGCAGACCCTTAGCAAACTGTAGCAGCCTCACTGAAAAGTGGCCAGACTGTTAAAAGAAAAAAAAATAAGACATGCAGAAGTTGGCAGCCTCAAAGGTTGAGGGTAGATAAGCCCACAAAGATGAGAAAGAATCAACATAAGAGAGCTGAAAGCTCAAGAAACCAGAATGCCCCTTTTCCTCCAAATGACTGCATCTATCTATCCATTGAGGGTTCAGAACTGAAATGACGGAAGTAGATTCAGAATATGGATAAAAATAGCCTTCACCGAGCTAAAGTATATTTTAACCCAGTGAAAGGAAGCTAAAAATCATGATATATCATTACAGGAGCTGACAGACAATATAGCCAGTATAAAAAAGAGTGTAACCAGCCTGATAGAGCTGAAGGACACAACACAATAATTTCATAATGCAATCTCAAGTATTAATAGAATAATAGACCAAGCAGAGGAAAGAATCTCAGAGTTTGAAGACTGTCTTTCTGAAATAAGACAGGCCTGTAATCCCAGCACTTTGGGAGGCTGAGCCGGGTGGATCATGAGGTCAAGAGATGGAGAACATCCTGGCCAACATGGTGAAACCCCGTCTCTACTAAAAATACAAAAAAATTAGTTGGGCATGGTGGCACATGCCTGTAATACTAGCTACTTGGGTGGCTGAGGCAGGAGAATCACTTGAACCCAGGAGGCGGAGGTTGCGTTGAGCCGAGATTGCGCCATTATACTCCAGCCTGGGCAACAAGAGCAAAACTCTGTCTCAAAAAAAAAAAAAGGCATACAATAATAGAGAAAAAGTAGTGAAAAGGAATGAACAAAACCACTGAGAAATATGGAATTGTGTAAAGAGGCCAGATCTTTGACTAATTGGTGTACCCAAAAGAGTTGGGGAGAATGGAACCAGTTTGAAAAACATATTTCAGGATATCATCCATGAGAACTTTCCCAACCTAGATATAAAGACCAACATTCAAATTCAGAAAATGTAGAGAACCCAATAAGATACTCCAGAAGAAGATCATTCCCAAGACACATAATCATCAGATTCTCCAAGGCTGAAGTGAAAAAAAGTTGCTAAGGGCAGCCAGAGAGAAAGGCCATGTTACCTACAAAGGGAAGTTCATCAGACTAACAGCTGACCTTTCAGCAGAAACTCTAAAAGTCAGAAGAGATTGGGAGCCAATATTCAATATTCTTAAAAAATTCCAACCCAGAATTTCATATCAAAACTAAGCTTCGTAAACAAAGGAGAAATAAGATTCTTTTCAAATAAGCAAATGCTGAGGGAATTCATTACCACCAGATCTGCCTTACAAGAGCACTTGAAGGAAGCACTAAATATGGAAAGGAAAGACTGTAACCAGCCACTACAAAAACACAGTGAAGGCTGGGTACAGTGGCTAATGCCTGTAATCCCAACACTTTGGGAGGCCAAGGTGGGCAGATCACCAGAGGTCAGGAGTTCGAAGCCAGCCTGATCAACATTGAGAAACCCTGTCTCTACTAAAAATACAAAAAATTAGCCAGGCGTGGTAGTGCATGCCTATAATTTCAGCTACTTGGGGGTCTGAGACAGAAGAATCGCTTGAACCTGGGAGGCGGAGGTTGTGATGAGCAGTGATTGTGCCATTGCACTCCAGCCGGGGCAACAAGAATGAAACTCCATCATAGAAAGAAAGAAAGAAAGAAGAAAGAAAGAAAGAAGGAAGGAAGGAAAGAAAGAAAGACAGAAAGAAAGAAAGAAACTCATCTCACATGCAGTGACACACATAAGCCCAAAATAAAGGAATGGAGAAAAATCTACCAAAGAAACAGGAAACAGAAAAAAAGCTGGGATGGCAATTCAATTTCAAACAAGCAGTATTTAACTCAATAAAGATCAAAGAAGACAAAAAAGGGTGTTTCATAATGTTAAAGGGTTCAATTCAATAAGAAGACCTAACTATCCTAAATATATATGCATCCAACACAGGAGCACTCAGATTCATAAAGCAAGTTTTTAGAGACCTTAAAAGAGACTTAGACTTCCACATTTAGTGGGAAATTTCAACACTTAACTGACAGTATTAGACAGATCACTGAGGCAGAAAATTAATAAAGATATTTAGGACCTGAACTCAGCACTGGACCAAATGGACCTGATAGATATCTACACAACTGTCCACCTCAAAACAATGGAATATACATTCTTCTCATCACTACATGGCACTTACTCAAAAATCAATCACATAATTGGAAGTAAAACATTCCTCACCAAATGCAAAAGAAGTGAAATATTAACAAATAGTCTCTCGGACCATAGAACTATCACATTAGAATTCAAGACTAACAAATTAACTGAAAAACACAGAATTAAATGGAAATCAAATAACCTGATCCTGAATGACTTTTGGGTAAATTATGAAATTAAGGCAGAAATCAAGAAGTTCTTTGAAAATAATAAGAACACAGATACAAGGTACCAGAATCTTTGGGATGCAGCTAAGGCAGTGTTAAGAAGGAAATTCATAGCACGAAATGCCCACATCAAAAGTTTAGAAGGATCACAAGTTAACAACCTAACATACAAACTAAAAGAACTAGAGAACCAATATCAAACCCCAAAGCTAGAAGAAGACAAGAAATAACCTAAATCAGAGCTGAACTGAAGGAGATAGAGACATGAAAGATCATTCAAAAGATCAATGAATCCAGAAGCTGGCTTAAAAACAAAAACAAAAACAAAAAACTAATAAAATAGATAGACCACTAGCTAGACTAATAAAGAGGAAAAGAGAAAACATTTACATAAACAATCAGAAATGATAAGGGGGCTATTACCACTGACCACACAGAAATACAAACAACCATCAGAGAACATTATTGACACTTCTATGCAAGTAAACTAAAAAATCTAGAAGAAATGGATAAATTCCTGGATACATACACTCTCCCAAGCCTGAACTAGAAAGAAATTGAATCCTTGAACAGACCAATAATGAGTTCCAAAATTGAGGCAGCAATAAATAACCTATCAACCAAAAAAGACCCAGGACCAGATGGATTCACAGCTGAATTTTACTAGATGTACAAAGAGCTAATACCATTCTTACTGAAAGCATTCCCGAAAATTCAAAAGGAGGGATTCCTCCTTAACTCATTCTATAGGGTCAGTATCATCCTGATACCAAAACCTGGCAGAGATACAACAAAAAAAGAAAACTTCAGGCCAATATCCCTGATGAACATTGATGGAAAAATCCTCAACGAAATACAAACTGAATCCGGCAGCACATGAAAAAGTTTATCTACCACAATCAAGTAAGCTTCATCCCTGGGATGTAAGGCTGGTTCAACATATGCAAATCAACAAATGTGATTCATCACATAAACAGAACTAAAGACTAAAAGTACACGATTATAGATACAGAAAAGGCTTTTCAATAAAATTCAACATCCCTTCATGTCAAAAACTCTCAGTAAATTGGTATTGAAGGAACATACCTCAAAATAACAAGAGCCATCTGTGACAGACCCACAGCCAACATCATACTGAATGGGCAAAAGCTGAAAGCATTCCCCTTGAAAACTGGCACAAGACAAGGATGCCCTCTCTCACCACTCCTATTCAACATAGTTTTGAAAGGTCTGGCCAGGGCAGTCAGGCAAGATAAAGAAATAAGGGGTATTCAAATGGGAAGAGAGGAAGTCAAGCTATCCCTATTTAAAGATGACACGAAACTATATTTAGAAAACCCCATTATCTTAGCCCAAGAGTTTCTTAAGCTGATAAGCAACTTCAGCGAAGTTTCAGGATACAAAATCAATGTGTAAGAGGTGCTAGCATTTCTATACACCAACGGTCAAGCCAAGATCCAAATCACGAACAAACTCCCATTCATGATTGCCATAAAAAGAATAAAATACCTAGGAATACAGCTAATAGGGAGGTGAAAGTTCTCTACAAGGATAACTATAAATCACTGCTTAAAGAAATCAGAGATGACACAAATGGAAAAACATTCCATATTCTCAGATAGGAAGAATAAATGTTGCTAAAATGGCCCTACTGCTAAAAGTAATTTATAGATTTAATGCTATTCCCATTAAACTACTGCTGACATCCTTCAAAGAACTAGAAAAACTATTTTAAAATTGATATGGTACCAAAAAAGAACCTAAATTGCCGAGGCACTCCTAAGCAAAAAGAACAAAGCTGGAGGCATCATGCTTCCTTCCCTCTCCTCCTCTCCCCTCCCCTCCCTTCCCCCTCCTTCTCCTCCTCCTCCTCCTTCTTCTTTGAGACAGGGTCTCACCCTGTTCACCCAGGCTAAAGGGTGGTGACACAATCACTGCTCACTGCAACATCTGCCTACTGGGCTCAAGGAATTCTCCCACTCAGCCTCTCAAGTAGCTGGAACTACAGGCTTATGCCACCATGTCTGACTAGTATTAGTATTTTTTGTAGAGACAGGGTCTCACCATGTTGCCCAGACAGGCTGGTTGGTCACTAACTCCTATGCTCAAGTAATCAGCCTGCTTCCGCCTCCCAAAGTGCTGGGATTACAGGCGTGAGCCCCATGCCCTGCGCTTCAACTTATTTCTTAGTTCTGCAATTTCCTTTTCATTTCACGTTGCTGTTTTATCATCTTATTTTTAAGGTTCTCTCCTTTTATTAGGTTCATGTTTTAATTATGTTCTTCCACAATATGAAAACTTCCTATGGATATTTCTTCTATTTCTTTACCAATCTTTCCTCTAAGTAAAATTTGCCATCTGTGGCATACATTACTAGTAGCCTACTCAGTGTCCATTCCTCCCTATTTACTTATTTCCTTAACACTCATTTTGTTCGGTACAGTAACGTCCCCAGATTCAGGGCAATGCTTCTCAGATTCTTAGAGCTAGTGGTGACTAATGCCTTTCTTTTGGTTTCCTGCTGGCACAGGGACGTTTAAATTAAACTTTCCCATATTCCATATTTTTTCTTGTGCAGATGCAACTTTTGTGCATTGATTCACCTTTCTTTGTTTGAAAACCTTCGAAATAACTTTTACAAAACTTTTCTCTCATGTTTATTGCAGAGTGTGAGTGTGTCTCTGTGTGTGTGTGTGTTGGGGGGTTTGGACTGTGAATTATGTTTACTGCAAGAAATCAAGACAAGTGTATTTGGGGAAATCTCTCTCTCTCGGGTTGCACATTTTGGATTGCATAGCATGAATCTCTGCCTTTTCTTTTGATTGAATCTGAGGTATTTTGACTGGTTTGGTCCTATTTGTTATTCTATCATTACGGTTGGAGAAAAGGAGAGTCTCAGATGTTTTTATTCTACCATTTTAACTTGGAAGTCTCTACAAGTACTTTAAATGAATTTTAATCAAAGTAATACAAACAAATGGTCACAAATCAAATCATGCAAAAATATTGTGATAAGAAACAACTGAGCTCAGCTCCACTGTGGCTTAACCTAAACCTTACTCCTTGGAGGCATTTCCCCCCCCCTTTTTTTTTTTTTTGTAAATGGAGGAAAAATTTACATCCTGTTAAATCCATACATCTTAAGTGTAAAGTTAGATGAGTTGTGACAATTGCAAATATCCCTTTAACCCTGTCTATTAAAATACAGAGCATTTTTATCACCACAGAAAGATCCCTTATGCAATAACCCAGTTCATTCCATCCCACCTCACCCACATCCCGCAGGCAATAACCCTGGTTTTCTTTCACCATAGATTAGTTTGCCTATTGTGAAACTTCATATCAGTTGAATCACACAGCATGTACTCTTATATCTAGCTCCTTACACTCAGCATAAAATCTGGCAGTTTGTTCATGTTGTAGAATGTATCAGTGGTTTGTTCCTTTTGTTGCTGAAGAGTATTCTATTGTCTCTTTATACTGCAATTGTTTTTATCCATTCTCCTCATGATGGATTTTTAGGTTGTTTTCATTTTTGAACCATTATGAATAAATGAAACTACTATGAACATTGTTGTTTACATTTTTCTGTGTACTTATGTTTTCATTTTTCTTGATAAATACCCAAAAGTAGAATTTTTAGTCATAGAGTAGATGTATTTTTTGGTGGGGATGGTTGCAGTGGGACAGTCTCACTCTTGCCCAGGCTGGAGTGCAGTGGCACAATCTCAGCTCACTGTAACTTCCACCTCCTGGGTTCATGTAATTCTCGTGCCTCAGCCTCAGGAGTAGCTAGAATTATAGACATGCACCGCCATGCCAGGGTAATTTTTATATCTTTAGTAGAGATGGGTTTTCACCATGTTGGCCAGGCTGGTCTCAAACTCCGGACCTCAGGTGATCTGCTCACCATGACCCCCAAAGTGCTGGGATTACAGGTGTGAGCCACCACGCCCAGACAACTAGATGTACTTTTAACTTTATAAGAAGCTATTAGAACAATTTCAACACTGGCTATACCATTCTACGGTACCTTCAGCAATGTATGAGAGTTTTGATTGCTTCACATCCTGAACAGTATTTGATGTTTTCAGGCTTTTTCATCTTTGCCATTTTAATGATTGTGTGATATATGCCACTGTGATTCTAATGTGTATTTCCCTAATAACTAATGACTGATGTTAATCACTTTCTTATGTGGTTATTTGCCATTTCTGTGCCTTTTATGTAAAATGCCTGTTCAAGGTTTTTGGCTGATTATTTTATTGGGTTGCTTTTCTTTCTATTATTGAGTTGTAGAAATTGTTTATATATCCTGGATACAAGTTCTTTATCATATATAGATATTGCCAATATTTTCTCCCAGCCTGAAGTTTTCATAGGTTTTCTTAGTGGTGTCTTTGGATGAGCAGAAGACTTACATTTTCATGAAGTGTAAGTCTACCTTTTCTATTTTATGGATAATGATTCCTAGTTAAGAAATGTTTATATAACCCATGTTTTCTTCCTGAAGATTTTTGCTTTTATAATTTGGTCTATGATATATTTCAAGTTGATTTTGTATAGAATGTAAGGAATGGGTCTAGATTCATATTTTATATGTATGTGTGTGTATATATGTATAAATATACGTATACATATATCTCTATATATTGATATATAGTTATAAATGACTATAGATATATAGAGATTGCTATAGACATCCATAGATATATCTGACCATATATATCCGTTTCAGCACTGTTCGTTGAAAGGACTTTCCTTTCCCTAGTGAATGGCTTTGACGGCTTTATCAAAGATCAATACCACATTGTCTTGATTACTGAAGCCTTATAGTAAGTCTTGAATGCAATTAGGGTTCACTTTGTTCTCTTTCAAAACTGTTTTGGCTACTTTAGGTTGGTTACATTTCATCTTTAGAACCAGTTTATCAAATTCTAGAGAAAAGTCTGCTGAGATTTTGACTGGGCTTGTACTGAGTTTGTTGCCCAAGTTTTGAAGAGTAGAAATTTATCAGTATTGAGTCTTTGAGTCTGACAACACATGGACATGGAAGATTTATTTCTTTATATCTTCATTAATTTTTCCTAGTAATGTCATTTTCAGTGTAGAGGTCTTGAAAATATTTTGTTAAATTAAATCTAGGTATTTTATCATTTTTGATGCTATTTGTTGTTTAATGTGATGGGGAATTTTGTGTGTCAATTTGGCTCTTAGTCAATCAGTAATCTGTGTGTTACTATAAAGGTGTTTTGTAGACTTGATTAATACCTATAATCAGCTCACTTTCAGTGAAAGAAGATTATGCTTGCTAATCCAGGTGGGTCTGATCCAACTTGAAAGGCTTTAAGAGTAGAACTGAGATTTCCTTGAGGAAGAAGGAATTCCTCCTGTGGACCAGAGCTTCAGTTCCTGCCACGGTGTTTCAGCCTGCCTTGCTGATCCTGTCCTGTGAATTTCCAACTTACCTAGCCAGCCTTAACACTCATGTAGGCCAATATCTTGCAAAAAATTTCTTTATGTATATTCTAAAAGAGCACCTTCATTTTCTCACTACCCAATCTAGTAATCTGTCTCCACTTGAACTTCTTTGCTTCACCTCTTGCTAGTGGGAAGAAATGTCCATTTTCTACCCAGAGGCCAAATCCTCTACTTAATCCTTTGGATCACATCACCTCCAGCTTAGGGAATGACTTCATGCTTCAAGCTCTTCAGTACACCAGCATTCTTTTTCTTTTTCAGTACACCAGCATTCTTAAGTTATCTATTATCTTAAATAAACAATTCTCTTTAGCCTTTGTGTGTCATTCTCGTTTTTGTGATAATTCTTTGGGACCTTGTGCTGCTGTTACTATCTCATCCTCTGTTTATTTGTTTAGCTACTGATATCAATTTATTAAGGTAGTTGACTTAAGTATCTGCAATGAAGACCTCAACTACTACTCCTGGCTCAGTACTGATGAAGTAATCTGCTTAGTGTCCAAGGAACTGTTAAAGTTAGTGAGTGCTTGGGGATTCTCATCTGGAAACAATTCCAATGGTTAGAGCATTCACCATAAGACATTTTCCTTGTAGTGGTTCTTTGAGTATTGGTAGACATCTGAATCTGTCCCTTCACTTGAAGTTTTTCCTGTGTGCCTCTAATCAAGTCACCACACACCTTCTCCAAGGATTTTTACCTTGCCATTGGTTAGATAATTCTAGTTTGGTGAGTTGTCACCCCTAGTTCCACAAGTGTCTTTTCTATCTTCAAAAGCCATGGCTGCAGTGCCACTTCCTGAATGACTGTTTCTCAGGGAGAAATAGTGGTGGTGAACCCAGAGAAGCCTGTGGGTTCAGAGCTCTGCTGAAGCTGCAACCAAGTCAGAGGCCCCCTATTCCTTTTTAAGCCTATGCCAACTAAAGTTTCTGTTGATAGGCAAAAAGTACTCATTTCCTGGGTCAAAAAATGAATGCTAAGTTGCCAAATTCAGTGGATGTGATTCTGCATTCATTTTACTTATAGCCATTTAAACATTTCATTTAACTCAATCCCAATCTTTGAAATAATTAATTACTTCCTTCTTCTTGTAAAATGCTCCTGACTGTGTTCTTACAACGCTCCATTCTTATTTTCTTCCCAACTCCTTATTTACCAATTCAGTCACTTGCTTGCTCCTGAATGGACCTGGCAACCGATTTCCCCTGATTATATTCCCTTCTTGGGTAATATTTTCAGGTACTTGTAATATGCTTAATACCTGCTGGCACTAGTTCTAGTTTTCCTTAATCTTTTTTTCCCAAGTTGTCTTTGCTACCATGGAATCAGCTAGCTTGTAAGTAACAGAACTTGTAGCCAATAGTGAGTTAAAAAATACCAGAACACAGAAGTAAGGCTGTGTATTTGTCGTGGTTCTAAACAGTAGGCAACAGAATTCACTGTACTTGTTTCATCAGTAAGATGTTTATTGAAGGATAGGAGAAAGCATACAAAATCATTGGAAGGACTTGGGGAATGAAGGCTGAGGCTCAGAAAATATCTGCCACAATCACTCTTCAAAGCTACTGATTTTCTTCACCACTGCCAGCTTCAGATCAGGCTACCTCTATTTAATTACTCTACTTAACTCTATTGCTACCCTCTGAAGAGATATTCCACCCTTTCCTGTTTCCTTATGCAGTTCTATTCCAACTCAGTCAACTTATGGCTGTGTATGATTGCAGAAACGAAGTCATGTTTCTTTATGCTTGAGGCAAAGAACTAAGGAAAGGTGGTTTTGTTCTATATTGGCAAGGCAAGATTCATAACTTAGGGGACTAGCAAAATCCAAAGGAGTTCAAAAATATGCTGAACAGGCCAAAACAACAAACGTCCACTATAGAGGGATTGAAAGGCATTGTTTGCAGAGGCTTATCATTTCTTTAGGATTTCTCCTGATGTGTGCTCACATTTCCTTTTGGATAGCTTCACTGGAAGGGCAACAGCGTTCTAATCAGTTGAGACAACACCTTTGTGAAAGTCTGCTTGGCGTCAGGCGCTGTTCTAGAGGATGGCTCTGCTCTAGAGGATGGCTCTGCTCAACAGAGAGTCAGGAGAGAATATCCCAACTAACTAACATCTAAGGAAGAGTAAGGACTTTTTCTGTTTTTTTCTCGGAAGCACCTAGTAAAATGTGCATTCTTCTGAACTAGACCACAGAACTTTTCCTGAAACAATCACTCTGGAAAGCAATTGGGAGTAGCTGATTGGTTTAAGCCAGTTGTGGACTACTGCTAACCTAGGTGAAGTGACCTTCCCTTGGAGTATATAAGATATTTGTGGGAGGAGCAAAAACAGTAAAACAACAGGAAGGAAATGAATTCTGGGTGAACCCAAAGAGTGAATGCCTACTGCACTAATTCTATCTATTTATAATTCTGGATGAGCTTGAGAATTGCATTGACTTCTATAAGAATTGCATTATTCCAGCAAATAATTTTGAATGAATTAGCATCTTTATAAAATTTATTCTTCTCATTCCAGTATGAGAAAATATCTCTTCACTTGTTATTATTTGTTATTGTTCATGAAAGTTTTCTGCTATCTTTCAAATATATTTTTGAGCAAGGCTTTTTAACAATTTTCTAAGAATATTTCCTTTTTGACATGTCTGAATATTATCAATCTGTTTTTTAAATAAAATAATTCTTATTTATAAATAATTTTATAAATCTTGTTTATTTATCAAAAATCTTGCCATTGAGGAATACATTTTACATTTAATTTTTAGATACTGCCAATAATTCATTGCTTTTCATTTTTTTTTTTTTTTTTTTTTTAGATAGAGTTTTACTTTTTTTGCCCAGGCTGGGGTGCAATGGCATGATCTCGGTTCACTGCAACCTCTGTCTTCCAGGTTCAAACAGTTCTTCTGTCTCAGCCTCCCAAGTAGCTGGGATTACAGGAACCTGCCACCATGCCCGGCTAATTTTTGTATTTTTAGTAGAAATTGGGTTTCATCATGTAGACCAGTCTGGTTTCAAACTCCTGACATCATGTGATCAGCCCACCTTGGCCTCCCAAAGCTCTGGGATTACAGGTGTGAGCCACAGCACCTAGCCCTGTTTTTAATTTCTAAAAGATAATTTTTAAGTTTCTGGTTTTGGCACTAAATACTAGAGCAATATATAACAGGTATGATACTTTTGCTATTTACTTAATAATACCAATGGAAAATTAAAAATTTAATAAGCGGCCGGGCGCGGTGGCTCAAGCCTGTAATCCCAGCACTTTGGGAGGCCGAGGCGGGTGGATCACGAGGTCAAGAGATCCAGACCATCCTGGCCAACATGGTGAAACCCCCGTCTCTACTAAAAATACAAAAAATTAGCTGGGCATGGTGGCGCGTGCCTGTAATCCCAGCGACCCAGGAGGCTGGGGCAGGAGAATTGTCTGAACCCGGGAGGCGGAGGTTGCGGTGAGCCGAGATCGCGCCATTGCACTCCAGCCTGGGTAACAAGAGCGAAACTCCATCTCAAAAAAAAAAAAAAAAAAGAAAAAATTAATAAGCTTACTTATGTTATTTCACTACTAAATAAAAAATTTAAGTTGACTGATTTTGTAACTATAGTTAAGGATGCATTTCTACATTTTTAGGGCTACTTTAAAAATAAGCAGTGATCATTGAATAAAAAATCATAATCTTTTCAATTTTGTGTATTTGATAAGTACTATATGAAAAGACTTTCTAATGTGGAAAAATCCTTCCATCCAGAATTTAAGTAATTACATTGAAAATGAATATAGTCATTATCATCACTCCCTAAATATTGAACTATTGAATTTTACTGTTAAAGGAAACACAAGAAATTTCTGTTTTAGCCTCCTCCTATAACTGGTAGAAGCAAGAGTAAGATTTTTAAGGACACATTAATCTTCTTCAACATTGGCATATATTATAACTTTAACTTTGGTATTACTAAAACATTTATCATGAAAATGCATATTTTTCACTTTCTAAGTCATCTAATTTAGTTAAAGAAGCCAAATCTTTTGTCTTATGAAAAAACTTTAAAATGCTACAGTTTTATATTATTTTATCTTTGCACGCCTTTTCTAAACCAGTTTTTGGTTATTAAACTAGCACAATATGCAGGAAATTTATTTCACTTTTTCTGAATCATATAAATGTAATAAAAAACCTCATTATATACTGAAAAAGAACAAATGAATAATAAGCAACTTTTGCCTTTTTCCTCCATCTACCAAAGAAATTTCTCACTTGATTCAATAAATTTTATTTCCTTAGGAAAACGTAAAATACATGCAAGTGATAAGAGACTTACATCTTTAACTTTTCCTCAACATTTTTATTATGGATTTGTTTTAATTTCTTTTTCACAACTTTCATTTTCTTTTTATTTCTGTCTCCCTTTCCTTCATCCCTCTGAAATAGGGAAAATCTCAGGAAAGTAGAGTCCTTTGGTTTCAAATTTCCCATCTTTAAACTATATTAAGCAGTTTATGGGGCAGATTTTTTGAAGCCAATTCCAATAGTACATTTAAGATTCTTGGATGAGGAAGCCTTTTATAAATAAGAAGATTTTTCTTTTCAAATGTAGAGGGGCTCCCTTTTCACTAAGAAGAGAAATGTAAGCAGCTCTGTTCATTCTAAAGGAACTTGTTTCTTGAAAGTCTGTTTTTCCTGAATATATAAAGCAGGTAAAATCCTTTTTCTGTAAATTTTTTCTTATATTTTCACCCATACCTTTTTAGTGATGTTTATGGCCAAGTTGATAATTTTTAAGTTTTATTGAATAATTGTTAAAATTTAATTATTTTAGTGTTTCAGAAGAATTAAGTAAACCTGGCTGCAATCTTTAGTGTTGATTTGCTTATTTTGTTATTGAAAAAATGATCTTGAAACACTGTGACCTTCTTTCATGTAATGACTTTTTATGATGACCTTGAAGCTGATATAAAAACAGACCATCATTGATTGCCCTAGAGTGACAAATTTAGTGCTCTCTACTTTTTCTCTGACTTGCATAAACATTGCTTTGCAGAATTTTCACTTTCTTAACTTACCATTTTTGGCTTTATTTCAAATTCACTTTTCTCCAAATTGGTTACTCTACCTAGCCTCCTCAGCAACCCTTATTTCATAGTAAGTCCCACGTTCATATAGATACATTTTTATAGAGAGCCAGATTAACCAAGTTACATTCCTCACTCCCAGCACAGAGATGAGCTTTACAGCTTCTAAAATAAAACCCTAACTTTTTGGATTGTATTAAAAGATGCTGACTATCACATCTCTTATTTGGGAATTCCCTTGGCTTAGATTTTCTGCTCTGTGAAACAAATCAGATTTTTCTCTAGTCCTGAAGATTACTGTGTAATTATGGCTATTATCATCATCATTAATCACTAACATGAATCTACAGTCACGCTATTACTGTCACATCTCTAAACTTCTGTGTGTCACTTTACCTAGAATACAACTTTTCTTCTTTCTCTAGAAAAATGCATCTAAAAATGTATCTACTCTATATTATCTATATAGGCTGATTTCTTTACTTTGTATTTTCTCACTATCCTGAACACTCAGACAAACAACAGCAACAACATAAAAACCGTTTTCTGCCGATCTCTGCCCTCCTTGGATTGGAACTAAATTGTTACCTTCCACTTGCTCCATGGAAAAAGCCAGCTACAGGGGTCCCTGTGCTGGCCAAGCCAGTGAGCCTGTGAGGAGGCTGGTCCAAGGAGAAAGTGGGCCAGCTCCCATGATCTCATCCCACTTTCCCAACGCGGGACGCTTTGTATAGGTGTATACAGTATATATATGTTTTTAAGTGACCTCCTCTCCTTCCGCAGACCCCACCAGCCCAAAGGCCTTGGGACTTCCCACCACCTTGCTCCACAGATCCAGCTAGGCCCGACCTGTGCCTCACCCCATGTGGCTGGGTCTCTGGCTGATCCTGGGGCTTTGTCTTCCTTTCATCAGTTCTTCTGGTTGTATTTTGTTTTTTTGTTTGTTTTTTGTTTTTTGGTTTTTTTTTTTAAGAACTCAAAACAAAAAAGACTTAGAGGAAGGGTGAAAAAAAAAAAAAAAACCCTTTCCTAAGACTGTAATTAGTTTGCCCTTGCTTATAAATTACTTCTTATATGTGTTTTTATATGATCATATTTTTTAATGATGCAAGAGAGCTTATCTGTTATTTTGGATGAATGGCTTGGTTTGAACATTAAAAAACAATCCACTATTCTCTTTTTCATGAATTCTGATACCATGCACTATCTTCTGTGGTTCTTTCCTAAATTATGTTAGTCTTCTCTGTGGCTTATCTAGACAAATGTAAAAGCTGCTGTAACACATTGGAACTTTAATTTGTTAAAAAGTGAAAAAATAAGTAAATAAGCCCTTGTGTGTAAAAAAAAAAAAAATTGTAACACCACGAGGGATTTTCCAGTGGAGTCACACAAGGACTTATGGTTCAAGGTTTAAAATCTAATAGCATGAGTTATGAAGCAAAAGTAATCTATATTAAATATATTTACACTTTTATGAAATGTAAGCTTGGATCATGTAGAGTTCATAAACTAAATAGTAAAAGAGAATTCCAAGATGAAATCATTTTATTGCATAGGAACACTTGATTTGTCAACTTTGAAATCCCAGAATGCTGTTTTTTTATTTTTCAGACTCTGTTTGCTTGTTTTGGTGTTTAGCCCAATGAAAGATATCTCAGGAGATCATATTTTATAAGTGAATGCAAACATATGAAGCAACTTGATGGTTTGCAGTTTATATTTAAACAAATTTGTATTATCCTGGTTTAATTATGTTACCCGTAATGTAGACAAGTCTTATTTTTATTAAAGAAAAAAAGCTGGTCTCAGAAGCACAGAAACTAGAACTAGTGAGTCACATGAATCTATAGAATCAGCTCTGCTAATTCCATACAGATGTCCTAGTGCATTCCTGTAAATTTTCAGACTGAAAAGGAAATGTTAGTTACACCCTTCCTCTTTACAGCCCAGGGTAAAATATTTCACATATTGTACATATGTTTTACTGGAAGAAAAAAGGGACAAAAATTAAGAAGTAGTTATTTTGGGCTTAGTATTTTACCATTAATGTTAAAGAATAAGTGTATTTGAAATCGCGGCTTTAAATGAAAGCACACAATCTCTTTGCAGACATCTATCCCTATATTTCAAGTATAAAAGTATAGTTTGTATCCATTTCTAACATGCCAAATAATATAGTTGTCATGTGGTTATGTTTACTATAACCACAAGAGGATAGATAGGATTGCTATTCATAGATACTGACAAGGCTAAAAACACCCCTGGAAGGAATTATACAGTGACTAGGACAGTGCTGCCTGATCTGTTGGCTGGTATCTCTGTATTCTCCAGATCAGTACATGCAAAATGGCTTATTAGTTAATAGGCCCATCTGCAGATGGACCAGTGGGCTCTTGGCTTTCGGTCAGGTATTGAAAAAATCTTTGGTACCCTCATATTTTTGCTTTGAAGGGGGATTTAGAAATTATCTAGTCCAGGGGGAGGTAAATACACAGCATGGCTACTGACCCTTCCACTCCAACGGTCTTCTCCACCACGCCTGAACTTGACTCTCAAATCTTTCTCAATATATTTTTATGGATAACTATTACTACTCAAATAGAAATGCCACATATCATGAAGATTGTCCATCTTCCCTGATTTGGTTCTGTCTGCATTTTTTTGGGTTTGTTTTGTTTTTTGAGACAGGATCTCACTTTGTCAACCAGGCTGGAGTGCAGTACAGTGGTGCAATCACAGCTCACTGCAACCTGTGCCTCCTGGGCTCAAGCATTCCTCTCGCCTCAGCCTCCTGAGTAGCTGGGACTGCAGGTGCACACCACCATGCTTGACTACTTTTTATTGTGTTTTTGGTAGAGACAAGGTTTCACCATGGCCCAAGGCTGCCTTGAATTACTAAGCTCAAGCTATCTGGCTGCCTTGGCCTCCCAAAGTGCTGGGATTACAGTCCTGAACCACCACCGCACCTGGCTGCTTTTTCATTTCTTGATAAGTAAACTGAGGCTTGGAAAAGCTAAGAGACCAGTCAGAAAGAGACTGGCCACTTGGCTCTTAAGTGTCATGAATGGAATCTGAGTCTCTGAACTTAGTCCTAAGGACATACACATCAACGATGCTCCTCTGGTAAGACTTGGGATTTCCCTAATAATCACTAATCAGTCAACTAATATCCAAAGGCAACTGAGACCTGGAATACTCTATTAAAATGCCCAGCAGTTGGGTAAACCATCAAGCTAGCTTTGGAACCATGAATAGAACCATAAATCTGGTACCTGGTACCAGAAAATAAACTCCTATGGTTTTCAAGAGGTGTTGTGGTAGGCAGGGCAGATGGCTCTGAGTCATGGTTAAAACATTCAGAGACATGCAGATTGCAAGTCCTGGAAGCAGAGAAATGAAGGGGAGTTTACAGGTTCTGTTTTAAGGACTTGCATAAGGAACTGTGTTTATAACATAATGTTTAGAGATAATGCAGCGGAAGCTGGGAGAGATGCTTGTTCCAATTATCCAGTTTGTTTGAGAAGCTTGTCAACAGGAAACAGAGATTTGCTCTGCACGTATGTTTAGATTGGGGAAATATTAGCAGTAAGACTTGCAAAAAGGTGCTGGGCAACACAGTTTCAAAAATTGAGATGAACTAAAGCGGGTTAGTATAGGGGTGACAAGTAGCTAAATAATGCTTGCAAACCTTAGCAGATGCCACCAGCCAACAGAATTCTCAGTTATATGTAGCCACTTGGCTGACTCAACAAATGCCCTGGATATATGACTCAGCATCTTGTATCTGAACCACTTGTGGAGCAAGATGCTGGAGGAGACTTGGAATTGGCTTGCTCTTCACCACCAATCCAAGACCTTTGTCAGAGATCACACCCCTGACATGCTGTTATCAGTCCCTTGGTGATCATCAAAAACACACATCTGGAAGAGCCAGTATAGATAGAACAAATTCACAATCAAATTGAGCCTGCTTTGGACTTCGGGAGTTTGAAATATCTTATCCTATTGGCTTGGTTATGGCAAGAAGTTAGGGTGAGGATGCAACACATTTTATGACAGCGTGCATTAGACTCTTTACATTACCAACTTTCTACATTTATAGGAGTTAGAAATCTGGAGGAAAGGTATTTCCTTCAATGTGGCACATAGATGTGAGTTGGGAACACTGGTGAGGCACTAAAGTGTCAGAAGGAAAAAGCGCAACAGGGGGCCTGGCTCCAAACCCTGCTCTCCTCCTCCCCCTCAAATCCAG
Source organism: Sapajus apella (assembly GCF_009761245.1). NCBI lineage: Eukaryota > Metazoa > Chordata > Mammalia > Primates > Cebidae > Sapajus > Sapajus apella. Next base: position 12,101,748 of record NW_022436941.1, on the reverse strand, counting down.
GTGCTGTCCACCCTGGCTGCATGACAGGTATACTTCTGAAGGTTTTGATGAACCTATCCAGGCAGGGCCAGACAGTAAACAGACATTCAGAAATAGTCACACACTCCACCCTGTACGAGAGTGGGAGATTTGGAAGGTGAGCTGACTATGAGTGGGGGAGACCCTAAGTGCCACAAGAAAATATTATAGTCTCCGTAACCAGAAGAAACTACAGTAAAATACACTGAGTCTTCTCAGAACAAGATTTAAGGGGGAGGCTACAGTTGTATCTTAAGCTAATAATCAGATTTTATTTTGTCAAACTTTCTGGATGGACTTTTGGTTGTGCAGATTGGGGCCAGGGTATGGCGCACACTCTGAGGAAAGCTATATGGGTATGGAATGGGAGAGGCTAAGAGATACACAGAGATGTGACAAGTCCCTTAGATGGTCAGGCTTTGGGGGAAATAGGGATATTGTATCAGTCAATAGTTCTGGCAAAGAAAAGATGGCACATTCAACTTAGGGTAATTTGAAGAGAGTTTAATAAAAGGACTGTAAAAGTAGCATGTAGGAAAACTATAAGAGGTACTGCAGAATCCCTGAACTGATAAGAAAAAGACATCATCGTCATTCCTAGATCTGAAGGGCAGGACTTGTTCAAAAGCTAGAGTCAGCAAGGCATGTGATGAGAAGGCTGCCTACCAGGTATAAAATCTCTGTGGTGGGATGAAGACGACACAGGACAACCTTGCAGGGTATAGGCCAGGGGATCTCAGCCCCTTACCCTGCTATTGTTCCTGCTGTAATCTGCCATTGACCAGAGACAAGAATTCCAACTATGTAGTCAATGCAGGTCAACCTCCTAAGGCACAGACAGGTTGGAGAATGGTGGAGAGAGATAGGATCTGAAGGGAAAATGGAAGATATTCAGCGCTGAATTTTGAAGATGATGTTTAGGTTTTGCTACATCATGTGGAATGTAAACCACTATTATTCCATCACTCCATGAAAATGTCAGTAAAAATCAGCCTTATTCATCAGTGATTCTTGGAAATAAATGTTTGTTGTGAGTGTGTAGCAATATTCACAACAGCCAAGATATAAAGTTAACGTATAAAAGATAAAAGATAACAGATAAAAGAATAAAGAAAATGTGATCCATATACACAATGGAATATTATACATCCATTAAAAAGAATGAAATCCTGTCATTTGCAACAACACGAATGGAACTAGAGGACATTATGTTAAATGGAATAAGCCAGGGACAGAAAGACAAATATCGCATGTTCACACTTACATGTGAAAGCTAAAAAATGTTGAATCCATGAAGATATAAAGTAGAATGATGGTTACCAAAGGCAGGGTTGTATATGGGGGAGGTGGGATAAGAGGGATTGGTAAATGGGCACAACAATGTGAATGGAACTAGAGGACATGGTCAAGCTTTGGGGAAAATAGGGATATTGTATCAGTCAATACTTGTGGAAGTAAATGTGTGTTGTGAGGATGCTTGATGAAGGGTTTTATGCGGTTAACTTTAAGGCAGGTGCCACATGAGGTTTAGCCAACAAATCTCAGTTGAATTGAGTTATGTATATTTGAGGGATATTTAGTTAATAATTAAAAACTCTTACAGTTTTCCCATATTTAGTTAATTCCTTTTTAAGAAACAAGAAGGAATTATTTTCCCTTTTAACTTACTCTTTTTTTAACTTTTAGTTTTTTTTTAATTACTTAATAGTTATATATATTAATGGGGCATGTGTGTTTTTTTGAGATGGAGTCTCTCTCTGTCACCCAGGCTGGAGTGCCACGGCACAATCAGGGCTCACTGCCTCCGCCTCCTGGTTTCAAACAATTCTCCTGCCTCAGCCTCCTGAATAGCCAGGATTACAGGTGCCTGTCACCATGCCCAACTAATTTTTGTAGTTTTAGTAGAGACGGAGTTTCGTCATGTTGGTCAGGCTGGTTTCAAACTCCTGACCTCAGGTGATCTGCCTGCTTCAGCCTCCCAAAGTGCTGAGATTACAGTCATGAGTCACCACACTCTGCCACGTGTGATATTTTGATACAAGTATACAATATGTAATGATCAAATCAGGGTAATAGGCTATCTATTAACTCAAGCATTTATCATTCTTGTTTTAGGAATATTCCAATTCCACTCTTTTATGTTTTTTGAAATATGAATAAGTTATTGTTATCTATAGTCACCCTATTGTGCTACCAAACTCTAGATCTTATTCATTCTATGTAACTGTATGTTTGTGCCCATTAACCGATCCCTCTTACCCCACCTCCCCCATAAACAACCCTGCCTTTGGTAACCATCATTCTACTTTGTATATCATGGGTTCCATTTTGTTTAGCTTTCACATATGAGTGTAAACATGTGATATTTGTCTTTCTGTCCCCGGCTTATTGCATTTAACATAACATCCTCTGGTTCCATTCATGTTGTTGCAAGTGACAGGATTTCATTCTTTTTAATGGATGTATGATATTCCATTGTGTATATGGATCATATTTTCTTTATTCCATTATCTGTTGATAGACATTTAGATTGACTTCGTAACTTGGCTGTCATGAATAATGCTATGATAAACATGAGAGTGCAGATATCTCCTTAATATACTAATTTTCTTTCTTTTTTTTTTTTTTTTTTTTGGATATATGCCCAGAAGTGGGATTGCTCGATTATATGGGATTTCTAATTTTAGTTTTTTGAGGAAACTCCATACTGTTCTCCATAGTGTCTGTACTAAATTACATTCCTACCAGCAGTGTAGAAGAGTTCCTCTTTTTCCACATCCTCACCAGCATCTATTATTGCCTGTCTTTTTGATAAAAGCCACTTTCACTGGGTTGAGGTGATAAATCATTGTAGTTTTGATTTGCATTTCTCCAATGGTTAGTGATGTTGAGCATTTTTTCACATACCTGTTGGCCATATGTATGTCTTCTTTTAAGAAATGTCTGTTTAGATCTTTTGCCTATTAAAAAAAATCAGATTATTGGCTGGCTGCAGTGGCTTATGCCTGTAATACCAGCACCTTGAGAGGCTGAGGTGGGCAGATCAATTGAGGCCAGGAGCTCGGGACCAGCCTGGCCAATATGGCAAAATCCTGTCTCTACAAAACTAGAAAAATTAGCCAGTCAGTATGGTGGCACACACCTGTAATTCCAGCTACTTGGGAGACTGAGGCAAGAGAATAGCTTGAACCTGGGAGGCAGAGGTTGCAGTGAGCTAAGATCGTGCCACTGCACTCTAGTTTGGGCAAGAGAACAAGACTCTGTTTCAAAAAATAATAATAATAACAAAATAAAATAAAATAAAATCAGATTATTATTATTCTTTCAGACACAAGATCTTTCTATGTTGCCCAGGCTGGAGTGCACTGACCATTCACAGGTGTAATCATGACACACTGCAGCTTCAAACTCCTGACATCAAGCGATCCTCCTGCCTCAGCCTCCTGAGTAGCTGGGATGATAGGTGCACACACCACGCCTACTGCTATAGAGTTACTTTTGACTTGTTCTTAAAGAAACTCAATGTAATAAAAAAATTCTAGAACTCTTTTCTTATAGTTGGTAAAATTAAGACATAGCATTACTCTGTGGCTTATGGGCTGTAGGGATTCTTGGATTCATGACTGGAGTACTTTCACAGTTGGACCCCAGCACCTAAGACAGTGCATTTCACAGAGTAGGTACTCACTTTGTTGAACTGAAATAAACAAATGTGTGAATGAATAAATTGAAATGTTCTTGACTCCAGCTAGTGCTTGCTCCTGATGAGATAAGGCAGGGGAGTAACATGCCCGTCTTCAGTGACAGAATGCCTTCTTTCTTTTGGTTTCCCTCCTTGTGTTTCCTGTTCCACCTCCTGGAGACAGGGGTGTTGAACATGCATGGAGGTCAATGGTGCTTACCTCCATTTGGACTTCGGCCAAAAGCAGACAGGGGAGTTTCTCCCTTCCAGGCCCTTCCAGCCCTGCAGAAGTCTGAGGAAACATGTCTCTCTACGAGGAAGGCTGCCTGGCTTCTCTTTCCCAAACACACAAAGAACCCACCAGCTACCATCCATTCCCCTGTAGAAGACTAGAACCCCTGCAAACTCACTGTCTGTGTTTACAGGAGAGAGGCCATTCCTTGTACGAAGGGGTGAATGGTAAAGGACGAGGCTTTATGAAGACCTCTTTGTGGAGTCTGATTTTCTTGCCTATGTCATTATCCTTCACTCTGATAATTCTGCAGCATAGAGGCTTTATCTGAATAAAGTGACAGTTCGTCTTTATTTAGAACTATGTCAAATGTTACGTTTTCTTAGCTGCCAGTGCTGGTGTATGAAACACAGTGAGTCTTTGAATATACTTTGGCAACAGCTTTTCCACTATTCCTGTATTTCTTCCACCATTGCTTTCTCATCATCGATACAGATGTCTCTATATTTTTGCCAATTTATTTGATGGTGTTTTAACAACCGTTCTAAACAATTGTGAATCTATTCTCCTTTAGTTTTCGTGTCAAATACTTTACAAAGCAATAAATCAACCCCGGGAAATAGATTATGCAGTCTGCAAACATCTTTACTCTTTTTTCCACAAACCAAAAAAATTTCAAAAATCTTTGCCTAATGCCTATTTTTTCAAATATGTTGAGAATACATTGTTTCTTGTATTGACTTTCTAGATAATGTTACTAATTATTTTTGTGAGCCTACTCATTCTTTGTCGTTACTGCTTTATTAACTGTTGATGTTCAATAAGCTTATCTCTAGAATCATGTTGCTGTCTTTTATGTGCAGTGTTGTAACTTAGTTTCAGAGATCTTTTAAAAGCATTATTAATGTCAGAGCAACTGATAAGTCAACACTTTATTTGTGTAAATATCTTTCAACTTTATTAAGCTGTTTCACTTGTGTCTGCCTCTGTGACATACATGCTTGGATCTACCGATGGGGGTGCTTATCTCCAAAACATTAATCTCTATTTTCATCTTCAAAAATTTTTTCTAGCCACACAGCCTGAAAAGCAACAACTCCACCAGCGCCCCCTGACTGTGGGATTCAGAGCCTCAAGTTTCCTGTCATTTGTATACCATCACTCTATCCACAGAAAACGTAAAATAACTCTTCTGATCTGATGGAATAACAAGTGAGTTAACCTCCAAGTAGTTGACTTGACTTTAAAAAGCACAGAGTCATGGCATTGGCATTGCACCTCTGCCATATAAAAAGCTTGGAAGCTGTCACTCCCATCCTTAAAATAATAGTGCTGAACAACCTGAAAACCAATGACTTTTCTTAGACCCATCCGAGAATTGGGGTCACAGGGCAAACTGTCGCTGTGAAATCTGGAGACACAAGTTAATATGGAAAATTGCAGTCAAGATCAGCTTATCTGGAGTAAAAACCGCTGGAGCCATAAACTGATAGGACCACTTAAATGGTAATCATTTTTAAAAGTTTCTAGATAATTGGTTTAACTAATTATTCTGACAACTCTCCAGATAAAACCATGCAATCTGGCTTCTGAGCCCAGCTCTTAAAATCACAATTCATTGCCTTTCAGATGATGGCGGCTGAGTGCGGACTAGTTTGAAAGTATAAACTAAGGGGGTCCAGTCTTAGGGTATTCCCATGCTTTTGTGCTTTCAACCTCTAGAAACCCTACCACATCCTCATGATGAAGATTCAAGAAAAATCCTCTTGTGTTTTTAGAGGGAGGAGAAACAAATTGGCTATTTTGAAACATGCTCAGTGTTATTTATAGCAAAGGCCTACTGCCCACGGGAAAAGACCTTACTAGACCTTAGGAAGGGCAGTTAATCAAGAAGAAGAAGAAATGCATACATTAGAAAAGAACAAAGATGTAAAATCAATAATTTATGTTTCTCCTTAAGTACTTTCCTAGCAAAAGAAAAGTACTTAACTATAAAGCAAGCAGAAAAAAAAATAATAAAAATTGAAGCAAAAATCAATAAAATTGAAAACAGAAAATTAACCGAGAAAATAATGGAACCGAAATCTGAATCCTTAAAAAGAATAATAAAAGTCATAAATCTCTACCCTGGCTAACCAAGAAAAAAAAGAGAAGGCAAACATTACTAATATCAGAAATGAAACAGGGGTTATTTTTTCTGATCCTATGGACATTAAAAGTATATAAAATAATGTTACAAACAACTCTAAGCAAAAATTTGATAACTTAAGTGAAATGTACTCATGCCTTGAAAAACATCAACTACCAAAACTCACACTAGAATAAACATATAATATAACCAGGCCTATTTGTTTTGGTTTTAAATATATAATATATATTATAACGAGGCCTATTGATTATCAGTTTTATTAAATTATTAAACCCTCTCAAACTGGTGCTTTCTTTTTTGAAGGTTAATTATGAATTATTGGTTTTTAAAAAAACAATAATCAATGATGATTTTTAAAAAAATTAATAACCTCCAAGAAAGAAAGTTCAAGAGGGTTCACTGGTAAATTCTAACAAACATTTATAGAAGAAATGATATCAATAACTACAATCACTTCCAGAAAATAGAAGCAGAGTTAACACTTCATAACTCATTTTATGGGGCTAGCATTACCCAAATTATAAAACCAAACAAAGACATAAGAAAGGAAAATTACAGACAAATATCTCTCATAAACATAGGTGCAAAAATGTTCAACAAAATATTAGCAAATTGAATCTGGCTATGTATAAAAATAATTATACAACACAACCAAGTGGGATTTGTTACAGGTGTATAAGGCCAGTTCAACATTAAAAAATTAATGTAATCCATCACATCAACAGGCTAAAAAAGAAAAAAATTATATAATCATATAAAAAATGCATTTGATAAAATCCAGCACCCATTCATGATAAAAACTCAGCAAACAAGAGTGCAGGGGAAGTTTCTCAAGTTGATAAAAAAAAATTACAAAAACTACATCTATCATTATGATTAATGGTGAGAAACAGTGCTTTTCCCCTAAGAGGAGGAAAAAAGCAGATGTCTCCTCTCACCACTCCTATTAGACATTGCACTAGAAAAGGAAATAAAAGGTAGACAAATTGAGAAGAAAGAAATTAGATTGTCTTTATTCATAGATAATATAGTTGTCTACCTACAAAATTTCAAAGAATCAGCTAAAACTGTCCTGAAATGAACAAGTATAGCAAGGTAGCAGGGTACAAGGTCAATATAGAAAAGTCAATTATTTTCCTATACACTTACAATGAACAATTGGAATCTGAAATGAAATCTTTGATACCATTTACATTAGAACCCAAAAAAGAGAAACAGATATAAATCTAACAAAATATACATGGAACCTAGAGACGGAAATCTTAGGTTTTGCATAAAATGCTTATGCAAAAAGTTAAAGAAGATCTAAATATAATGAGAAATATGTGATTATGGATTGGAAGACACAGTACTGTTAAGATGTCTATTTTCCCAGCTGGATCTGTAGATTCAATGGAATGTCAGTCAAAATGCCTAAAAGCTATCTTGTGAATATTGACAAACTAATTCTAATGTTTATATAGAAAAGTAAAACACTCAGAAAACCAATGCAATCGTGAGAAACAGAAAAGCTGTAAGGCACACAAACCTCAGTTTTAAAACTTGCTATAAAACTACAGTAATTAAGATACTGTATTATTGGAAAAACAATTGACACATATATTAATGGAATAGAATAGAGAGCCTAGAGATAGACCCATACAAATGTATGCAATGGATCTTTAACAAAAGAGCAAAGACAATTCAATGGAGAAAGATGGTCTTTTAACAGTGGTGCTGGAATACTTGGACATGAATATGCAAAAAAGTTATACTTCAGACATTTCACAAACAAACTCAGAATGGATCATATATTTAAATGTAAGCTGCAAAACTGGAAGATAACATAGGAGAAAATCTAGACAACCTTGTGTTTGGTAATTAGTTTTTATAAACAACACCAAAAACACAATCCAGGAAAGGAAAAATGGATAAATTGAATTTAATTAAAAGGGAAAAATATTTGCTTTGGCAAAGACTAAAACAATCACCATTCACAGAATGAAAAGAAAAACTACAGACTGGGAAAACATATGTGTAAAAGATATATTTGATGAGCAACTGGTATCCAAAATATAAAAAGAATTCAAAAACTTATTAATGAAATAATTCAATGAAAAAATGGACAAAAAATCTAAATAGACACCCCACCAATGAAGACGAAAAGTTGGCAAATAATTATATAAACATGTTCAGCACAATTTGTCATTAAAGAATTGCAAGTTAAAACAACAAGATACAACTGCACACCTCTTAGATGCCTGCAATTAAAAAAAAAGGCAATACCAAATGTTGCTGAGGATGTCGAGCAGCAGAAATTCTCATTTATTATGGGTGGGAATACAGGGTACAACATTTCTTAAAGGCCGTTTGGCAGTTTCTTACAAAGCTAAACACAATCTTACCATAAAGCTTCAGCGATCATGCTCCTATCTACTCACCCAAATGGTTGAAGACTTATGCCTATGCAAAAAACCTGCACATGAACATTTATAGAAACTTTACTAATAATAGCCCAAAATTGAAACCATCAAGATTTCAAGTTTTTCAATAGTTAAAAGAATAAACAAATGGTGATATATCCATGCAAAGGAATACTACTCAGTGATTTTTTTTAAAAAGGGCTTTCAGTCCACAAAAAGTAAGGAGGAAGCTTAAATGCATATTGCAAAAGAAAGCAGTTGGAAAAGGCTATGTACTGTATAATTCCAATTCTGAAACATTTTGACAAAGGCAGAACTGGAAAGGCAGTAGAAACATCAGTGATTGCCAGGATTCAGGGTAAGGCTGTGATGAGTGGAGATGAATAGATGTAGCCTATGGGGTTCTTAGGATGGTGAAACTATTCTGTGTAATACTGTAATGGTGGATATGTGACATTAATCATTTGTCAAAGCCCTTAGAAATTTATAACCCAGAGTGAACCTTAATGTGTGTAAATTTTTAATATAGTTTAGGAGTTCAGGTATCTCAGGAATGAATACAGCTAATGATAAGATAATTACACTGTATAACAAATATCTAAAACAATCTCATTGAAGTGGGTAAGGTAAAAGGTGCTGACCTAAGTAACTATGGACATACATAGAGTCGGTTAGACTAAAGGCAGAGAGAGCTGCTCAAAAGGACCATACTCTAGTTGACAAAGTGGTTTCCCACTTTATCAGAGATAAAGGTTAACAATTCTGTGCATGTTTTCTAGAATAATAGATGGATGGCAGATGGTGGTAGCTAATTTTCTCACTGTTGGAGTGGGAATTTAGATAAGCAAGGGGAGGAAGCCGGAATACTTCCCATGGCAATAATTCAGCAATGGAGACATCAGTAATAATTCATGTTTAACATGATATAGATAAAGATGGTTATATACAGAAACATTGATAGATATGTATATATGCATGAGTTAGAGACAAACATATATTTCTTTGCCCTGTCACCTGGAAGGGCTTAAAAGAAACACCACCATATTAACAACAATCACGCCTAGTTCCTAGTGCCCAGATCTTGTTTTCTAGTGTCATTGTCTATTAAAAAGGAGCCAGTGCTCCTTAGTGAAGTGACTGTTTCTAGTACTGGGGCAGGAAATACACAAGATGAGCCTGAAACATTGTGTAGTGCCAAAAAAGTAATAAAGTGCTCAAGATAAACAAATTAACAAGTTTTAAAAAAACTCAACACACACACACACACACACACACATTGTGGAGTATGACGAAAAGCATAGACACCAATGGAAAGAGCTTCCAAAGGTCGAAGCAGGAAAATTCGAGTACAAAATAAGTAAGTGGTGTTGAATTATAACCCAAACTATTAAGCAACCATCCATAGAATCCATACTAATATGAATAAATTATTGACTCATATGGTTTGACTGTATCCTCACCCGAATCTCAGCTTGAATTGTAGTTCCCCTAGTCCCCATGTGTCATGGGAGGGACCCGGTGGAGACAACTGAATCTTGGGGGCATTTTCCTCTTCCTGTTCTTGTGACAGTGAGTTAGTTGTCATGAGATCTGATGGTTTTATAAGTGACCCTTCGCTAGGCACTCATTTCTCTCTCCTACCACCATGTGAAGAAGGACATATTTGCTTCCCTTTTCACCATGATTGTAAGTTTCCTGAGGCCTCCCCAGCCTTGCAGAACTGTGAATCAATCAAACCTCTCTCCTTTATAAATTATTCAGTCTCAGGCCGTTCTTTATCATGGCATGAGAATGGACTAATATGTTGAATAAGTTAATATCTTGGGGAGGAGACAATTATTTCATACAGAAAAGTTTCAAAAAATTCTGTTGTTACTCCAACATCAAGAAGGAAGAGAATAACTCCCTACTCTTTAAGTGAAGGCTGTACATAGTAACTTCACTCCAAAGATTGCAGAATGAAAAGTGGGAGAAAAATAAGTTTACAGTGGAGAAACCTGAAAGACACTACTTCAGCCACATGATCAAAGTCAGTATTCATAAATCATAAGTCATGTTGCTACCATGCAATCTTGAAATGATGTGACAAAAATCTTACTTTATCTTTGTCATCCTGCTTTCTCAAACCCATAACCAACCCCAACTTAATGAGAAAAACATCAGATTCCAGTAGAGGGGCATCCTACAACATGCTTGACCAATGTTACTCAAAACTGTCAAGATACCCAAAATGAGGAAAGTCGGAGAAACTGTCACAGCCAGGAGGTGCCTAAGGAGATAATTTGATGCAATTTGGCACCCTGGATGGGATCTTGGAACCAAAAAAGGACATGAGGTAAAAATTAAGAAAATCTGAATAAACTGTGGAATTTAGTTAAAATAATGCATCAATATTGATTATTGAAAGAATAGTCCCAAATTAATGTAAGATGCTAATGATTGAAGGAACTGAGTGTGGGTAGGGGACATGTGAAAACTCTCCTTACTGTCTGCTTGATTTTTCTTAAATCTGAATTATTTATTTATTTATTTATTTATTGGTGGAGTTTTGCTCTGTCACCAGGCTGGAGTGCAGTAGTATGATATCGCCTCACTGCAACCTCCGCCTCCCGGGTTCAAGTGATTCTCCTGCCACAGCTTCCCTAGTAGCTGGGACTACAGGCGCACACCAGCACATCCAGCTAATTTTTGTATTTTTAGTAGACGCAGGTTTCCCCATGTTGGCCAGGATGGTCTTGATCTTTTGACTTCATGATCCACCCACCTTGGCCTCCCGAAGTGCTGGGATTACAGGCATGAGCCACCACGCCTGGCCGAAAATTTACTTTAAAATAAAGCCTGTTAATTAAACAAGTATACAGAATCCCCACTTTATACAATGTAGCTTCAAATTCTGCATTTTTACCTATCATAAATAAACATTTTACAATGCCATCAAAAATCGACTAATGGATATTAAGCACATGGGAAGCTTAAGTGTAAGTTTCAGTGCTCATTGATAATGCTTTTAGGTCACAACATTCCCTCCCTCCTTATTACATCTTTCAGCTGGCTAGTGCCTTGTATTTGTGAGGACTCCCTTGGTTGCAAGTTACAGAAATGCACTTAATCTAGCTATGGCAAAAATAGATAACTTTTCTGGGAAATTGAAAGCTGTTGGCTTCAGCCTTGCCTGAACCTAGGAATTTTTACCATTATCATCAGAAATTATTAGAATCTATCTCTCATCTCTACTATCTTCTGTCCTGGTTTAATTCCCAGGCAGAGTATCACCACGTAATGGTTAAGATGGTCAAGCTAGGCCAAGGTTGACACAGTATCTAGACTGTCAAGCTGGAATGAAAGGGTACTTCTTTCCTGATAGTTCCCAAGGAGAGCTTTTATTTGTTCAGTTTGGATCACTTGTTCATCTATCAGACAGTTGCTGAGTTTGATCCAATGTTCCCTTAACTAAGCACAGGTGATGTCCCACGTCTAGATAACTCCACTTGAACCACTAGACTGAGAGAGAAAAGGAAAATTTTCCAAAGGGAAAAGGAGGATTTTACTAATAAAAGAAAGAAGAAAGGATGCAATGTGATTTATGGTGAATGCCTTTTTGTGTGTACTTGAGGTGTGAGGCCAAGTTGTATCAGTTTGTCCTTTGGAGGGCTGGAGACTGAGTAGCAAAGGTCAGTCAAGCAAATGCTGTATGATTGCATGACGGATCCTCAAATTAAAACCCTAACACTGGGGATCAAGAGTGACTCTCTGGTTGTCAACACATTGCATGTGTTGTCACACATTGTTACTGGAAGTATTATGTCATCTCCATGTGATTCTACAAGAAGAGGAAAACTGGAAGCTTTTTTTTCTCCTTGTTTCTCCTGGACTCTGCCCTGTGTGCCTTTTCCCTTCACTGATTTTAGTCTGATCATTTCACTGTAACAAATCATTGATATGAATATAATAGCTTTTATTTTTTTAGTCCTGTGATCCTATCTAAGAATCATTGAGCTTGAGGGTGGTCTTGGGACCCTGATACACCAATATTTAAAAACTAGGATATTTTACATGGAAATCTACAATGCTTCAGTAATCACTCCAAGTTCTAGTTACAGCAACAGCCTGATGATCCTTTTGGGAAATTTTCTTTCTCCCATTGCAATATAGGTTTTTGAGTGTCTTCATCAATGTAGTTCACCTTTGAAATATCCATGTCAATAAATTGTGGTATTACATCATTTTAGGCCATTTTAAATTTCCTTCACTTTTGTCATTTTTGCCTTTTGAAGGAATAATAAACTTCTAAGTTATTAAAAGTAAATTTAAAATTTAGAAATTCTTAGAAATAAATGTAATATGTAATATAACTTCAGTTAAAATGTTTTATTTATTAGAATATAAAGTAAATAACAGAAGCTATACTCTTAGAGAATATCACTATATGAAGATATACTTTCTACAGATACAAAGGAAACAGAATGAAATAATGATTGACCCTATTTATAATTTCTTTCTTTGTGTTTTTATTTTGTTGAATATTCTTTTTTTTTTTTTTTTTTAAAGAGTGTCGGTCTGTTTCCCCGGCAGGGGGGTAGCAAAGTCTCAGCTCACAGCAACCTCCGCCTCCCAGGTTATGGAGATTTTCCTGCCTCCGCCTCCTGAGTAGCTGGGATTACAGGTGTGAACCACCATTCCTGGCTAATTTTTGTATTTTTGTACAGATGGATTTTTGTCACATTGATTAGGCTGGTCTCAAACACCTGACCTCAGGAGATCTGCCCTCCTCAGCCTCCCAAAGTGCTGGGATTACAGGCATGAGCCATTGTGCCCAGCCAAATATTCTTAAAAACACTAAAAAAAATACTGAAACTCCTTTGTCCTACGTCATAATCTTATCTTGCTTGTTCCTTCTTGAACTTTATATAAATAATATCATGCTGTATATATTATTCAAGTATTTGCTTTCTTTTTAAACATTATTTTTCTAAGATTCATCCATATGGATACAAGCAAATGTAACAAGTAACCTTTAACTGGTGGTGAATTCTAGTGTATGATACTTTATCAATTCTTTTGGTGATGGAATTTTTCATTGGCTGGACTTTTTTCTTATTAGAACCATTGCTACTGCAATAATTATTATGGCTCAAATTTGAGTCCTATTTGCCAGACAATAGTCTGAATTATACAAGTGCTCAACACATTTTTATCGTCATAACAACTCCCAAGAGGTGAATATTGTTATTTCCATTTTTGAGATAAGGAAGCAGAGGCATGGAGAGGTTAAGCAATTGTCTAAATTCATGTAGCTAAAAGCAGCAGAACCAAAACTTGAGCCCAGAAGCTTGATCTAGAGCATATGAAATTAATTGCCTGGGGAAAATCTCTGTGCCCATGTGCGATATTTTCTTGTTGCATTACGAAGTATGAGCATTTTGCTATTTTCAGGTGGCTCTCTAGAGTCATCACACCAACTTATATTCTCACTGGCATTAAATGAGTGTCTTTGGCTCCAGTCTCCCTCTGTGTGCAGGGAGCTTATAATCACTGATATCATGCGTGATATAAACTGGTTATCTATACTTGCTGACAGCCTGAAGCCTAGGAGGCCTGTGCCTTCTGTCTGCTTACCACATCAGGGTCAGTCTACTTACTACATAAGGTTTTGCTTTGTTTTATTTTTGCTCTCTTTTTGAACATGACTATTTAAAAAAATTTCTTTTATATTTAATCTTAAACATTACATATCTGAGTAGAAAACATTCTCAAAACATGAATTTTAACACTACCTAGACCTTCAATTTTATTCAATTTCCACTATTGACCACGAAATATTTCTTAAAACTCTTTTCTTTTGTTCAGTTTACTCAGAATTCAATATGTCTTTCTCATTCCAAGACACTGTACAAAATACAGGGCATGAAGCAACAAATGAGGCGACATTCTTCTCTCTGAGAGATTTACAAGGAAATTGGTCACATAAACAGCTAACTGGAATGAAATGTGATAAGTACTGGCATAGAAGCCTAATCATATGCTACAAGAATATACATGACAACTTATTTATTTTTATTTTAGGTGAAGCTTAGAAATGGTGACATAGATGCTAGGAATTGAAAAATGAGTAGATTTTTCTTAAACTTTGAGGAGAATGTGAACATATTTGGTGAAAAGGAGAAACATAAATAATTGCTTGAAAGTCTGAAAGTTCACAGCATCTTCAAGACTTAGCAAGTAGGACAGTTTAGATGTGATACAGTGGATAACTAGAAATAGAAGGAGGAACGGCGATGTAAGTCTCGGAAGATAAATTGGCCAAAACTTTGAAGTGGCTACTGGGAGGAGGGGACGCAAAGGAGGCACAGCTCACTACCACCTCCCCAGTGGTTTTTATTGGTTTTGTGTGTAGTCTCTCACCTTACACATCACTTTTTCTCTTAATGACTTTTTATCACAATAGTTCTGGCAAACTTACATCACTTATAAGACAATGATTCTTTTTCTAGTATAATGACTTTTTTTTTTTTTTTTGGTCTTCACATCCACTAAATGAGCGTATTATCCAAAGTTATATTTCAACATTACTGTTTCAAGAAAAGGTGGACTCACAAATTTACATGCAATAGTTTCTAGTCAAAGAATATTACTACATGGAACAAATCTGAAATGCATGCTGTATCTGGATGGACCCAATGTTTTGCTTTGCCTATAAATGCCAACCAAGAGGTATAAAGAAATATCCTGGCCGGGCGCAGTGGCTCAAGCCTGTAATCCCAGCACTTTGGGAGGCCGAGGCAGGTGGATCATGAGGTCAAGAGATCGAGACCATCTTGGTCAACATGGTGAAACCCCGTCTCTACTAAAAATACAAAAAAAAATTAGCTGGGCATGGTGGCGCGTGCCTGTAATCCCAGCTACTCAGGAGGCTGAGGCAGGAGAATTGCCTGAACCCAGGAGGCGGAGGTTGGGGTGAGCCGAGATTGCACTATTGCACTCCAGCCTGGGTAAAATAGAGAAACCCACATAAAACTCCGTCATAAAAAAAAAAAAAAGAAATATCCTCTTCTATTTTTCATTCTTATACATGTACACTATTTCTTCATGTTTTGAAGTACATATTTTTCTACACAAAGAATCTGCTACTCTTTTCTCTTTATGTCAAAGCCTTCCATATCAGGCATTTATTTTAGAGCTAAAGTCTCAAGGGAAAGAGAATAAATAGTAAGGCTCATGATTCTGATACTATATTCCTGTCCAATAATAAAACATCTGACTTTCCACCACCTTCCAAAGAATGATCTCACACTCCTCCTCCTCCAGCCACTGTCTGTTATGAAGCTTTCTCTTCTTTCTTTGGAAATATAATAAAGCTTCATTACATTGCTTTATATGTACAAACCCTTACATCGATTAATTTTTATAAGTATGCTTTTGTTATTCAGTTGATATATGTATAGAAAACCGTTGCATAGCTTAAATTGATATGACACATTCCATATGCTTATTTTGTAAGAACACGTTCTACATGTTTTACTTAATAACTTTTCACTTAGTTACATTGTTTTCAGGGATAAGTTAAGGTCATTACAGAAGGAATAGATGCATTTGGACCCCTTATGAAACCTCATTTGTAAGAGCACCACTAATTAAAAAAATTGCAACCTGTTCTGTAGATTGACATCATTATGCCCATTGTTCTCTGAGTCCAAGAAAATAATTCAATTCTGACCAATTAAGCAAAATTTGATATTTTAATTGGAAGAAAATACAGTACTGGGTATTTGTCAAACACAGTGCCAAGCAACCAGTCTGTAAGGATAAGAATGAGGGCCACTGGGAATCTCAGCAGCCGGACACCCAGGACCATCTTGTTATTTGCACCGACATTCTTGTTCGCCTCACTTTTGTCCCCCTCTGCATCAGATTCAAATTCTAAGCAGAAATATCATATAGGCATGTACTGGGTTCTTCCTATACTTCAGCGATGGCTTTGAATAAGAGACAGTTTTTCAAAGGAAAAGTAGGATTTTTATTAACTATAAAAATAAGGAAGGTGTTCCATCTAGGAAAAACAACAGATGCCCACCAGATTCTATCAATGGCCTACCAGCACAAACACATGCACACACACCCGCACATGCATTTTTTATTTTCTTCCATACATAAAAATTTTAAAATACCCTCAGTGGACATAACACATCTATCACAAACAGAAAAATGATCTTAGCACCATAAAGTAGACTAACTTGATTCCAATTTAATGCATTTGGTTTCAAGTCTGGAGTCACTAGATGATATGTTTTCTTGTTTCTGCAGCTGGTCAGAAAACCCTACCAGCTATTTATGCCTTCCCTTCACAGCTCTTTATATATGATGTTGTTCTTGTCATTGTTGTTTTTCTAAGCATCTCGTAAGCAGTGCTGGTCTTCTGGTAAACATTCACATGGAACTTAAGTATTACCAGCCTTGATCTATTCTGAGAGTCTCATTTGAACAAACCATTAGCTATTGCCTATGCATCAGTTTAGAAACTCTTCTCAGGTTATTTTGCTTTAATGAGATAGTAGGTAGGAGAACTGCAACTCAAATATATGCCCATTGGAAGTATTATCTTTTTCCACTGTCTTCCAGGGCCATACCTGAGTAGGACTGTAATTCAATAGCAGTGCATACTAGCTGCAGGAGAAAACCATCTGAAAACCAAGCCAGTTTTACATCCTCAATTATCTATTGATATGGGTTTAAAAAGAAGTGCATTTTTAAAGTGTTTGATATAACATAAATCTCTCAAGTTCTCCCATGTGGCAGGCTATCAGCTATTAGCCAAAGTCATTATTCTTTTATTCTTTCTGAAATTATGTCTAGGCTACAGTACCACTTTCGTTTGTAGTTACATGTGATCCTATGACTATGTTCTGGCAAATGGAATGGAAATTTAAAATGATGGCTGCATTTTAAGGCCAGGACATTTCAGAAGTATTTCTGCTTCTCTTGCCATCTCTTTTCCCCACTACTACCATGTGGGTGTAGAAAATTATAATGCCCTAAGGAATGGCAGAGTTTCAAGAGGTAAAGATGCTGCATCTCTAACCCATGGTGTGGATGAATGCCATCATGCAGAAACACCCCTATTGGACTGTCATGTGAGCAAGAAATCCACTTCTATTAGATTAAATGGCTGAAATCTTGGGATGTATGTATTGTGCTGTGGATAGTAGGCCTTGGATTGAGGAACACTAAAGTCTTGCATGTGGCCCGTTTCACTATGATGGCTTTGACATCATGGATCTGTGAGCCAGTGGAGGGATTCTACCAGTGGCCAAAGATATCCGTCTAAGAATATGCCAGTATGTTGTGAAGATAACAATTGGCTGGATTTGTTGTCCCACTGGCCTTGGGTAAGTTCTCTGCCCACACAGTCCCATAGGCCTCACACTGACTGAGATCTTAGTCATTTTATGGGTTGCTGGAATTAAGGTTAGCTAGGGCTCAGTGTCAAGTACAACCTAAAATGTTTTGGTAATTATTTTTCTTATTTTTCACAATGTAAAGTAGCTAATGCTCCAGGAAAGGCTGAGAGGAAAGACTAGAGAACATGTTTGTAGCATTACAACTGATTTTACATCAAGATGTGTGACTTTGTCTTAATCCAAGGGCCTCTACATATAAAGAATTGGCTCAGAGACTGTGACTGTGGTACAGATGGCTCAATTTAATTGTCTACAGTAGTGTTCGTTATACAGAGATAGTAAATCCTCACCACTAATTAATTACATTTCTGTAGCTCCATGATTACCAAACTTCAGCTAGAAGTCTCTGTGTGTCTGACATTTCTTAGAACTTGCATGACCATGCTGACTTCTCTGTTTGATATGAAAACCATGGATGATGACATCCTTTGCTGGTACATTGGTACTTTGTAGTGGCCAGTATCCATTTTCATTTCTTGGTGCCTATGCCTTACTAATCATTAATTATTTTGAATTTATTTCTTCATGAAAATGATATATATTATACTTTTGCCTCCATCTGTACTTGGCCAGCCCAGAGTTTCTACCATGTGTACTAATACTGGAAAGCCCAGTTATGAAGACTGAGTATGTGTTGGGATTATATGTTTATTGCATAAGATATATATCATGGAAAAATAAAGTTAGATTTCTTAATAACACGGCTTTGAATTCCGATAAATTTATATCTACTATAACAAAATTTGTTATAAATTTTATATCAGATTATTCAATTAAATACTATTATAAAAGCTTTCTATGCTTCAGGCTTCCAGAAAGAAATATAAGATTGGCTGTCATGGAAAAGCCTCACTTTGTTGATCTTACTTGCATAGATTTGTGTAGCTTTTAAAGGTTCAACAATTTAAGTCTTATCTTCTCAAAATATTTGAGTAAACACTAATATTCCAAGACGCTGTGAACAAAACACCCTGCCACTTGCCTCCATGTACATGTATGCCCTACTATGGAACGCATGGGGGAAAGTTACAGACCCATTTGGAGGTTGAATAGAAAGGATTTGGTCATTCCTAGTCCTTCTATTTTTGTAAGTTAAGTAAGGACATTGTCACATGTTGAGAGTCAAAGGGTTAGGGAGGAATGTTGAATTTGAAAACAGTGGTACATTGCTGAAACATTTGCTCTGGGAATTGGAAATGGATTGGATGGGTTAAATGGCTACAAATTAGCAATAACCCTTCTTTCTGACACATATAGGAAATGATGAACTTGACTGGAATTGAAGTCAAATCTCATGACGTCTATCTGTGCTCCATCTGCTGTACCACACTGCCTGTCATAAGTACCTTTTGCATGTCTTTACATCTTTCCAGAGCTATTTAGTAGGTAAAATCATGTTTGCTCTAGGTATTAAGATGGATCTGTAATGGTGGAATTTGAATAAACACTCTGTTTTTCCTTGAGCAATCAGAGAAAATGGTGAGGTGGAGCAGGAAGTGGTTGCAGTACTGATGGTAAAATGTCAACGCCTTACACAGATCTTAGAGTAAATAACATTTACCAGTGTAGCTTGCAAAATCTTAGTTTCTGTATGTTTTTGTCTAAATGCTACATAAGAGTGGGAGAAATGCCATCAATGATATTCAAAGACAAGGTTAAAGGATTCATTTTCCTGATATTGAAAGCATTCTACTACATGTTTATTAATTACTTTAGTAATTACTTTTGCACCAACCTATAAAACACCAGTTTTACAGTGTTGTAAAACAAACACTATAAAGACTTTGTGCCTTATCTTTGGCATGATAATTTTGTCACTCTCTTTGAGAATTGGAAACTGTTACACTATATTACTTCGGAGAACTTCACACAAGATTAACAACTATCACTTCTTTGTTGAGACAATACCCGAAATTGAGAATCAACTGTGATTTGCTTTCCAGTTAAGATAGCCAGAACAATTAAGTCTGAATGAATATCATTGTCTTTAACAATGGTTTGTTCAATAGGCCAAATGTGGGAGTATTCTTTGAAAACCTGTTTTATACTCAACTCCAGGCATCTCAGATCTTTTATAAAAACTTCAGCACTCACTGAATCCCCTAAGAGTGCTCAACCTAAGATGTGTAATATGAAACTTCTGTGTGAATTGTTAACTTCCCCCGATGGGGCAAACCACAGTGTTTTTTAATGCACTGACAGTATCAAAATGCATAAACATCAGATGCAACTGCAGTCTCACATTCAGTACCAATCTGGTATTATAATAAAGGAATTATAATGTAAAGCACAAAGGAAATCACAGCATATCCTCACTTCCTGCTTACTACTTCTTGACAATATCATAAAGGGCTTTTTCTATCAAAACCCCTTCCCAGGATTGAATAATAAGATCATAACAGAGAAATAAGGCAGAAATTAGAATTTAGGACCCCCAATATTAACAACTAATGGATTTCCCATTTCCCATTGAACACTTTGACCATTGCTTATTGACTCACGGGGAATATTACTTTCCTTTTAGTCTCAAATGAAATATAAATAATAAAAATAGGAAACTTCTTTTCAGGATCTGCTCTTAACTCATATTAACACTCAGGGAAAGTTTTGCAACTACTAGACTTTGAAAGATGAATGGAGCTTTAATACCTTTTTTTTTTAAAAATGTAAAGTTCTAACTGAAAGATTTGACCACAAAAAGGCCTTCACGATATTGTGATTGAAATGTTTTTATTTATAATTTCCTAGCTTTCATCAATATTTTTTGTTAAAATGCAAAAAATAACATTGTATGATTTTCTTAATAACACATCTTGTTTAAAATTTTATAAAATTAAAATGTAAGATTTTGTAGAGCATATGGATATACAATCTTCCAGACACTTGAAGTTTTCACTTACTTTCTTATAGTTTCCAAAATGTAGAGAAGAGAAAACTATGTTGTTATACAAATATACACATTAGTAGAATTCCTGTTGCTAGAGTGTTTCTATAACCATTCCAAGAGGGAAATCCAAACACTTCTTATCTCATCTCTTTAATAAATGAGTCCAGAATTCCAAGTCTTATTGTGTCTTCTAACTTCCATCACATTTATTTTAAGTTTAAATTTATTTAACAACAATGTTATTCTTTCCCTTCCACATCATTCAAGATAAAGCATACAGAATAATTGAGACTTCTAAAATATATTTTCCCATTTGGCATACAGATGACTATATTTGATTCTAAGAAATGTTATCAGAGTTGTCAGTAAAAGTAACCATTTTATAAAATGGAATAGGTTGATGCATTCACAAATGTTTCATGTTCTTCATTTGCACAATAATTTTCCTAACCAGATCTCAGAAGAAACACAAAACAGTCACCACAACTTTTCATTTCTACTTAAGATGCAGGAGAATTATCAGAGAAGACAGGTTTGGAGGTCTTCGTATTTTTAGTTCAAATGCGTGTTTTTCTTTGAGGTAGTGTATGACTGTAGTCCTCTGCTGAAAAAAAAAAATATATATATATATATGATTAAAATGCAAGTTCGAAGTATCCAGTCAGTTAGGGGCTTACAAATGTGACTTCTATGGTTTCTATAAAAACAAGAGAAAATCAGGATTTTTTCATGCAGTAAAGTTAAATGGAATGTTTGTGTATAAAGTCTACTGCACATAACCTCTGGGCTTGGCAGGATGTCATAACTGTCATGATCTGAACAAGCTTCATTCTTTTCAAAGGTGGCAGGCTGTTTCTTTTTCTTTTCTTTTTTCTTTCTTTCTTTTTTTTTTTTTTTTTTTGAGACAGTTTTGCTCTTGTCGCCCAGGCAGGAAGTGCAACAGTACGATCTTGGCTCACTGCAATCTCCGCTTCCCAAGTTCAAGTAATTCTTCTGCCTCAGCCTCCAGAGTAGCTGGGATTACAGGCACCTGCCACCATGCCCAGCTAATTTGTTTTTTTGAGGCAGAGTTTTACTCTTGCTGCCCAGGCTGGAGTGCAATGGCGTGATCTCAGCTCACTGCAACTTCTGCCTCCTGGGTTCAAGTGATTCTTCTGCCTCAGCCTCCTGAGTAGCTGGAATTAGCCTGGGATTAGCCCTGTTAATTTTGTATTTTTAGTAGAAATGGGGTTTCTCCATGTTGTTCAGGCTGGTCCTGAACTCCAGATCTCAAGTGGTTTGCCTGCCTCGACCTCCCAAAGTGCTGGGATTACAGTCATGAGCCACCATGCCTGGCCTAATTTTTGTATTTTTGGTAGAGATGGGGTTTTACCATGTTGACCAGGATGGTCTCGAACTCCTGACCTCAGGTAATCCACCTGCCTCAGCCTCCCAAAGTGCTGAGATTATAGGCGTGAGCCACCACACCTGGCCAGATTATTGTTTCTTTAGCATCAGATGATAAAGTGCAATTTCAAAATGTAATAGTCCTATTTTCTATATTCAACAATAATTTTTCCTTGTCACTTTGCTTGGCTGAGTCTGGCCTATATAAAAACAAATTTAAGACATTGCTTTAGTACGTAAATAAAACTTGAAAGCCAAGAGGCCAGGAATGAGACTCATTGAAAAACAAACCAAAAAACATCTTATTGACTACAGAGTATGTCTACTTGTTGAGAGGGGAAAATCATAATAAAAAAGCATCCAAGTTTATAAAACATTAATTCATTCAGAAGCTATTGATTGCTTACCAAGTACTAAGTAACCTGACATTGCAGAGCACACAATCAACTGCATGGAAGACATCTACAAAAAGGAAAACACAGCATAGTGAGAGCATTTATGGAGTTGCATACACAGTGTTAAAGTTGGGCCATCAGAGAGGTTCTGGTGGAGGCAATATCAGAGCTAAGGTTGGAAGGAGGTGCAGATTTATTTTGGGTAATAAGCAGATGGAGAAAAAGACATTTAAACAAAGTCTCTCCTCTCCCCATGACAAAGCCTCAGGCACAAGAAAACATGAACTTTTGGGGAAATACAAGTGGAACCTCCAGGCAAGAATCGCCAAGAATTAGACTGTATTAGCAGGACAGGATGGAATTCCGCATGGCCTTGCAGGTATGTTAAGGTGTATGGACTTCTTCCTAAGGCAGCAGGTAGCAATTGAATAATTTTAAGCAGAAGAATGATTTGTCTTTTTTTGATAAAAAGTCATTTTGGTGTACTGTGTGGAATCTGTTAGGTCTAAGAGGGGAGAGGCGCTGAAGCTTCAAGAGGGGTCGCTTTTGAGAGGATTGGCAAGGAGCAATCAGATGGGAATCCAGGTCAATTCTGAGTATCTGATGTGGGGAAACTGGTTGATTATAATTCCTCTTACTGAGAAAGAACATATAGGAGAAGGCAGGGCTCAGGAGGAACCTCTGAGACAGAGATTACATTTGGGTGCATGCTGCTGTGCTTTAAGCACTGTACCTTCAAATGAATTCAGTTGAACCTGGCTCAGAGTAGAGAGCTGGCCGTGAGCAAAGCTTTATTTCTGGTGCTAGGTTTAGATTAACTGGAAATTGAATTATCAACCTCTATAGAAGCCTTGACTCTAGAGGAGAAATTCTCCTTTCATGCAGGGCACTAGTCCATTTGGAACACAGAAAGTTGGAAGAGGAAAAGACAAAAACTTCATTTGGGTATTGTAAAAGGAAAGGGAATATTTTAAAATAGACTGAATAAAGAGGAGTTAATACACTCTGTTGCAAAACCCCCTTTTATGGATAGTTACTGAGTTCTAAAGAAAAGATATTTATGTGTAAGTTTGTACAGTCTTGAGTTTGAGGCTTGACTCATAACAGTGTATTCTGGTGATTTTTTTTCCTCCATTTTGTCTTGCTAAATGTAATGCTCACTTTTGTGCTATTTTCAAAAATTAATCAATAGTTTAATCAGTCATACTTAATCTGAGGATTCCATTGGTGGCAAACTCCCCACACCATCTATTGAATGAATCTATTTGTTTTAGGGCATTGGTAGCAGGAAAGATCGTTTGGGATCCATGAACCTATTTTGTTTACAAAGCTTGTGCTTAGATAGTTGACACTATTATCAAACAGAGTGTGAGCTAGAGATGGTGCTTGGGGTCAGGCTTTTCCAGGTCTCAGTCGTACATCCTGCAGTGCTTTTTTTCCCCCTCCCTTTTCTTTCCCTTATGGTAGCTTGGGGCAGAGTCTTGGGTTCAACATTATCTGACTTTCTGAAATATTTGGTTCCTGGCTGCAGGCTGATATGGCCCCTTTAACAAAGCCACATATTCTTCCCTTCCTGCTTTCAGATGGGCTAGCCCCAACAAATTGGTTGTCTTTCTTCTAAAGTAGTGAAAACAGATTTGTCTCACTTGGCTCTTTGTAAAGGAAAACAATTCTGCCTAATTTAAAGAGAAGGAATTTATTGAAATGATATAAGAAAGAAACAAGAGGAAGCCAGGAAGTGAGAACACAGGAAAATCCTGCCTCAAATGCTCTGGTTCAGACACCGCTGCTGGTCCTTACCTCCTCAGGTGACAGTGCCAGGACAGTAAAGCCACTACCGCCCACTGTCTCTACCCATCCTGGTGCTAAGCTTAGTAGCTTTAACTGTCCCTTTATCCTAGCCTCACTTGATGAAGGTGCAAAAGCTGAGAAAAAGAACCAGATGGCTGGAATGAGGCACCTGTTCATGGGATATGGAGAGGACACACTTCTCTTCCTTTGGCCTTCCTGTGAAAAGGTGGGCTGCCTCTCTCCAGGGTTCACACAATGGGGGATTCTCCCCAATAGGAAGAGGTTCGTGCAGCCAACAAATAAGGAATATTCACTACAGCTTACCCTTTTGGCTGACTATATTTGTCCTTTTATATATATTTACATTAAAAGAATGCCTTTAGCTAACGTAATGTAATGATACATCATACAACGTACAATGCACTCCCTCCTACCCACAAGTGAGAAAATCTAAAGTGGGCCAGACTCCAAATCCAGAATCTCTGGGGATGTCCAGTTCTTTGGTTCCACACAATCCCACATTAGAATCTGGCTACTGAAAGCACACATTATGTGATTGATTACTACCAACTACCTCCTCAAGAAAAAGGAATTTAATTAAAATGTGCAAATTATAACCATGACTCAATAAGAAAGTCAAATTGGGTAGAGGCTTTAGTCTTTGTTTCTGCAAGTGACCATGAGGCTGTCACTGGTATTTATGACTTTCTTCCTCCACCAAGCATTTCTGTTTGCTTTGCCCTCTGCTAGCACCTCAGCTGGCTGCGATTCTTTACCCAGTGGGATCACTCAAACCTTCTTCTGGAGGGATCTAAGCTCTTGGTGGTTCTGCCTGAATAGATTGCCAGAGTCTTTGATTAGCTTTTAACACTGGACATGGTAATATGAGAAGGTGTTCTGTTTATTCTCCTCCCTGCCCCCACTGTGTAACAGCAATACTGTTTTTCCTTGAGAATTAGAATCAAGCAAATTACGCTAAACACTGTTTTTCCCCTGTCTTCAACAAGAAGAGTGTGAAATAGCCCAATGGAAGTCTCAGCTCCATCAAATACTGAAAGCATTCCTCTTGTCTATGATCCCCATGCCAGCAGAGCCTAGAGCTGATGGGATGGAAATAAAAATTTTGCAAGATGTAATTGGTAATTAGGTAATAGCACCATATATAATATCGCATGATAGATAATTAAGTGAACAGCACCATCTTTCTAGCCATTTTTTCCTCAACTAATACAAGTTGCTTTTGGGAAAAACAGAATTGTTTACTGCTTGCTGGTTAAAGAACAATTACTACATCTACAGAACCAGACCCTGAATTTTCAAAGTATCTTTTCAATGTTATGACTTAAATCTATTTTCATTAGTGTATTTTACGCTTTTATAAGATAATTGACTCTAGATGAGGGGTATATGATAAGACTGGTCATTTCTAATGTAAAGTAAATGCTTTGGCTGGGTGAAATGTTGTGTACGATGCCAATACTTGGTTTTCTTTGAGGTGGACAAAATGACTAGTAGAGTTCATTCTGGGGATAATGGTGGATAGCACCCGAATCCTGTGTTCTTAGGAATTAGTGTTGCCTATCAGACTGTGTCTTATCTTTCTCTAAATATTTGGTATGTTTCATTCTTTATAACAGAATTAACTTAGTAAATGCCAAAAGTCACAGAGATAGTAAGAGCTATAGCCAGGATTTGAATCCAGTATTCTGACTGCAAAAATGAAAGTTCCTATCTCTATGCAATGCGTCTCTTCTCTACACCAGTGATTTTATTGTCCTTCGTGGTCGTTAGGCTTTTCTTCACTGAAGGAGCCTCTTGGATCTTTAAAATCCAGGGAAGGTGTTCCCCTTCCAGGTCCACAAGGGGCGGTAGTTTTAACGGCAAGAACTTCCCAGTGCCATGCCCCACTCCCATCTCTCTCCATCCGGGAGATTTAACAGTTTATGTTTAAATTTTGTGGGCTCGGGAAGAAACTAAGAGTCACTCCAGCGGAAGTTCTAAGGAACTCCTTTCATTGGCCTGGGGTCTTAGAGAAGGTGGGGCTTCCTCCCAGGTTAAAAGTGCCCCTCTTTCACGCCCCTTTGGACTCCATGTTTGGATCCCCTTCCACGAACACTCCCTTCGTGGAAGCCGTCTTTCTCTCTCCTGGATTTCCCCTCTGGAGTCCCTGTCTGGAGTTTGCCTTTGTCGTGGAAGTCTGTCTTCCCCTCTTAAACTCCATCTGTCTCTATTCCCTAACACTCTCGTGGAAGCTGCTTTCCTCTCCTGGATTCCATCTTTCTGGATTCTCTCACTCAGTGTGAGAGTTAGCTGTTTCTTTCTCTCTCCTTCTCCTATTTCTCTCTCTCTTTAAATAAATCACTTTCTACAAACACTTTTGAGTCCGGCATTTACTGCGCACTGCACCTGTCCCCTCTCTCATTCTTGAGAGGGCAGGAGACCAAGAACCTGGAGAAACATCCTCTCAGGGGAGCTGAAGGCACCCTGAGCTCCTGAACCCCAATATTACAAAATGACCTTGTGCATCTTGTTTAGCTGCCATTTATGACTGAGATACGCAGTATTTGTTTTTCTGTGCCTGGATTATTTCACTTAACATAATTACCTCCAGTTCTCATCATGTTACTGCACATGACAGGATCTCATTCTTTTTATGGCTGAATAGTATTTCACTGTGTGTATATACCACATTTTCTTAATCTATTCATCCACTGATGGACACTTAGGTTGATTCTATACCTTGGCCATTGTGAATAGTGCTGCAGTAAACATGGGAGAGCAAATATGTCTTTGACGTGCTGATTTCCTTTCTTTTTGGTATCTACCTCATATGGTAGTTCTATTTTTAATTTTTGAGAAATCTCCACACTGTCATCCATAATGGCTGTACTAATTTACGTTCCCACCAACAGTGTCTAAGAGTTCCCTTTTCTCTGTATCATAGCCAGCATTTATTATTATTTTTTTTTGTCCTTTGTTAATAGCCATTTAACTGGGGTGAAACAATCTCATTGTAGTTTTGATTTACATGTCCCTGACTGGTTATGTTGAGCCTTTTAAAATATACCCATTAACCATTTGTGTGTCCTCTTTTGAGACAGAGACTAGAATGATAATTACTAGAAGCTAGGAAAGGTCAGGAGTGGAAGAAATGAAAAGAGGCTGGTTAATGGGTACCAACATAGAAGGGCTAAGTACTTGTGTTTGATAGAACAGTAGGGTGACAATAGTTAATTATAATTTGTGGAATATTTCATAATCGCTAGAAGAGAAGATGTCAAGTGTTATCAATACAAAGAAAAGGTGAATGTTTGAGGTGATTTATACTCTAGATACCCTGATTTGATCATTATATATTATAAGCACATATCAAAATAATACATGTACCCCATACATATAGATAATTATTGCATATCAATAAAATTCTTAAAAAATGACTTTGTTCTAGGAATTGGGTAAGAAGTTAAGAATTTAATATCTAGGCTGGGCGCCGGTGGCTCACGCCTGTAATCCCAGCACTTTGGGAGGCTGAGGTGGGTGGATCACAAGATCAAGAGATTGAGACCATCCTGGTCAACATGGTGAAACCCCGTCTCTACTAAAAAATACAAAAAATTAGCTGGGCATGGTGGCTCGTGCCTGTAATCCAGGCTACCCAGGAGGCTGAGGCAGGAGAATTGCCTGAACCCGGGAGGCGGAGGTTGCGGTGGGCCGAGATCGCGCCATTGCACTCCAGCCTGGGTAACAAGAGTGAAACTCCACCGCAAAAAAAAAAAAAAAAAAAAAAAAAAAGAATTTAATATCTATTTTGGTGGTATTTACCAGATCCAAAGTTTTTTCAATTACACCAGACTTTTATTTCAACATCATAGACTGCATGGTTGATTAAACATTGTCAAAAGCATCTAGGTTAGAACATTCTGATCACTATGATAACTATGCATCCTCTCCCTCTGTGGATTAAATGCCACATCATGGACATCTTATTGAATCATCCACATGACCCACTCGGGAGTTCCTACTTAGCATATCTAATAGAAGAATCATGAAAACAACTTTCTAAGATGCTGGTGTTATTCTCACTAATGTGTATCACAAACTTCAGTGAAGGAAGTGAATTCTGCACCCCCACAGGGAATGTAGAGAGTGAGTTAGACAGTTGGCATATGGTAAATTCACAGTGGCCTTCCATTTTCTAGTCTTTGCATTCCTTCCTTTTTGACACACCAAGGAATGTCTGACATTTCAATGAATGGGGTATGGAAAAACAAATCCTGAGTATTGCTATAGTTGCACCAGATAGAAAAAAATTAAATTAAATTATAATTTTAATCAGAGTGAATGCATATGTACACTTTTAGAAGGAAAGTGAGCCAACAAGGCATATGACAACAAACAGCAGCCCCCTTCATACATATCTAGCCTTAATTTTTGCGCTCAGAGATGATGAGTTTCAATTCTTAATTCTTTCTTATGCTGCATTCATCATTATGTCCATTGTGTTTTTCAACTGCAGAATTTCTGCTTAATTCTTTTTAGTTAGTTCAATCTCTTTGTTAAATTTATTTGATAAGATTCCGAATTCCTTTTCTGTGTTATCTTGGATTTCACTAAGCTTCCTCACATCAGCCACTTTGAATCCTCTGTCTGAAAGGTCACATATCTCTGTCACTCTGGGATTGGTTTCTGGTGCTGTATTTAGTTTGTTTGTCATGTTTTCCTGGATGTTCTTGTTGCTCATGGATGTTTGTCAATGTCTGGGCATTGCAAAGTTAAGTATTTGTTGTAGTCTTTGCAATTTGGGCTTGTTTGTACCCATCCTTCTTGGAAAGGCTTTCCAAGTATTCAAAGGGTATTGAGTGTTGTGATCTAAGTTTTGGTCAGTGTAAGCTGTATCTGCATTAAGGATCACCTCAAGCCCAGTAATGCTATGACTATTGAAGATTCATAGAGGCACCACCTGGATGGTCTTTGATGAGATCTGAGAAATATCCCTGGATAACCGTACAGAGATACTTGTTACTTTCCCGTAATTTTCCCCAAACAAACAGAGAGTCTCTCTCTATGCTGACCTGCCTGGAGCTGGCAGAGGGGATGACATAAGCACCCCTGTGGCCACCACCACTGGGACTGTGCTGGGTCAGCCCTGAAACCAGCACAGTACTGGGTCTCTCTCAAAGCCAACAGCAACCACCACCTGGCTACTGCCGATTTTCACTCAAAGCCCACAGGCTCTTCAGTCAGCTTGTGGTGAATCCAACCAGGCTTGTGCCCTTCCTTCACCTCAGCAAGCTCCCTGCCAGCCGATGGCAGGTCCAGAAATGTCAACTGGGAGCCAGGGCTTGGAGTCAGGAACCACAGTAATCTACTTGGTGCTCTATACTACCACAGCTGAGCTGACATGGAAGTCACAAGACAAAGTTCTCCCCACTCTTCTCTCTCATTTCCTCAGGCAGCAGTCTCTCCCGAGAGTCACCAGCCCTGCAGGTCCATGGTGGGTACTACCTGGGTAGTACAGATGTTCACTCAAGGCCTGAGCACTCTTCAGCCAGCTTCCAGGCCTGGCACCCACCCTTCAGGACAGTGGCCACCTGTCTAGCCAAGGATATGTCCACAGATGCTGTCCGGGCACCAAGGCCTAGAATCAGGGACCCCAGGAGCCCACTTGGTGCTCTGCCCCACTATGGCCAAGCTTGTAATCAGGATGCAAGACAAATCCTTTTACTCTTTTCTCTCCCTTTGTCAAGCAGAAGAGGTCTCTCAACAGGCACCACAGCTGAGAATGTGCTGTATCACACCTGAAGCCAACATAGCACTAGGCCTCTCTCGTAGCCTGTGATGAATACTGCCTGGTCTCTGGTGACCTTTATTCAGTAGGTGATGAAGCCTGCCAGAGCTAGGATTTTCTCTTCAAGGCAGTGGGTTCTCTTCTGGCCCAGAGTGTGCCTAGAAGTGTCATCAAGGAGCTAGGGCTGAAATGGGGTCTTGCCACACTGCCCAGTACCCTATTCCGCTGTGGCTGAGCTGGCATAAAAGTTGTAAGACAAAGCCCTCTTTACTCTTCCCTCTCATCTTCTCACCAGAGAGAAGAAACCTCTCCCAGAGCTGTGAGCTGTGCTGCCTCGGTTTGGGAGAAGGGTGACACAAGTACTTCCCTTGGCTATCCCAGCTGGTGTGTCACTAGGTTGATGCAGCCCAAGTCCACTGGCTCTAAGCTCAGCACAGCACCAAGGTTTGCCCAGGAATTTCAATGCTTGTGACCTAGATACACCACTTTTTAAGTTTATTTAGGACCCCAGAGTACTTTAGCCTGTGATACTGGGGCTAACCAGAACTCGGTTTCTGACTTTTAAAATAGGTGATTCCCCTCTGGCTAGGGCTGGTCTTAGTGCTTCCTCTGTGGGTGCCGGGCAAATTCTGCCTTGTGTTGCTTAGTAGCACTGAGTTCCAACACAAAATCCCACAATCACTGTGCTGTTCATTCCCCCAAGCACACAGATTCCCTCTCTGTGCCATGCAGCTGCGGCAGGGAACAGAGGTAGCACGGTGTTGGCCGTCTAAGACTCTTTCCTAACCTCTTCAGTGCCTCTTTCCTTGATATTATGTTGAAATCAGGTATCGTGGTTGTTCATCTGATATTTGGTTCTTATGAAAGTCCTTTCTTTTGGGGATAGTTGTTCAATTTGGTTTTCCTGCAGAAGGACAATAGCTGGAAGGTTCTATTCAGCCATCCTGCTCCACCTCTTCACCACCAAATTTCTTTGTCTTTTTTTTGCACCTGATTTCTTGAGATGTATATAATTTTCTAAACAGTAATGTTCTGGGATTTGTTATGAAAGTTTTTAACCGTATGGAAAATTCCAAATAATGTTACAGTAAACACCCATATGCTCTCCCTTAGAGTCTACCTGAACATTTTACTATAATTTCATTATGACAGATTTGCCTATCTAGTCATCCTTGCATTTTTGATGAATCTAAAAGTAAATTTCAGAAATCAGTATGTTTTTCTCCAGGCATTTCAGCATGTATATAACTAGAGTTCACTATTAATTTACAGCTCTTCTTTTAGGGTAAAATTTTCATGTGGTAAAATATGAAAATCTTAAGCCTGCCATTAGATGAGTTTTGTGCAATCCAAACCTCTATCAAGATATAGAACAGTATCATAACCATAGAATATTCTACCATGTTTCTTCCCAGTCAATGCTTATTCCTAACCTCTTCAGACAACCATTCTTCTGACTTTTTCTCAACATAGAGTAGTTTGACCTGCTCTAGAATTTCACATACATGGAATCACATTGTTAGCTGTGGCAAATCTGCATGGGTCTTTAGCAACCTTAATTCTTGCTGCCTCAGAAGAAAGAATTTGACTGAGAGGTCATAAGGCAGAGTGAGAGACTGAGGTAAGTTTTAAAGAAGGAGAGAAAAAGTTTATTAGAATGTTTTAGAGAAGGAATGAAAGGAAGTAAAGTAAACTTGGAAGAAGACCAAGTGGGCGACTTGAGAGATTCAAGTGTGTTTGACTTGGGGTTTGGTATGTTAGCATGATTTCGGGGTGTTGTATCCCTTCTCCTCTGATTCTTCCCTTGGGGTGGGCTGTCCACATGCACACAGTGGCCTGCTAGCACTTGGGAAGGGATGCATGCGCAGTGTGTTTACTGAAGTTGTACACACCAGTTGTACGTCACTTGAGGTGTTCTTCACTTACCAGTCAAGTGTTCCTAGAGAAAGGTCATAGACCAGTTAAACTTCACCATTTTGCCTCTTAATGTTCAGGCTTGAGCCCACTGGCCCAACTCCTAAGATTTTTTTAGAAAACGCCTGATCGCCAGTTTCAGCTGTTTTCTATCTATTGGGAGACAGCAGTTCCCTGGCACCAGCTGCAACCAATTATTATTTTAGCGAGACAGTTTAACAGCCACCTGACCATCACTTGATGGTTGCCTGACATTCCTGGTTTGCTGGGGTTGGGGGACCCTCTCTTGCCCTGCCAAACTACTTACTGTAACAATATCACATTTGTTTCTTTGAGTCTTCATTTTTTCAATCTGCATAATAATATTTTTATTCATTCTCATATTCCTCATTTCTTTTTATCACTGAATAATTTTCTCAGCCTGGGTAACTTGAGAAGAAGATAAAAGGACAGGATTAGATATGTAAAAGATTTGTTGAGGGAAATATCCATGAAGGATGAAGGGAAAGCAGTTGGAATAGGCAGGGAGAGCCTTCAGACTGCTGTGCTGGCCTGACACCTGTGAAGGGGATGGGGCTAGAGGAGAACTGTGTAGGAAAAGCCTCGGACTCCAGAGCAGCTCGGAGTAAGTCCTAGGCACGCCAATACAGAGTCCTCAATCCAGAGTTGCCTGTTAAAGGAGTCCCAAAGTCTTCCTTATTACATTGCCAACTTCAGTCATCCATGAGGAGGAGCCATAATATGCATAAGGGTGGAGCTGAAGGGCAGTAGCTGGGGCTCTTGTGGGCTTTGCTCCCCTCAGCAGGAGATCTGAGTGGAGCCTACTCATGACCTCCAAAGGACTGTTTCACCTTATGAATATTACACCGTGTGCTTATTCATTCTCCTAATGACAGAAACCTAGACGCTGTTTCCAGTTTCTGGCTATTATGAATTTTTTATAGTCTTCTAAAAGTTTTCTTTCTTATTTATTTATTTTTTTTGGTCTTGATCTAATGTTTTAAATAATGTTTTTAAAAGGGTAAAAAATTCAAATATTTTTTGAATAAAGTTTCTATCACTATTCTGTTGCAATTTCTTTTGTAAACATACATTTTTTTTTCTCCCTCTCTACTGTAAATATCTAAGGGTAGAATTGTTGGATCATAGGTTTAGGTGTGTTTTATAAGAAATTTCCAGGTCTTTTCCCAAAGGGTTTGTATGATTTTCACTCCCACAAATAATGTGTGAATTCCAGTTGCTCCATATATTGATCAATATTTAGTGTTTTTAACTTTAACTGTCTTGGCGGATGTCTTGATGTAGCTCATTGTCGTTTTAATTTGCATCTCCCAGATACTTAATGAATATATATATATATTTGGTCATAAATATGCTTTCTTTTCTGTGGAAGACCATTAAATTTATACTACATTTAATATGATTTGCCCATGGGCTATACAGTCTGAACATGCATTCCCTTAATTCTCCTTCAAAATTAAGTGTGGATAAAGAAGTTTGGGTCTATTAAATTCAAATTTTTAGTGATGTGAGCACTAAATCTTTCTCTATAAAACAATGTAATTTTAATATTTAATTTCTCAAAAGTAGTTAATTGTTTTTTTTTTTTTTTTTTGAAAAATGTGTCAAACACCTTTTTGGGGCTTGGTTCCCATCTGTTTAATATAGCAGGTATGAATTAGGTGGTTTGCCACTAGAGTTTACTGCTTATTTAGAGGGCATGTCAGAGCCTATCTAGAGTGATTTTTCTACAGAGCTCTGAGATGGGATCCAAGAGGGGTCTCTGACCCCAGGCATAAGATAAACACATTTATATATCCTCTTGCTGCCTATAAAATTAAGCTATATGGTCTTTCCTGTTGAGAAAAAATATGTCTCTTTATTTTTCCTTTATTTAAATAAGAACAGTGGCAACTTGAGGCAAGAACATGAGTTTCAAGTTACAGAAGTCTTGTTTTAAATCTTAATTTACATATAGTATACCTACTTTGTGCCTCTGGGGAAATTACGTAAATTCTCTGAGCCTCATTTCTTTTGTTAAAGGTATCTATTGCTGTGAAACAAACCATCCTAAAACTTAGTGGCTTAACACAATAACCAAATATTACTTCTCATATTTCTGTGGTATGACTGGGAGGTTCTTCTTTGTATAGGATCAGCTGGAACACGGGGAAGATTAGAGATTAGAAGGTCCAAAATTGTCTCGTTCACATGACTGGCAATTGCTTCTGACCCGGGTTCCCAGTTGGGACCTTAGCTAGGGTTGCTGGCCAGCGACCTCAGTTTTCCTCTACCTGAGCCTCACTCACTGTGTGGTTTCTTGGGCATCCCCAGAATTGGGTTCTAGGAGGGAACATGGCAAAAAGGCAAATTGTAATGTGCAAGCACTTCTCATGCAGCAGCTTACTTTATGGATGCTGTGTACCATTGGCCAAGGCTAGTCACGTGGTCAACCCCAACATCATACAGTGCAATAAACACTTGGAGGTGTGTTAGTTACTGAGGGCCATAGAAGTCTATCACAGTTTGCCTTAAATATTCCCTGTTCTCATTTTCTCCTGGAGTAGCTGTTTCTTTCTTTCTTTATAACTGTGACTCCTTCTGCAACGCTAATTTCATAGTCTGCTAAAAGTTTCCTTACTTATTTTTGAGTCCTGATCTAACGTTTTGAATAAAGATTACAAAAGAGTGACAAAATTCAAATATTTTAAGAAAATATAAATTTAAAAGCAAGAAAAGGATGTGAACATAAGAGAAAAGAAAAAGATCTTAATTTTTCCCCAGCATCTTAAATTATCTAAAGATTAAAAGTTAAATATATTTCTGAGAAAACACAGCATGTTGGTTACTAAAAAATGCTTTAATTTTTACACTTTCAAAACAATTCAAGATGCTTGGAAGGTATAATTTATTTGGGGTGGTAGTTTATTTTCCATCATTTTATTTAAATTAATTTCTGCTCAATTTAAAATTAAAAGCCACTAGGCTGGATGTGGTGACTCACAACTGTAACCCCAGCACTTTGGGAGGCCCAGGTGGGCAGATCGTGAGGTCAAGAGATAAGAGACCATCCTGGTTAACATGGTGAAACCCCGTCCCTTTAAAACAATACAAAAATTAGCTGGGTGTGGTGGCACATGCCTGTCATCTCAGCTACTGGAAAGGCTGAGGCAGTAGAATCGCTTGAACTCCAGAAGTGAAAGTTTGTAGTGAGCCGAGATCACGCCACTGCACTCCAGCCTGGCGACTGAGCAAGACACCATCTCAAAAAAAAAAAGAAAAAAAAAATTAAAAGCCACTCAGTCATGCTATACAACTGGGAAGGACTTGACTAATAGTGAATTTAATAATAGTGAGAATTATTAAAGAACTTTAATAATAGTATTATTGTTTAAGCACATTATATTCTGGGATAATGAAGATAGTGAATACTGATACATCTGCTTTAGCAATAGAATGTGAATGATTCATAGTTGAAATGCACAATATACATATTTTTAAAATATAAGTTATTGGATAGTCCTAACATCTTACTTCCCTGAAAAAACACCATTGATTCAAACATGGATCATTACAGTACTTAACAAACTAAATAGTATTGAAGTTAAATTAACAGTAAATTACAATTAAAAACCAAGGTTGGAAGCAATTGATTACTCTGACCAACTCAAGTCAATATCAAGGATGCACTGCTAACAAGTAACCCTCCTTAAAAATATATGAGAATTCTCATTAGCGCCTCACTGCTCAGCTATGTACAGAAGTCAGCTGATACAACATTTTTCTTAGGAATGTAACATAAAAGAGGCTTGCTTTCCTATTCTTCTAGAAAAACCATTAGAATATGGAAAATTTCAGCACTTACTGTTATGATTTTTACTCTCTGACTTCTGGAAAAACTATTTGTGTCCCCAAAATGTATTAGGAATATCCTGACTTCTGGGGTGGTCTATTTTCTTTTTCTGCAAAGTACACACACATACACACACACTCAAACTGTCTAAACTTCAGTGTCAGAAGGGATAATCAACTTTGGAAAACTGGTTATAAAACCCAAAATGTGCTGGAATTGAATAGCTGTGAAATAAATTTTAATCTCACTAGTCAAACCATGCCTTATCACTGATGTCATTGGAAGTGATATAAAGTGTACTATGTCCACCACCATACAAATATTCATTGTTTCTGAATTCCACCAATTTCTTGAATGGTGAAAAAAAAAAGTTTTTCTCTAAAACAGTGATTGAGGTAAGACAGGACACACTGAAGTGGTTTTGAGTCCATTTGAATGGGGACCTGATAGATGTGACCTTCATTTTCCCACTTCTCTGTGAGTGGGTGGCCATTTCTTCTTCTTTTTTTCCAGGAACTGAACAGTATTTTTAGCTTTTTTTCTTAAATATTTTATAAATTAAAATAGAACCCAGTGTCCACAATCACCGTTCATTGAAATCACGTCCTATGCACATCATAGGGATGTATATGGACTTGAAACTGTGAAGTCTTTGTAGAATTCTTAAAGGAGGGGAAAAAATTAACCTTGGGAGTAGTTTATAAAACACCCCAAATGAGCCCTTTTAAATGCAAGATCAACTTTAAAAACTTCAACTTTAAAAACAAATCTATATTCATTGTAGAAAACTTGAAAAATGTAGATAAAAGCAAGAAAAAAGTAATTTAAAAATCTCATGAATCCTTGGTACGATAAATATTTTGGGATATACTATCAGGACTATTTTTAAGTAAATATACACATAGGCTAGGACAATTTATTGAAATATTGTTTTTTGTTCTCTTGCTGTAGGTAATTTTCCCTTCTACGTTCCAAGATTAGTGGCCAAGTCCTTTTTCCTTACTGAAGGAAATGAATAACGACTTTTCTGTCTCAGGGCCAGGAGTAAAATTTGCCAGACAAAGAACCATACCCATGGAGAGTTTTTTTAAAGGTAGATTCATGCAGCAACAGAATCAGATGGTCTAAGGAGATAAGGACATCCTGGAATTTGTTGAAACTGGGGAAGGGGAAGGTTTTGACCGCTTTTCCCAGGGCCAGATATGGGGATAGGGTAGATATGAGAGTTTCTGTGCCCTGCTGTCTCTTGGGACCCCAGGGACTGTCAGGGCTTCTGGGAGACTGGATGAGTGATGGCCCTCTGAGGCTGAGTGCCAATCACCATCCTCACATGAACCCCTGAGCTCAAGTTTGACACTGAAATAGCAGAGCTTCCAAACTTCAGGGTCCAGGCAAGATTAATAATGAACATATCCCCAGTGACCCTTTGGATTAGAGACCAAGGGGAGCTAGAGAACAAGGGGCCTTTCCCAAATGTCCTGTTTTACGTAGTCCCTCTGAGATACTTGCATACGCCTGGCGTTGATGGTCCTACAGACAATCTTCCAGTAGGAGGTTCTTGGGGGATATACAGCCGTTTTAGAGATTCATACTAATGTGCTGTGTTACAGTAAAATTCAGAACCACCACACATAAACACCTGCCTAGGAGTGCAGCCAAGTTGGTTCACAACTTGTTTAACTGCAAATATTTGATTTGGTACCCCAATAATGACTGAAATGGAGTTTCCTTCCATCTGAAGACTCAGAGAGGAATTTAAATTTATTTAAAGAAAGTGTGGTATTTTTGAAACTTAGCATAGTGGTTCAGAGAGAAAACTCTAAATTACTGCACAGGTTCAAGTCCCATCTCTGCCAATTACAATCTATTGTGGCCTTGGACAAGTGACTTAGTTTTTCTATTACTGCTTTACTTATAAGACAAGATCAGTAACAGTGCTCATGTTATAGGGTTGTTTTGGGGAATAAACTAATTAGAACAGTTAGAACAATATTTGGCACTTTAAAGTTTTGGTACAGAATTTTTGGTATATATTGCTTAATTCAGGTTAAGGAATTACTCTTTTAAGTAGGTCAAAGGCTTTATTTCTGAAACGGTGGTGTATTTTATCAAATGCTATTTCTATATTTACTGAGATGATCATATAGTCTTTTTCCTTTTTTTCTAATTATATTTTCCATATAATTAGTGAATTATATTTATAGCTTTTATGATATTAAATCCAGCTTCCATAACAGTAATGGATGTTATTTAGTCAGGGTATATTGCATGGTATACTTTGTTGGAATCATTTTGCTAGTATTTTATTAGGACTTTTTGTGTCTTATTCCTAATTAAGATTGGTCTATATTTTTCAGTTCCTGTACTGTCCTTGTATGTTTTGATGATATATTATATTTATCTCATAAAAAGATTTGGGGAGTGTTTCTGTTTTTTTGGGTTTTTTTTGTTTTTTTGTGAGACACCGTCTCACTTGGTTGCTCAGGCTGGAGTGGAGTGGCACAATCTTGGCTCACTGCGGCCTTGACTTCCTGGGCTCAAATGATCTTCTCACCTCAGCTCCCCAATTAGGTGGGACTACAGGCATGCACTACCATGCCTGGCTAATGTTTTTTTTTGTTTTTAGTAGAGACAGGGTTTTGCCATGTTACCCAGGCTGGTCTCAAACTCCTGGGCTTCAAGCAATCCGCTTGACTCGGCCTTCCAAAGTGGTAGGATTACAGGCATGAGCCACTGCACTGGGCCTCTTGTATTTTAATTCTCTGAAACTGTAACTGTAGAAGGATTACATTTTTCTTGAGTGTAAACTTGAATGTGCCTGTCTACTTGTCCTGGTGGGGATCCCTTCGTTTACGTTTGAAAGATTTTAAACTCCCAGTTCCATCTCTTTTCAGGTTTGTTTCAAATAGTTGTTCCAATTTTTTGATGCTATAATTTTTTGGGGAAATTGATAATTTCATTCAAGTTTTAAAATTTTTGCTTAAATGATTCATGGTGTCCTCTTGTTTATTTGTTAATGTCTCTTTTCTCTGCATTGGTCCTTCCTTATGTATTGTTTTGCTTTCTATTTCATGGATTTCTCTTGTCAGAGGTTTACTTACTTTATGAATTATTACTAAAGGACTACTTTTAGATTGATTGTTCTCTATTGTTTATTTTATTTTATTAATTTTTTCTCCCTACTAAACATACTTCAGAACTTTCAATTACTAAGAATCTTTAGGTGATGAACTCTCACAGTGTTGATTTGTCTGAAAGTATCTTTAGTACACTTTCATTTCAAAAAGATATTTAGTTTTGTGACTCCAGATTGAGATTATTAACTTTAAATTAATAACTACATTAATAATAACAATATCTATATTAATAACTCATACTCTGTACAGTTGTTCATCTGGACATAATACATTTTTTGTTTTTTATTCTTTTTGACTGGCTGTTCTTAAGAGTTTTTCTTTGGTGTTTGAAGTTTCATTATGATAAGTCTAGACAGAGGTTTCTTGACATTTATTAGTTATTTTGTCAGAAGGTTTTTATGTCTTTTATCAGTTCTGGAATACTCTCATATATTATTATCACTAAATAATTATCTCTGACTTGTTCTCCCTTTTCCATGTGGAACTATATCTTGATATGTTAGATTTCTTACTCTATTCCAAAGATCTCTTATTTTCTTTCATATTTTCTTTTTGCCTCTTTATGATGCATTCTGGAAAACTAAGAATATGTTACTTCCAAGTAACATATCTTTTCATAAAATATCTAAGCTGCTATTAAATCCACACATTTCTAATTTCAATCATTAACATTTTTATTTCTAGAAGTTTATTTTATTCTTAAAATCTGCTTGGCCATTTCTCATAGTTTCTTGCTATCTGTTTATATTTTCACTTAGTTTTTTATTTCTTTAAACACAATGAGTATAACATTTTCAGAATCAGTGTCCTAATATTTTGGTGCCTGAAGTTTCTGTTGTTTTTGCTTATTCTTCCTCAGGGGGCTTTATTTCTTTGTGTGTGTAATTATTTTCACCCGTAAGATGCTTACTTTTCTTGTCAGTTTATTTCTAGAAATTCTCTGAGGCCTAAAATTCTAGTGCTTCCTATTGGAATCACTAGACTGGATTGTGTTTGCTTCAGATAAGTATGTGGGCGCATTCTAATCACTCTGAATTACATTTACAAATCGGGTTATTTTGGTCTATTATGTAGTACAGGTTAAGGATAAAGAAGGCTGGTTTCTAGTTTCTAACTTTTAACAATGAATTTTTTTCTTCTTTTCTTCATGTCTAAGTGGTGGAGAGTTGATGCCCTTTTATCTGCTTTGGGGGAATAATGTTTCTGCTTACCCTGTAACAGCTCATGACTTGTTAGTCCAAGTTTTATAAGCAGAGGAGCTCCACTCCTCTTAGATTTCCCCCTTTTGAATGGACTTTGAGGCTTGTTTCTGTAATTTACTGATATTTTACGTAGTGTAATATTAAAATAAGAAGTGGATTTAAAATGGATTTTTTTTCCTTTCTTTTTTTTTTTTTTTTTTTGAATCTCACTCTGTTGCCCAGGCTGGAGCGCAGTGGCATGATCTCGGCTCACCGCAACCTCCACCTCCCAGGTTCTAGCATCCTTCTACCTCACCCTCCTGAGTAGCTGGGATTATGGGCATCTACCACCATGCCTAACTACATTTTGTGTTTTTTGTAGAGACAGGGTTTCACCATGTTGGCCAGGCTGGTCTTAAACTCCTAACCTCAGATCATCCACCTGCCTCAGCTTCCCAAAATGCTAAGATTACGGGCGTGAGCCACTATGCCTGGCCTAAAATTGATTTTAAAAATGGTATGCAGATAAAGCAGAAATCATGAAGATAGCTGCACGACTGCTGTATTGACAAATATCAAGAGTAGATTTGGCTTGATGGTGAGAGCAGACTCAGAAACTCAGGTGTGTGTTAGACATAGTTTACATAATCAAAGGTTGGAGATTGAAGCCAGAGCAGCTACAAGTCACAATAGAAGGATCAGCAGCATTTTTCAGGACCGGCAGATACACACGCTTCTAGACCTTAAAATCTTCATTGGGGTCATGGAATTTCAGGTGATAACATGAGTCACTGAAGTTCACATCAGAGCTTCTGGAAGCTCAGCTATTCCCTCCAGTTTCAATTTCAATACGTAAGTGTCAAGCCATTTGTAGATAGGCTAGTTTGGCTGCATGCTGGAGACCCCTCAACCTGGCCAGGTACACCTCATCTGTCTCTGTATTATACAAAATACAAAACACAGAGTGCATTTTGATACAGATCACAGGCCAAAAACACAGCCCTAATTTATCACCTTTTCCCACCCTAGCCTGGCCAAATCTGTTCCAAGGACATTCTGAACTCAGTGCTGTGGCATGACAACCAAGATCAATTGCTCAAACTTCTCTGGCTACAGGGTTCATATGTAAATAAGTGAAGTTTTGGTCTAGTAGAAAAAAGTCTATTAGAAATATAGTCCATCAGGAATTACAGATACCAGGCAGGGCTTTAAAGGAAACAGATATTACACTCAAATTAGAATAAGTAAAGAGAGTTTATTTAGACAAGGGACAAATTATAAAGTGTGTGTGGGGTTTGGTGGTGGTGAAACACAAGGAATAGTGTAGAAACCCGAAGCTAGCAGAAACAAGCTTGTACCAACCTTGGAACTGAGTAGACAGTGGGAAGAAGACATTACCAGACCTCAGAAGGAGATAATGTCTTAGAGAGCAGCCATCTAGAGTGAAAAAATAATCTGCTGTCAAGGAACACGGGCTGCCCAAATGTGCTCAATTTTCTTCCACTCAGCTTTCTGCTGGCCAAACCAACTGGATGCAAGAGGCCATGCAAGTCTATTGTTGTAACCCAGGCAAGTCAGCTTTCCTACTTAATGAACAAGATGGAAGGGTGGAGACTGGATTTAGAGGGATTAAGTGAAGGATTTCTGGCATGTCAGAAAAACTGACATATAATCCAAGATAAGTCAATAACTGCATCAATTTGTAAGTCAACTGAACCCTCTAATGCTTCACATGTATAATCATTTATAAAATTTCTATCCTTATATTTTAACAAGAATTTATTCGGTCTGTCAATCATACTGATTTTCTTCACAATTTTTAGGTCAGTCTCCCAAATTTCACCTACTTTATTCTCTTTGGAAGTTACTCTGATTGTAGGTCTTCCAAAGCTTTTTGAAAATATTCTAGTTTTCCAGGATCTCTGCCATTGGTCTATTTATTTCTCCTCAAAATTTGTGAACTGCCTTGGATAAAATTCATGTGGACAGAGTATTTATTGATATTGGGTCATGTTAACTCATTTATCACTTCTGTCTTACTGATTCTGAGCCCGATGCAGTGGAGTATTTGCCAGTTCGGGAGAATGCTTGCTAGGGTTTTGTTCTTTTCAAATACCACGTGGATAACGAGTGTCTAGTGATTTTTATTGATGTCTGTAGTACACTTAGATGCATAAATGAATGATATATAACTTTAATGTCCTTTGGAATGTTCATTTGTAGTGAAATTCTCAAAACAGAACAGACTGTGTTGGGTTTCTTATAAGGAAGTGGTAAAGTCAGTGTCACAAATATGATGCTGTGTTGTGTAGAAGATCACGTAAAGAGCAAGCACAAGAAGTTAATTTTTTTGATCATTTATAATGGGCCAGTTGATGTGATAGGTATTTTATGCATGGAATTTAATCAAGTTACATTAACATTACAAGTTAGATAATCTCTAGTGAAGGAAACATATAGCATTTATGTTAATATATAGCATAGCATTTTTAAGGTCTTTCTAACCAAAGTAAAGTAAATATTTGAGGTAGGAGTCTCTCCACCCAATGGAAGCCAAGCCAAGTCTGGTTAATATTTGATAGAAAGATCTACACGTCATGGCAAACTTGAAGATTATGAACCTCTTGGGGGACTGTAGTGCTTCCTGGTTGCTCTCCCTGCTTTCTCAGTGATCCTTGCAGTCCATTTCCACATTACCAACCAGGTGTTCTTTCTAAAAATCCATTCTAGCCACACTTTCTTTACTTAAAACTGCCAAGACTTGTACTGGCACTCAGCTAAAATCCCGCATGTTTGACATGCCCCTTCAAGGCCTTCTCTACTTTTCTGGCCTCAGTTCACATCCTGCCCCTACTTATGTTCCCACTGTCTGGATCACTCTATGTCTATTTCTGAAAAGCTCCTATCCTTCTTTCGGGTTTCACATTCGATGTCGTGTCTTTAAGGAAGCCATCATTTGCCCTTCTACTTCAATAACTCCCCTGGTATTCTCTCTAATTATACCCTTCACATTTCTTTCAGATTCCTCAGGGTACTATGTAATTATACATTTGTTTTTGTGATTGTTTTTCTGATGTCAGTCTTTTTTGTCAGACCGCATGTTCCATGAGGTCTATTTTGTTCAGTGTGGTCATCTCTAGCTTTGTGGCACAAAGCCAAGTACTAGGAGTGCAATGTTCTGAATGTTATGTCCCCTGACTCAAATTTATATGTAAACCTAATACCCAATGTGAAGGTATTTGGAGGTGGGTCCTTTGGGAGCTGATTAGGTTATGAGGGCAGACTTCTCATGAATGAGGTTAGTATCCTTATAAAAGAGGCACCAGAGATCCGGTCTGCCCCTTCTGCTACATAAGGACACAGCAAACGCACCATCAATGAATTATAAAATAGGCCTCCCCAGTCACGGAATCTTCTAGTGTCTTGGTCTTAGACTTGCCGACTTCAGAACTGTGAGAAATCAATTTCTATTATTTATAAGCTACCCAGTGTGTGTTATTTTGTTAGCCTGAGCAGACTAAGACAAGGATGCATTCAATAACGTGACAAATAAATGAATGACAAAAACACAATCCCTGTCCTCCAGGAGTTTAGCATCAGAGAAGACAATGGACAGAGATAAGATCACTTCACTGTGGTAAGTATTGGGAGAGTGGAATAGACAGAGGCACACACAGTGCAAATTGGGAGGACCCTTCAGGCAGGTTCAAGCCATTTTGGTCCCTTGAAGAAAAGAATTAAATCTTTCTTATTGAGAACGTACTAATTCAGCTAGTAACAAGGGAATAAATGTTTGAGAGTAAGTCTTGCAATTATTAAATAACTCACTGTGTAGTTTAATGGGAAGCTCTGGAATTGAGAGTTGAAGCCTGTGTTGTGACACTGGCTAGCCATATTGCTTTATAGTCCATTGTACTCTGCAGGCACAGATACAACAAAAATGGTTGGGTTGTCTTATTTCTTTATGCCATTCCAGTATTACACTTATAAGACAATTAGAGGGCAGTATATGAAGATGGAAGGGCACATTAATGAAAGAGAGGGGACCTTTTAAATCTGGTGAAATTTCTTTCTATCTTACTTTAGAGTTCATATTCTCTGTCTGTCTCTCTGTCTCTATCTCTCTTTATATAAATATAGTGTGTGTGCACGTACATGTGTGTGTGTGTATCTGTTGGGGTGGGCAGGAGGAGAATATCTTATATATGGTTGAATTATCCACCTTACCTTCTGTTCAGTGGGGACCTAAAGATTTCCTGCACATATTAACTAAAAAATATTTTCTGGAAGCTATGGCTCAGTCCATTATTCTGTAAACTTGCAAAGAATCTTTGACATACATAAGCCCAGATGGAATAAATCTGCTAAGTGACTACTTACACTAAACAGAACATTTTGAAAAACACATTTATAAACAGGCTGTGCAAATTTAGTAAATAAGTGAATTGATGTGTCTACATTCTA
This sequence comes from Sapajus apella, assembly GCF_009761245.1. Lineage (NCBI taxonomy): Eukaryota > Metazoa > Chordata > Mammalia > Primates > Cebidae > Sapajus > Sapajus apella. The sequence goes on along the minus strand of NW_022436941.1, from coordinate 12,057,014 downwards.
TGCATACATTTCAATCCAGGGAAGCATTTCCATAGTTATATCCCCAATAATGAAAAGTACCTATTAAATGCAGACCATGAATATACATTCATGGATTCACATTAAACAGGAAATTAAACTAATAATCTTACCCTGAAGATAATGAGATCTTTAATGTCATCATAATTGTAGCCAGGTTAAAAGCTAAAATAGAGAAGTTCTCCTGTGACTTCCTGAAAACTTGATTTGATGCAGAACAAAATGAAGATATACCTGGACAATTCCTTACTTGTGAATAAACAAATGTGTGTTGTCCCATCTATTTGCAGACACCTTCGCAGACACCTTTGTAGCACCCTGCCTTCTTGGTTGCTTACCTACAGAGCTAAGCTTTCACCTAGGCCAAGTCTTGTCTGGAATAGAAGGGCTACAATTTGTGTTATAAGATTTGGGTGATTTAGTCATTTATATTCATTCTATTGGTTACCAAAATTATGAATCATTAAAGGTGAGGAATTGATGATAGAAAAGTAGATTGGGGCATTGGGCCATTAAGTGTATAACCAAGGTTTCACATAACCTTGGGGAAAATATATTACAAAAATGTCAGTTTCTAAATTGTTAATTTAAAGCTATCACTTTTTATGATATAGAACCTAGTTCTCTGCTGTCCAAAATCATATCTCTCTAGGTATTTTAGGAGTCTCCCATGTCCTCACATGTGGACATGAACAGCCTTCCCATAATCTTACTGATCTGTCACCTTAGAATGAATTCTTACAGAGAATCCCAGAACTAGATCCCAGTACGTCTCCTGATTTGTATATTAAAAAAAAAATGTTTCAATTTTATGCTTTCCAAGGAATGAGCTGAATGTCCAAGAGGGCTTATCAAAGAGTTGGGCAAGGCGGGACACATGCAGCAGAAATGAGCACTTCTCAGACCAGCTCCCTTAGAATGAAAACTCCATGCTAGGGTGTCATTTCCAGGAAGATAGTGATTTGTGTTTGATTTACTCCTCTATTTCCATGTGAGAAGAATGCTTGGCACATGATAGGACCTCAATAAATATTTGTTGAACAAACGAATAATAATGTTCTTTTTGGTTACAGTGAAAGGAAATTCTGAACATGCAACCTTGCCCAAGCTCCTGAGTCGTCTCAATTTGTGGTTGAAATTAAAAGACAATAGCAAAGATTCACTTTATTTAATGAATTTGGTCAGAGGAAATCTTAGAGACTCAGAAATATGCCCTTGTTTAGGCAGAGGAGAAATAGTACTACCCTTTGCTTGTGAATCATCTTGTTAACATTTCTAAGTAGTTACCAGAATTCCTAAAAGAACTACCATAGTAAAGATAATATGTTTCATTAGGGGAATTGCTGAAAGTGCAAAAGGTGTCGTGTGTTGATTTGTTGATAACAGCTATTCTTGGTATGATTTACGAGATGAGTATAGAACTTACCTGAGTGCTTTATAGTAACAATCACCATTAACTCTAAAAATATAAAAAGTTTGTCCCAAATTCTAACTTTTTAGAATAGATGCTAACTTTTTTAAGGAAGACCTTGTTCAAGTGAATGAATTTAATCTAATATGTGGAAAAGTAAAAATGTACTCATTATACATTTTCAATGCCTTCTATAATGGAGTGTTTTAAATTATTTGGGGTAAAAGACCAGTTTTTTAAAAAATCTCTAATCTATTACAGAATAATACTTTATAATGGAAATAAATGTTTAGAAAACAATTACGTGCTTTTATGTCATAGTAATGTCAAATCACCATAAAAGTTGTCTAAAGTTGTCTAAATTCTGTCTCAATTTCTGTACTTATGAGATTACTTATTCTGTACCTATTATTGGGATTGTCCTCCCCTCCAAGGTATAAATCCTGAACTCCCAGCATGACTTTGGAAGGAGAATTAGGCTCAACTGACTTTCAGATGTACACTCTGCCCGCCCAGTGGTCTTTGGTTATAGTTGCCACCATTAAAGCTGGATTTCCAGGAGTGTGTTCCTCTCTACCCTTCTGCTCAAATATGGATAGACGCTTTTTCTCTTATTTTTGTTTGTCCCGCTTAGGCAAGCTGGAGCTTCAAAACAACCAGTGAAAAAATGGCAAATACACAGAATGCATAAGCAACATAGACAGTTTGTCATGTAAAGTACATGATTCTGAGTCTACTAGTCCAGAGGGCTCCACTTTGCATCCTCTCTGGAGATGCAGGCACCTGTAGTTCTCAGGAGACCTTCTCACATCCTGGCCTAACTCTCCGTGCTTGTCACTATCTTAATGTCTGCCTCTTGGATGTAGTCTTATAAATATATTGGTGTAAACATTGCCTTGTAAGCATATTGATCTGAATTAAAAGAAACTCCATTGTTACCTGATTATAAAATTAGTATTTGCTTATTATGTTGCACTTAAAATAGATTGGGCCAGGCACAGTGACTCATACCTGTAATCTCGGCATTTTCGGAGGTTGAGGCAGGTGGTTTGCTTGAGCTTAAGAGTTTGAGATCAGCCTGGGCAACATGGCAAAACCCCTTTTGTAAAAAATATAAAAAATTAGCTGGGCATGGTGGATTGCACTTGTACACCCAGCTACTCAAGAGGCTGGAGTGGGAGGATCACTTGAGCTGTGAAGGTTGAGACTGTAATGAGCTGTGATTGAACCATTGCACTTAAACATGGGCAACAGAATGAGACCATGTCAAAAAATAAGATTAAATTATGAGGCAAAAAGTTAAAAAAATTAAAATTCCATAATCTCACCATTTATTTACTTTATACCTGAACATATTTTTAGAAACATGAAATATTACTGTTTGATGATCAGGTCTGTTCTCTAAATTGCAGATTAGTTAGCTTTGCTTTTCTTCCATCAACAAAACCTGGAGAGGAAAAGTATCCTCCATCTTTCTTGAAACCTCAATTCTTGCATCCCAAAGTGAAGAGCCCAAGACATCACTCTGTCCTATGAAGCTTCCTGTCTTTTACTACAGAGGCACGGCTTTGTTATCACAGGTTTTAAAGCAGAGGATGCAGACACAGTTAATTTAGCCATCATAACATTTAAGACAGTTGAATTTAAATACTTTTAGGTGGGTGTATGTGCTGCCAGGTTCACACAATTATTGTACCTATCTAATTCCTGTAGGCATTTGAGACTGCAACCAACACTTTAAAGAGTTAATGTAGTTTAAGATAACACAATAATCAGAGTCTTCTTATAATACAAATTACATAAATCTCTCATAGAAGATTATTCTCTTCATACAAACCCATTATCTCATAACATATTAAAGAGGAAATAAAACTAATGGCCCATTATTAAAGGAAAAGGCCACATATTTATTACATATTTATTACAGATATGGTTCAGATTTGAAAACCAGGGAGTTTCAAATTCGCCTGAATTCTTTATCAGTTGCCAACAGGGAAATTAAAGCTTTTCATGTCCCATAGTTCTGTGTTAAAATACTAATGATATGTAGGAGTGACATATAGAGGGACTGATGTGCACTCACATATTACTAAAGATTAATTGATTATTCGATGCATGTCATCTAGGTTAATACGGAGAGCTGGAGGAAATGGAATCCAGGATGAAAGAATGAAGAGGAATAAAGGTTCGGATTGCAAGGCACTGCCTGAAGTTGCATACCAGCTGAGCTCCACACTGAGGAACTTAAGGAGGGGGAATTAATGAAAGTGAAGCGATCAAGAATGCTGAACATAAATCTCACCTACTACGTTATTTTGCTTGCACTCAGTTCGGCTTCCCAGGCTTCTCCAATTTGTTCCTCAGACACTCTGGTCAAATAAATCATTATTCCACCAGTGATGATAGCTGTTCCAAAAAGCAAACTATCAGACACCACCCATTCAATCCTCTTGCTCCGAAATGTGCCAGAATATTCTTGGCCTGTGCTTGGATGAATAAATGGATGGGGAGAATTAAGCACTGCTGAATAGAAAATGATTTTTTAAATGCGGCCAAGGAGACATCATTTTCTTTTTATTCAGGAGGTCATTCAAAGAAGACAGAAAGACAAGCAGATTATCTTTCTCCTAAAGGGAATGCAGAAGTGGTGTTTTTAAAAGAGAAAGTCCATTAATGCTGTATAATATACAATGTATTTATTCTGGATATTACTTTAAAATATTAGATGTACACAACTGAGATATCTTCTGCCATAGTTTAAAGTTTATCTGGATTATAGTTTAAGAATGCTATGGGACATCTAAAGAATTTTTGGGTGAAATGTTAAATTAATCATTTTGACTATTTCTTCTAAATTAGATTTGGTTATTTCATTTCCAAATTATATATTCGCAAGAATGTTTTTAGAGTTCTAATTTATGTAATTCTAGCTTGGTTTTCTTTGGAATAAGCTTTCATGAGATATATTCTCAGATATTAAATTATTATTCTACTATTCTCATATTACATTTGGTTTTTATATAGTCTTCTAGAGTATAAAGTGAACACAAATTAAGTTTCTGTAATCTGTAATTATCTTTGTGTAATTAAAATATTTTTATCATTAGTTTAAAAAACTCAGTAAGTCGATCAATCAGCTACATTGCTTCAATTGAAAATAGGCAATAATAATAAAATTCATTTTAAAAATCGTCTCTACTCAGGGCTTATTTCCCTAACAGGTTATATTTTCTGAGCAGTTTCTTTTATTTCTATAGAAGTAATAGCTACATCCCAAAACTACATGTGTAACACTATGGAAAGCAATTTACAATTCACATTGTAATGATGAAGCAGCTTGTTCACTGGTAGCAGTCATTCAGAATATATTATAGCTCATTATAGGAAAAGAAAGAAAGTTTTCCTCTTCGTTCTTCATGTTTACCTCTAAATATTATTTTAAGACACAAAGTAAGTTTATCCTTATGCATTAGAAATATTATATGTACTGGAGGACTTATGAGAAAGAGGCTGCTGTGTGCTCAAACTCTTCCTCCAGAAAACGCAATTAGACTACATAGCCCAGTGTTCTTTGCAGTCTGATGTTGCTGGGTAACTGAATACTGTCTAACGCAATATGAACAAAATTGATGTGCTCCTCTTTCAGGCCTGGACCATTCAAAATGTTTGCACCATTTCCCATTCTTATTCTTTACATTAGTTTGCTGGGTTTATGTAGGAAATCCAGCAGAGGGTTCCCAGCATTTAAGAAATATTGGAGTCACATGATGGGAAGTCATGGTTCCAAAATGATGCTGACCAGGAACTCAGAACAAACTTTGTATGAGAAATGTACTCATTTTGTGTATATCACTGAGACTTGAGGGCTTATTTGTATATAAGCTAGTTTACTTACCCTGACAGCAAGGGGGAAACTTCCCCACGATTCAATCAACTTCTACCAGGTCCCTCCCTCAATAAGTGGGGATTACAAATCGAGTTGAGATTTGGGTGGAGACACAGAGCCAAACATGTCATATTCACTCTTTAGAGACTGACTGCCGTGATGTGTTGGGCACTATTCCTCTGATGTGCTGAGATTTTGGAATACCAAAACTATGCTTTGTCAAAAAGGTTAGAATCTATGATGATTAGAATCGATTAGATGATTAGAATTTATGTGATGATTATCTAATCTATTAGATTAGAATTTGAACAGAAGGTTAGAATTTATGATGCACAGTTTTAAAATCTTGAATTTTACTTTTTTAGTAAATTTACATCAAAGTTAAAGAAACTAGGTTTTTATACAAGGACGGACAATTTGGTCTTCCACTTTCTAAATGAGATTGTGCAAGCTGACAAACTTAGACAACCAAAAATTATTTTTTAATAGTCAATGAAAATTTAAAAACATAGAAAGCATACACTAAATCCAAATCAATATCAAGAATTCTTCAAGAAAAGGAGAAAGTCAGCAAAATAAGTTAAATCAATAGTAGTCAAAAAAAAAAGTAATCCTATTTTATATGGGGGTGTATGCAAAAGAATATTAGCCTAAATCTACCCTCTACATGAGGTTTACAGAAGGAGATGGAATAGCACTTTATAGAATGTCATTTGATTCTCAGAGGCTATCAGAGCAAAGCAAGAAGGATGAAGGTTATCTTGAGTGTCCCCTAAAGATAGCAAGACATTTTCCCCTTAGAATGTAAGTTCCAGATTTGATTTCTTTAAGAAGAGACAAGAGCTTAAGAGTTGTAAAGGAATCTGAATGCAGAATTTTTCTACATTTTTGTTTTAATCTTTTACAATTTTATCACATCTGCTCAAATTGATAGTTTTTTATGGTGACTTTATAGTCTTTATTGAAAGCTTACTGAGGTAGTTTTCAGAGAAACAATTTTCACACACATTTTTATTGGTTTACATATTATTTAACATAAATTTGGTTTTGCAGTAATAGATATGATATATTTTGTAGGAGAATGACTGATTCTTGATAACCACTCATGTGGTAGTAGCCAAATTGTGTGCCCATGGCAGAGACTGATTTTCTACTGGTGCGTGTGGAGCATGTCACAGCCGTTATTCAAATGGTTTTACATAAGGAAAGTTGGAAGTTAGTGAATCTAGAGAGTTGGTTAAAGGGAGCTGGGTTAAGAGAGTGCAGACTCACATTTTGATGGTTCTCACTCCATCTGCAGAATCTCATCTTCCTGAAACTATTCTAATATCCAAGTGTGCCTGGGAGATTGTTACCCCTGCCCTCCCGTGATGACCACATGGATCTCCTGTTTGCTTTCTCTTTTCCTGACCCTTTCTCCCTGATTCTAGCAAGCCAGTCACAGTTGAGTTAATGGGCACTGACATGGCTTCTGTTAAGTTCTGCCACTCCTGACTAGTGTAACTACTCTGTATTAGTTTGTTCTCACACTGCTATAATGATACTACCTGAGGCTGGGTAATTTATGAACAAAAGGGATTTAATTGACTCACAGTTCCATATGGCTTACGTGCAGGAAACTTACAATCACGGAGGAAGGGGAAGGGAAAACAAGGCCCATCTCACATGGCAGAAGGTAAGAAATAGAGCACAAGGAGGGAACTACCAAGCACTTTAAAAACCGTTAGATTTTGTGAGAACATACTCACTATCACAAGAACAGCATGGGGGAAACTGCCCCCATGATCCAATCAACTCCCACCACGTCCCTCCCTCGATAAGTGGAGATTACAATTCGAGATGAGATTTGGGTGGGGACACAGAGCCAAACCATGTCATACTAGCTCTTTAAAGACTGCTATGGCCTGTTAGGCACTATTCCTCTGATGTGCTGAGATTTGGGGGTACCAAAGCTATTTTTGCCAAAAAGGGGTACTTACAAGATGCTTGTGCTTGGTAGCTTATGAAAATTTGACTGGGATAACTTTCTCAGGCTTTGATTATAGCATTCATTCTTCCCACAACTCACTCCCAGCACATGGTGAACTCATTTCTACATAGGGCACTAATTCATGTGAGGTTGGGTAGAAAGGCAGAGAGCAAGCACTTTTACAAAAGCCTACGCATCCTCATGAAGTGGGTCAGGATTATCTGCAAAACTAGTTTTTGTTTAGGATCTTTCACTTTCCAGGAATTGCCTCAGTTTTTCATGCAAATGCACTTGGACAAATCCAGACCTGCTTGCTGTCAGAAAGGAGCACAATTTAAGCTCATAATGAGGCTTGGAAATCTAAAAATAAGATTAATTATAGCATAACTATCTCCTAAACAAAGCCTGGTCTAAATAAAGGTAGATAGTGTTCAGTTATCTCTTCTTGTATAAGGAAGTACCCCAAAACTTAGTGACTTAGTGCATAAATATTTTAATTATATTATGATTTTGTATGTCAGAAATTTAAGCAGGACTCAACTGGGTGATTCTTTTTCTCCACATGATTATTGACTGGGTAGACTTGGTGGTATTCAGCTGATGACTAGAGTATATTTGTCAGAGTTCTCTAGAGGGACAGAACTAATATGCTCTATGTATACATGAAGGGGAGTTTACTAGGGAGAATTGGCTTACATGATTACAAGGCACAGTTCCAAGATAGGCCCTCTGCAAGCTGGGGGAAGAGAGAAGCTGGTAGTGGCTCAGTCTGGGTCTGAAAACCTCAAAACCAGAGAATCCAACAGTGCAGCCTTCAGTCTATAGTTGAAGGCCCAAGAGCTCCTGGCAAACCACTGGTGCAAGTCTAAAAGTCCAAAAACTGAAGAACCTGAAGTATGATGTCCAAGGGCAGGAGGAGCAGGAGGAAGCATCCAGCCTGGGAGAAAGCAGGAAGCCAGCAGAATCAGTAAGAATAGTTATCTTCTTCTGCCTGCTTTTGTTCTAGCTGGACTGGCAGCTGATTGGATGGTGCCCACACACATTGAGGGTGGGTCTTCCTCTCCCAGTCCACCAACTCAAAATGTAAATCTCCTCTGGCAACAACCTCACAGACACACCTAGAAACAATACTTAGCCAACCAGATAGGAATTTTTTTTTTCTGAGACAGAGTCTCACTCTGTCACCCCGGCTGGAGCGCAGTGGTGCGATCTTGGTTCACTGCAACCTCTGCCACCTAAGTTCAAGTGATTCTCTTGCCTCAGCCTCCCAAGCAGTTGGGATTACAAGAACCTGCCTCCACGCCAAGCTAAATTTTTAGTAGAGACGGGGTTTCACCATCTTGGTCAGGCTGGTCTTGAACTCCTGGCCTCGTGGTCCACCCACCTCAGCCTCCCAAAGTGTTGGGATTACACTAGTGAGCTACCACACCCAGCCTAGGTATCTTTTAATCCAGCCAATATGACACCTCACCTTAACCATCACAAGTTCACCTTTCATCAACTTGGCACCCATACACATCTCCTGAAATCATACTTAATTTCTAAATAAAGACAATAATAAGGTTATAATTACACTTAACATAATATAACCATTCTTCATACAACTGGAAGTGCCCTAATCCTTAACCTAAATAATATTTACATAAAGTTAATAACACTTAAATGCTGATAGGAAATCAATAAAACTTAGGTTACATAATAAAGGAAAAAGAAAGGAAATAAAATGAAGATATTTTCTTGGTACAGGTGTATACATGCACAAACCTGTTCTTAATAAAGGAACGAGGAAATACTCATGATAATTACAGTCCTTGATTCTGCAACTGGTCACGTGCTCATAGCTGATATTGATGGCTAGCTTCTTTTACGACCTTTTCTGTTTTCTTTTTGCCTTTGGCAAGCACCTTGGCTTGTTGTTGTTTTTTACCTGGTGACGTAACCCCAACCTTCATTTCTGAAGGATCTGGGCCATTTTTCATCTTGTCTGGATTAGGCAATTGTAGTTTCCCACTGACCTTGATCACGGGCATCGTAATAATAAGAGACACCCTAAGGGAACTCCTGTATTCTTGACATACTCTTCCTTCCATAGTGGAGTAGTCTGATTTCGTCTTGATTGTCTGGGTCAGTCACCCGCACCAACACTGTAATTCCCTTCTTAGCCTATTGACTTAGAGGAAGAAGAAGCCCAAAGTGGCCAAGTGGCAATCTTAAATATTAAATTGTTGTGTCTCTTTGTGACAGCATTCCTCTGTCAGGAACTATGACCTCTTAGGCCAGCAAAACATGTCACGGGAACAGGAAGCAAACATTTTGCTAGTGAGGCACTAGGGGTGATCGTGAGTGATGCCACTTCCACTTCCACCCTTTGATTGACAGGCCCTGCAGCCTGAACTCCTAGAAATTTCACTGAGGTAGACAGCTTCTGAATTTTAGTCAGATTTATTTCCCATACCCTGGCATGCAAATGTCTCACAAATAAGTCCAGTGTGGTTGCTACTTCTCACTCACTGGGTCCAGCCAGCATAATTTCATCAATAGAGTGGGCCAGTGTGATATTTTGAGGAAGGGAAAATCAATCAAGATCTCTGTGAACAAGATTATGACACAGAGCCAGAGAGTTGATATACCCCTGAGGTAAAACCTTATGGACAGGAATGGTGAAAGAGGCATTTGTCAAATTAATGGCTGCATACCAGGTACCAGGAGGTTTCTTAATTTGCTCAAGCAATGAGACCACATCTGGTACAGCAGCTGCAGTTGAAGTCACCATTTGTTAAGCTTGTACTAATCTACTGTCATTCTCCAAAATCCATCTGTCTTTTGCACAGGCCTCATAGAAGAGTTGAACAGAGATGCGGTGGGAGTCACCACCCCTGTCTTTCAAATCCTTGATGGTGGCAGTAATCTCTGAAATCCTTCCAGTGTTGCAATATTGCTCTATTGGCTTCCATTTGGCCTTTTCCACCATAACAGTCCTCACCTCACAGGTCAGAGAGAGAACCAGTGTGGGGATTCTGCCAGCTGCTATGTATGTCTATGCGAATTATGCATTCTGACACTGGGAAAATGATCACAGGATGAGTCCAGGGACCCACTGGACTCATTGTAAGTTGGACCTAAACTGAAACCCTATTAATTACCTGACCTCCATAAGTCCCTACTCTTCCTGGAGGATCACAATGATGTTTTGATGTTTTTGGAGTCAATGTCAGCCAGTGTCCAGTAGTCCCTGAAAGATCTGATCACTCCCCTGTCCCCAGTGCTCAGTTACCCTGGTAAAAGGCCAGAGGTCTCCTTGGGGAAGGATGGGAGAAGGATTAACAGTATAAATTGTTGGTAGTGCAGTGGGGTCATTTCTTAAGGGAACAGGCCTCCCCTCCATTCAAGTGGTTCTAGGTCTGTAAACTGGCTCAAATCTGAAAAGCGATTGAAAAGCCATGATGCTCTGTTTTTATAATTCAAGTTAGTCTTTTGTCCAATTGACCTGGAAGTTATCTGCTTATACAAATTACTTGAGAATGCGGTGAAGGATGTGTCTTCTGGACCTTCTTAGTTGGGATGAGTAAGTCTAAAGTGACTAATCCACTCTAGCATTCTAATCTTCCTAGGCCTTCGGATCCTTTCCTCTACATTAAACCAAGGGAGATCAGGCATTTCCAGCTCGCTCATAGTGGACCATCTTCTGATCCATGATTCAACCAAGCAAATAAACTATTAGAACCGTTTTAAAATCCCTGTGCTGTAACCTTAAATGCAAAATCTCTGCTTAGTGGCCCATATGAATAAATTCTGCCTGATACAACTTTATGTTCCTTCTACCATTATCCCACACCCTTAATATCCATTCCCATACCTGCTCTTTGGATATCTGCTTATATAAATTAGAAAACTCAAGTAGTTCCTTTGGAGTGTGGTGCACCTCCTTGTGGGTCACACTCTGAACCTCACCTCTAGAGGCCTACTAGGACTTGAGTCTAGTTACAGGTGTAGAAGCAAAGAGGGGTGGTGGGGGTGGGTCCTGAGGAGAATCAGCATTCCCTTGCCTGGCAACTGCATTGGGGAGAACATCGCTGTGGCCTCAGGCAGTGCAGGGTTAATCTGCTCAGACAGAGGTGGAAAGGCTCATGGTAGCCTGGGTGGGGAGGTGATGTTGCCACCACTGGGGGTGGGGAGGCTATTTCCTCTGGAGAAAAAGGTTCATCAGAATTTAGGAGCTCAGAGTCTCCAGTTTCATCAAGGTCCTCCAACACATCCCCATCCCAAGTTACAGGCTCCCATTCTTTCCCAATCAATGCCCTCATTTTAACAGTAGACTAGTGAAGCTGAGCCTGTATCTTTTGCTGCAGGTCAGCCACTCATGTGATAAGAGCTTGTGTCTGATTTTCAGCAATTTCAGCCCTTTTTCCATAGGAGACAAGACTCTCACCCAGGTCAATCTTAGAAGAATTGAGGCTAAGTATGTGCTTCTGGAGCCAGGAGATGGGAGATGGAATCCCTGAGCTCATCCTTTTCTTTCATCACTTTCTCCAGGAAACTTAGGAGCAACCAACTAACTTCATTATACTCCTTGGTTCTCTGCAAATGTTCAAAGGTATCATGTATAGAGTCACTAAACTCCTTGCCTCTCAAGAGTGGTGAATCAGGACTATCAAGTGCATTTATTTTACACAACTCTAAACAATGCACACCAAGAACTATCAGTGCTCTTCATACTATTAGAAGTAAAGTCATTAGCATTTTTAGGTCTAACCAGATTAAAGAGCCAGGAACTCCAAAGCTGACTAAAGAGATCCATCCTTAAAACTTGTTCCTTTAGAACCACCCCTTTTACCAAAATCTGTATTAGTCAGGGCTCTCCAAATCAGACACAAATCAGGGACAGGACTAATAGAATATATGTAGATATGAAATAAAGTTTATTAGGGAGAATCGGCTCACATGATCATAAGGCGAAGTCCCATGATAAGCCATCTGCAAGCTGGGTAAGAGAAAAGCTGGTAGTGGCTCAGCTTGAGTCTGAAAGCCTCAAAACCAGGGAAGCTGACAGTGCAGCCTTCAGTCTGTGGCCAAAGGTCTGAGAGCTCCCAGCAAGCCACTGGTACAAGTCCAAGAGTCCAAAGGCCAAAGAACCTGGAGTCTGATGCCCAAGGGCAGGAGGAGTGAGAGGAAACATCCAGCACAGGAGAAAGAAGAAAACCAGAAGACAAAGGAAGCAAGATTATCCCACCCTCTTCTGCCTGCTTTGTTCTAGCTGCACTGGCAGCTGACTGAATGGTGCTCACCCACACTGAGGGGGGGTCTCCTCTCCCAGTCTGCCAACACAAATGTCAATCTCCTCCGGCAACACCCTCATAGACACACCCAGAAACAATACCAGCCCATCTAGGTATCTTTTGATCCAACCAAGTTGACACCTAACATTGACCATTAAACTGGGATGAACTGGAGGACTCCAGAATGGCTTCACTCACATGTCTTATAACTTGATAGGGAAATCTGGAAGGCACGTCTCAGCCTGTCCCCTGTACATCTCCAAATAGTCTCAGGGCTTCTGTATTTGATCTCTGCAGCATATAACTGGACTTCCTACCTGGAGTTAGCTACCCTATGTGATGATTAATTATATGTGTCATCTTGGATAGGATATGTTTCCCAGATGTTTGGGCAAGCAACTGTCCAGATGTAGCTGAGAAGGTGTGTTTTAAATGTGATTAATACTTAAATCAGTAGACTTTAGGTAAAGCAGAGTATCCTCCATATTGTGAGTGGGCTTCATCCAATAAGTTGAATGCCTGAAGAGGAAAAGACTGAGGCCGAAGGAAGAAGGAATTCTGTCTCCAAATTGCCTTTGACCTGAAACCGCAGTATCAACCCTTCTCTGGGTCTCCAACATGCCAGCCTGGTCTGAAGATTTCATATTTGCCAGTCTCCACAAGCATATGAGCCAGTTACTGAAACAAAAACAAAAGCAAAAAACCTCATGTATACCTATCTATCCTATCGGTTCTATTTCCCTGAAGACTCCTCCTTAATATACAGCAGAAGGAACATTTCAAGAGATGGGAAGTGAAAGCTGCCAGTTTCTTGGAGGCCTGGGTCTGGAAACTGGAACGTCATTTCTGTCATCAGAGTCTATTGCACAAGCAATCACAAAGTTGCACTCCTTCTAGGGAAGCAGACACAAATCATGCCTTTTTGCCTTTTAAACAAAGAATTTGTGACAATCTTTACAGCAAGTAATAATACTTGCAAAAAACATTGTCCCATTCTATTCTTAGCCTATGAGATATGTATTATTATCCCTACTTTACTGACAGAGAAATTAAGTGGGAAAGAAAGTGCGGCGGGCCCTTGTATCCATGGACTTTGCATCCGTGGCTTTAACCAATAAACAATTAAAAATGAATGGTTGCATCTGTATGAACATCTGCAGACTTTTTTTATTGTGATTATTCCTTAAACAGATTAATAACTGTTTACATAGCTTTTATAATCCAGTGGGTCTTATAAGTAATCTAGAGATGATTTAAAGTATGTAGGGGAATTGAATAGCTTATATACATTCTATATAGGGGGCTTGAACATCCATGGATTTTGGTATCCAGGGGGTTCTGGAACCAATTCCCCAAAGATACCAGAGGATGACTGTACTTGAACTAAAATAGTATAACACCAGAATCCTTGCTCTTAGTCATTCTGATATGCAGCTTCTGAAATGCTGCTGGTGATATGGCTTTCTGGAAAAACAATAAAAAGACAAAAAGAATAAGCTCTGATTTGCAGTGCCGGCCAAATTATGTTGTGTAAATTTTCCCATTGTGGACAATTTGAAATTATTAAAAATTTTTACTGAACTCAGAGTTGGGAAGACTATGCACAGTTAGGTCTAGTGAGCCAGCATGAGCCATCTTCAGGACACCACTGAATATTTTCCCCTAAATGGAGAAACAATGTTACTGGTCTTACGAGAATAAGATAGAAACAGAAAGAGAAAAGGGAATGGCAGAGGGGAAGAAAGAAAGGAAGAAAAAGAAAGAAAGGTGAAAAAGCCAAAGGAAGAAGGAAAGCAAATGAAGGGAAAAAAAATTTTCTAATAGAAATATTAACTATGCTTTATCATCCAAAGGATAAAGAATAAGTGCAGATAGAAATAATGTGAATTTATTTTAACAATCTAGCTTTCACAAGATTGTTTTTCTGATTATTACAGTTGCATTTCTGATTACTTAAGCATCGCTGATCTAATTCTTGGTTTAGGCTGACTTCCGACTTGGTAGCCAGGATGCAATTTGCTTTTCCCAGCCTTCATTTGGTATTTTAGGAAAGACTCACATATTTTATTATCTCAATGGAAATTTAAATGAAGAAGGTAAAATTGATCATCACCCCCTTCGCCCAATCATTGGCCATTCCAAAACTACGTGTAACATTTTCAGCGTATTTGAATATAAATATGAATAATCTCTTTAGAATATAAATATAATCTCTTTAGAATATAAATCTTGTTTGCTTCCTCCATGACTTATACATAATCTTTATGTGTCTTCTTGAAGCCAGCGGTTTCAGTGTTGCATTAAATGATCACTTAGCATGGCATTATTCATCAGGCAATTACAGAAAAACCTCAGATTCATTCTTTTACAACTAAAAGATACCTAAATGAGGATAGCAAGCACCACTGGTTGCCTGCTCCAATGCCTTTTCAATAAAAGCCTAGTTCTTAAAGCAATTAGCAAAGTCTTTCCAACATGGCTCAAGTAAATTTTATTTTACCCAGTTCTGGAAACCTTATGACTGCTTTTAGAAAGGGACATGTGATTTCATTATAGCCAATGAGACCTGAAGGAAGGCTGCTGAAGTGAGCCAGGGAAAGGGTTTCTTATTCATAGAAAGCACCCCTTCTTCAAGTATATTTTATCATGTTATAAGTGATACATGTGGTTCAGTAAACCCTATCTTGTGATCATGAGAGAAGCTGGGCTGAAACCTTCACGTGGACAAGTATGGAGTCAAGAGCATCACAGAGGAGCAGTGCAATGATCCTGGGCTACTGTGCATGGAGCCTGTTCAATTTATGGTGGTCTTATTTTTGAGACGTGATGTCTCATGATTGTTTAAAATAGTTGAGACAGGGCTTTCTGCTCATTACAGCACAAAGCAATCAAGTACCAACCTCTTCACTGAAGCATGTGAAAATTGAGGTCCGCAGAAATTAAATCTTTCAATTGCTGCACACAGCCAGTGTCAGATTAGGACTAGGACTGCATTTCACTGACCTAATCCTTGGTGGTCTACAAAAGATATAAAGAAATCCCTTTTTCTCCACTTGCCTTCATCTGTCAGATGTGGAAAAAGCATTTTTGTGGGTCGGAGACTTGCTTAACAGGCCTTGGCAAAGATTTACTCCTGTATCTGACACTTAAACTTACCTGTCTCTATTTCTTAATAGAAGTGAGTATTTAATATCAAATTTTAATATATATAAATAAATATTTCAGGGATAATTACCCTAGAGTTATGAGTTATATATTGCCTTAGAATTATGAGTTAAATATTTTCACCATTACATGTATTTTTGAAACTTTATAATCATAGCAAAACATTTCAAAGCATACAGTGAAGGAAATCAAATACTTGTTAGTGTGTAAAATGTATACCTATATATATATCATATTATGTGCATATATGATATATCTTAGGTGTGCCATGTTTGGTTGCAAGAAGTTTTCATGTGATCTCTACAATCAGTAAAATCTCTAGTATCCATCAAACGCAGTGGTTCTTGACTTAGAACTGCTGCATGAATAAGCTTATTAAATCCTCACAAGAGCTCTATGAGGCAAGTATTATCATTGTTCTAATTTTAAGAGAAGGAAAGTGAAGCCCAGAAAACTAAAGTGACCTAAGGCCACATGGACAGTGTCAGAGAGAGCAGGTATTTCCCATGGCTAGTCCTCTGCCTTATTTCTGGAGTATTTTTCTCCAGGGATTTGGAAGGAAACCGTGGCAGAGCCTGGAGTCAGTGAGGTAGTGATGGGAAATGGTAGATGACAGAGTCTCCATCCAGTGGGATTGAAGTTAATTCATCTAAGGGGCCTACTGGCCAGGCCAGAAGGCAGAAAGGACCCAAATCTTGGGTAAAAACCTAATCCTGCTCCTCCCACTCAACCATAGTCACATTTAGGCATTCCCAGCTAGAGTATAGACCATAATTAAGGATATATAATTATGGCCAAAGATAAAACATATGGCCAACATCTGAACCAGCTCTTCAACAGTGTCCATTCTGAAGAGACTGATGGCCTGAATAAACTTACGATTAATACTTTAGGTACACTGTCTAGTACACTCATGCTGCCTGGGCCAGAAACATGAACCAGCATTGATGTCATAATGGCTTGACTACCAATGGACCTTATTTGAGTTGCTGGTCCCAGATTGTCATGGACAGACTGATGACCTGAACATGCTGGTCATTTGTATATAAACCCAAGGCACCCCTGCTCACTTCATCTTGGCCACATGCAAAGGGCCTAGATGGAGATTGTTCAGTGGAACCTTTTGCATCTTCTACTTGGGACATGTAGAAGCACTGGGACATGTTTTCCCAAAGTTATGTTGGACCTAGTTTTGACGCCAGAATGGCTATGCAATTAATCTACTCACTGGAGTCAGTGAGGTAGGGACAGGGGATGGGAGGTGACAGAGTCTCCATCCAGTGGCCACATGAAAGTCAAGCCTTTCTATTTCTAAACATTAAATGACTCAGGTGACAGCTAAGTCGACTTTTTTTTTTTGTTTTTTTGGTTTTTTTTGTTTTGTTTTTTTTGTTTGAGATGGAGTTTCACTCTTGTTACCCAGGCTGGAGTACAATGGCGCGATCTCGGCTCACGGCAACCTCCGCCTCCTGGGTTCAGGCAATTCTCCTGCCTCAGCCTCCTGAGTAGCTGGGATTACAGGCATGTGCCACCATGCCCAGCTGATTTTTTGTATTTTTAGTAGAGACGGGGTTTCACCATGTTGACCAGGATGGTCTCGATCTCTTGACCTCGTGATCCACCCGCCTCGGCCTCCCAAAGTACTGGGATCACAGGCGTGAGCAACCACGCCCGGCCAAGTCGACTTTTAAGAACTGTATACATTTCTTGATCTATTTTCACCGTCATTACTGGTAGTTGGTAGTATCAAAAAAGAGTTGGTAGTTTAAACTGAGGAGCTGGGAACAACCAATATGACATTCCAAAGTGAAGTGGCAGTATAAATGTAAATACTTAAAGGGGAGAGCAGAAAACTAGATGCAATACTCTTTGACTCTTCATTCACATCTGCAAAATAAAAGATCAGTATGTGTAGGGAGGAGAGAAATTCTTTAGAAAGCTCTGTTAGGGATCTGATGCAAAGATCTCCTTGCATAAAGACCCTTTTCCCAGGACAATGCAAGAAGAATTTCTTAAGAGAGAATACTGAGTGCTGTCAATAGCCACATCTCCCTACAAAGGGATAGGGTTACTTAACCTCTAAGTCTCACATGTAGAAAGAAGGCTTTAATGAGACCACTCCAAGAATAGGATCTTACTGTCATGTGTGAAATCTCTAGGATGAGAAATAGCAAACTGCATGTTAGCAATTAACGAAAGGAGAGTAGTCTCACTGTGTGCCCTGCACTTTCCAGTTTTTTGGGGATTACGGAATATATACAAGTAACCTGTAAATTAGGTTCTGAGGATGAAAGTTAACATGGGGAAGGTCCTATCTAAGACGGTAGCCTAGACTGAGGGACGAAGGGACATTGGTCAAGGGAAGTGAAGGCATCATCATATTTCTGTGAGCTCAGGAAGGAGTACATGAGCTATACTGTGAGAGATACCCTAATTTTAAATAAACTCAAGAGTTTTAACTGTTACATAATTCTAGACATTTTACGATCTGTATTGAAACTGTTATTTCCAAGGATAAGGAAAGTCTACTCCCTCCTAATAAAAATAACAGTCAATGGGGGACAAAAAATGTTGTATTAAGATTACACCCCAAGAATGAGTTGTGTTTGTCCATTGTATAGAATATATACTATTCTATACACTGTAACATTAAAGGCCAGTAGTAAATAATCAAATACACTGAAATGCTTAGAAAAGTAATACATACTCTGAAGTCTTTCCTAGAAACAGACTTACAGTATCTGTTTATAGTTTCAATATTTAACTGTCAGGGTACTCTCTCAAAAGTTTTAATATTTAACATATTACATGTTATAAAAACAGTGTAAGTGAGCAGTCTAAATAGACTAAATTCATAAATTAATAAAACAACTATATGAATGAAATATATCAACCACTCATGTCTGAGAGAACTGGTTTATTTTCTATTTCTAGTCCAACTTTCTTCCAAATCATCAAAAACACATCCTCTTCATCTCCATTAACATCATACTTTTTCTTAGGTTTGCATCCTATCTTTAGGATGATTATAGCGTAATTATATCTGCTAAACATGTATCATGTCTGATATTTCAATTAGACACTGAAACAGATCCTAGCCATTATAAGTATCTCATAATGATAACCTCTTGTCTTGAGATAATCTGTCATTGTGTACACTTATTATATTTAAATACAGTCATAGCAACATTAAGGTGATATTTTATTTCTCTGAAACATCTGCATCTCCTCACTCACAGTTACTTACTAGCTTCTTATTTACTTATCATTTTTAGTTTTTTCAGAGGATATTCATGGAAGCTCCTCTATATTCTTCTAGTCATAAGTCACAACACTTCAGCAATCTTATATTTGAGCACGTTAGTTATATCTTTAATAGATTTTTTAATCATACCATGATTTTGATGTTTGTTCGGATGATATTTTTCTTAATTTACGAAGTCAGGGAACAAATTACTGCTGCTGTTTTTCTTATAACATTCCTATTATTTTATAACTACATGGAAGAACATTTATTTTCTATTACTAGGGGACTAATCTACAGTGCATCGGATCTCTTAATAGATTGGAATCATAGGATTTGCACAGAGAAGGTGAAGTATACAAATCCTCCACCAAAAAAGAACATAAAAGACAGTTTCCCAAGAGAGCATTAAAATGGGCAATTTCATGAACCTAAAAGAGATTCCTCTTGGGAGGAAAGAGATGCCAAAGTGCAGAGAAAGCATAGGAAGGAAACCATGGCTCACTCTATGTGGGGAGGGTTTTAAGAAAAGAAGATGACAGAAAAAAAGGGATGAGGAAATTTTAAACAATTCAGATAAACAGATTATTGGCTTTGAAATTTATTTAAGGAAAACTAATTTAAACTTGTGAATAGTCAATTTTGGAATTATCACTGCCATCAATTTGAATGTTATAAGCAGAAGATTTATCATTTCAAAAGAAGATAGAGCTTTTATGAAGCAGAATAGGAGACTATCGATGAGTTGGAATTGCTTAGGTAAGGCAGGCAAGCAGAATTCATAGCTGGAAGAACATAATTCACAGTCAATTTCAAGGGGCACCCTTGTGTTATACAATGGAAAGGATGTGGAGTAGAGTTCCTGTGGCTGATCTGCCACAAATAGTCCAATATGTGAGCTGGGTAAATCACTTTACCTTTCCGGGCCCCTCCTCTGCCTCTGGTGGAAAAGAGAGACTTGGTCTAAATAATCTTTAAGGTCTTTCTGCTCTTAAAATTCAAGAAAAAGATGCTTTTTGAAGTCTTTTAAGAAAAGCTTACAAGATTTTTATTAAAGATGTCATGCATTTACAATATGTTCCCTTAGAACGCTTAGAGTAGGAGGAATCTACTTAAAGGACACAATGGCACTTTATTCAGACCATGTATATTTGTGTCTTATTGCTCATATCAGATATGAATATTGGTCAAGCTGCAACTCTGGCATAATCTATCACTTGTAGACATGAAATTAGATCATCTTACAATGCTCCCACCTTATGTAATGTGGTGTGATTCAAGTGTAGCACAAATTCGTCTACTGAAAAAATTTCATGTTCAGTTCAAAAAGTGATGATACTTCAAATTTGACTTCAAATTTTTGTGTGTGTGTTGGGCGGGGGGTGGTTATAGAGGGTAACAAAGTAATTTCTACTACATATCTCTTAAAATGGCTAAAATTTAAAACAGTGATAATACCAAATGCTGATGAGAATGTGGAGCAACAGGAACTCTCATTCACTGCTGGTGAAATGCAAAATGGTACAGCCACTTTAGAAAACAGCCTTGCAGTTTCTTACAAAGTTAAATAGATTCTTAACATATGATCCTGAAATCATGCTCTTTGGTATTTACCCGAATGAGTTGAAAACTATGTCCATACCAAAAACCTGCACATGGATGTTTATAGCAGCTTTACTTGTGATTGCCAAAACTTGAAAGCAACCGAGATATCCTTCAGTAGGTGAATGGACATTCACACCATGAGATGTTTTGCAATGCTAAAAAATATTAGTTTGTAGGATACTACATCAGTACACAAAATCAATTGTGTTTCTACGTACTAGCAATGAAAAACTGTAAAATAAAATTAAGAAAATAATTCCATTTATACTAGCATCAAAATATATGGTATGATATTTTGATTCAAAAACCTCCAGTGATTTTCCTCCTACTCAGAGTAAAATCCCAATGATCTCATCTTTCCTTATAAGATTCAACAATGACCTTCCTCTGAGCTACTTATCTGACCTCATCTCCTTCTGCTGTCCCTCTTGTTTGCTGTGCTTTGGTCTCATTGGCATCTTTTCTGTCTTCAAATATGGCAGATACGCTGCTTGAAACCCTTGTCTCCCAGAGAGCTGCATGGTCTCTTTCCTCACTTCTTTCTGCTACTACATATCTGTTCAAATGTCAATATATTTTAAAAAAGGATCTCTTTCATCACAAATATAAAACAATTATCTCCATCTCCACCCTCATGGCTTTTTGTTCTCTTATATTGCTACGCACGCGCGAGCGCGCGCGCGCGCGCACACACACACACACACACACACACACACACAGTGCTTTTATTATTCTACAACTTTTCACTTGCAACACGTTCAAGCTTAGAAGCAGCAAGAATATTGAATAAACACCTTATCCCATTCACCTGGATTTATCTAATTCCATGAGTATTTCCCAAGAACAAGATCTTTTAAATAATCATAATACAATGATTGCATGAGGAAAAATTGTATGGATTAAATTCTATTATTTAATATTCAGTCAATATTTAAATTATTTAATTGTTCCAATAATGTTATTTATAGCTGTTTTTTTCCAATTCAGGATTCTAACAAAGATTCCACATTGCATTGTATTATATATCTTTAGTCACCTTTAATATGGAATAGTCCCCCAGCTTTCTTTCATTTTTCTTTCATGTTATTAACAACTTTGGAGAATGTCTTTTTAAATTTTATTGTTTTAGTTAATCCCTCAAGATTAGATTATAGTTGATCATTTTTGGCAGGAATATCTCATGAATAATGTCTTCTCACATTAGGGATATGTGATGTTGCCTTGCTTTACATTTTACTAATTTTCTTGTTTGTTTATCTTCTTTATCCTGTGAGAATTTAAGCTCCATGAACATAGATCTAACTGTGTCTCCTTGGTTCACCCCTTCATCTTGATAGCTTGGTAAATATTTGTTGAATGAGTGAATGAATCCACAGCGTACCAGCTTTATCTAGAATAATGTGGAACAGCTGATCCCCCACAGCTTGCTGTCAGCTACTGCCAGGCAGCAGACCCACTGAACCTACGCCCCATTCTGAGAAGGATGAGAGGTCCCAGAATGTGAAACTGTCTTAGAATTAGTGGTAGCTATTGTTGATCACATGTCTGCACAGAAGTATGCCTATTTATACATTACCTAACATTAAATTCTATTAGGTACATTTTAAATGTGTTTATAAAAAGTTTTTAAGGAAATAATTTAATAGTAGATACAGATAGAATTTATAATATTGCCTTCCCAGACCAAAATGATTTGTTTTCCCAATTCCTGTGATTTTCTAAACTTCCATTTTGGAGATCATTGTTTTTATCCATCCTCGAGCAGAGCTGTGGTAGTCTGTTGAGTACACATAGGAGTCCCTTCACTGATCAGAATTTGGGGATGATCCAGGTTCCCAGCTCAGTTTTAGACAATATGTTTTCTTATTCTAATAGATATGAGCCTGCTCCTTTGAGGCCTTTCTAAGAGGCTCCTAAATGTCACTCAAAGTTGATAGTATTTAAGATAAAGATGCTCCAGATCTCAGTTTTTGACTTCTAGATGTTCAGCCAGGAAATTTCTTCAGTTCTTGGAAAATGATAAATTCCCAGAGGATGGCCCTTCCAGGCCAGGCTTTAAATGATGCAGCTCAGAATGTTGCTAGGAATCTGAATCATCTAGCATGCCTTTGAAAATCAGTCCCATAATTATCTGAAGGGCTCCTTTAATTAAATCCATGTTTCAGGATGCTTAATCCAAACTGAAACATTCCAGAAGTGTACTTACCGAAAATAATATATTGTGACCGTTTAAACCCCTGGTGCTTTAAATCAGCTACACTATAGTAGGTACTCCAGTGTCAAGGTCTTTGTCCCCAGTTCAAAGTGTAATTTAAGGAGAATACCTTCCCTAAAGTGTAGGATCAATTCATGTCATTGTTTCTTTATGAAGACATTTTTTGTACCGTATGCCCATATGAAGCCCCTTCTTACGAAATTACGTTTGTCCTCAAATCTTCAGTAATTTACACTTTTAATATTTAAGTAATTTTTTATTTTGAAATTTATTCTTCATCATAGTCCTGTGATTTAGGTTAAGATTGAATAAAAGAATCACCTTTGAAGGCGCAATAACGGAAGCTTCCAGAAAGGTTATGTGCCTTTCCTTGTCAAACATGGATTTTCTGGGAAAGTAGAAATTTTTTGTATCTCCTGAATCATGCATTCTCAGTATTCCCAGTGTTATTTATGGTGACTGAGTGTTTGGTGAATGTATCATGCCATTTGTTTAAATTAAGGAGATAGATTCTTAATGTTTTCAGTGAAACTCAGAATTTTTAAAAGGCAGCTTAACATTTTGAGATTTCAAAATGATCGACGACATGCTATTTATTTTTAAAAAGTATAGGACTAAGGGGAAGAAAAGTTCAGTCAGTATTGAAAATTATATTTGGCAAATGTTATTGGAGAACATTTAAGATATTTTAGAAATAAATCCTGCTCAATCTTTTATTTGGGACATGTCATTTTCCTTGTGAGTATGTGAGTGATTAAAGGTCTTTTTGGCCCATCTCATTAGACAAGAAATGTTGACCCTATAAATAAGACATTTTTAAAGACAGATGTGCAGAGATTCATAAGCAAAGAAAAAAGGAGTCATGAATTTAAACACACAGACACACACACACACACACACACACACACACACACTTTTCATGTAGCATGTAGAAGCAGCAGCTGTAGTAGTTGACATTTGCACTGGATGTGCAGCATTAAACTTTACAGTTTTCTAAACATCTCAGGTACCATTTTATATATTCAGTTGTATCCAGCTTTCCATTATTGTTGGCAGGACATCCGTTGGAATGTCTGCTCTACTCAGGAGGTGATCTGGTGCCAGCCTCTTGCAGAGAAAGAGACAAAAAAGGATCTGTAATTTAAATAAAAAATAATGGTACAATAAAATTGGCAAGGAGGCAAAATGCCCTTAAAATCTTAATATCCTGAACAAAATTCAATTTCAGAAGGGCAGAGCTTTCCCAAAACTCTTTAAAAGCTCTCACTCTATGATAAGGCTCTTCAGAGAGAGATGCCTTCCCTTCGTCTCAGTCAGAAGTTACTTAAATTACTATGTCAGGAAAACATCTCAGAGGCATCTAAGCATGCACTTTTTAAATTAAAAACTGGCTTTGCTCAAAGTAAAATGAGACAGAAATTGTCTTGTATATATTTTCCATAGAAGCACCTGCTTTGGGTGCAGCTACACATAGAAGGATTTTGGCACAATAAATTGTCCAGCCCATTCAAGGGATGACATTTTGGATATTGTTCATGGAACCTTTTAAAGGCATTTTCTAGTGTTCTGTCTAGACTTATGTTCTGAGGTAAGCACACAGCCTTAGGATACTGTTCATTGGCTGAAATAAGAGAACAGAGGAGGAAATTCAAATTAAGGTCTCAACCTTGTTAGTGAAGCTGTGCCTGAAGCTATAGGACCCAGAGCACTGTTTTAAGAAGCCAAAAATCTCAATATTAGCTAAATGAGCTGCCATCACAACTAGTATGATTCATGAAATATTATAATGCATTTTAAAATCTGGAATTATATGTTATTATATACCAAGAATATTACTTTTGATAATTGAAACATATGAGGGTGACTCAGGGCATTTGACAAAATTATCACAATTATCTTTCTAGTTTGTGGAATATGTGTATTTTTTTTTTCTACAAAAGTTAAGCACCTTTTCAGTCTCACTATCATTTAATTGACTAATATTGAGAACAACCTTGTAAAACATGTCACCCTATGGGATATTTTAAATACTAAAGAGAATTAGTTGTGCCCACTGATCCATGGTGTTCTGTCACATGTGACCCCTAGAAGGTCACCCCCATCAAACGTGGGCACTACCTGAAGGGCGTGTATCCAGCACAGCAATACTTCTATCAGACTCAGTAATCAGAAAGCTGGATTTTGAGATTAACTTTCTGTGAGATTCCTAATCCAAATCCTATAGGTTGGAACGTAAACAACAAAATCTAAATAAAAAATTTCCGTGCCTTTGTGAACCATAAGATTGAAGCTGTTTCTCTGATATTTAAAATAAACATTGATTATCTACATATTATATGCACTAGTCATGTACTTTGCTTTTTATCTAATCTAATCCTTGCTCCAGCCTCATTTTACATAGGCATATACTTAAGCTAAGAGTGGTTAAGTAACATGACCGAGAATACCCAGCTGCTAAGTGCTGGGTCAAGACTTGAATCCAAATGTGACTCCAGAACTCTGGCTTTTAAACCAGGTTGCTGCTGGGCCTGGTGGCTCAGGCCTGTAATCCCAGCACTTGGGAGGCCAAGGCAGGAGAATTGCATAAGCCCAGGAGTCCAAGACCAGCCTGGGAAACATGACGAAACCCTGTCTCTACAAAAAAATACAAAAAATTAGCTGGGCATAGTGGCATATGCCTATAGTCCCAGCTACTTGGGACGCTGACGTGGAAAGAGACTACCTAGGCCTGGGAGCTCGAGGCTGCAGTGAGCTGTGACTGAGTCACTGCACTCCAGCCTGGCTGGCAGAGTGAAACCTTGCCTCCAAATAATTAGCTAACTAACTAAACAAACAAACCATGTTGGTATGCCTTTAATATTATGCTTTTTATTTTTCTTTTGATATTAAGTGTAATATCCAAAAATTATATTCTTTTAAATCAGGCTTTTTAATCTCCAAAAAGGTAATGCAAAATTATATGGGCATATAGGTCCAGGTTTATGTATTTCTTCTAGAAACATGAAACATAATTTTCATCAGGTTCTCAAGCTTATCTGTGATTCAAAAATGATTAGGAACCCCAAAAGAGCAGTAAATAATCAGATACATCACATCATCAAGACCTTTTAAAAATATGTAATGCATATGAAAACCACACTGACATGCGTATAAGAAAAATGTATGGTTATTAGTATTTACACAAATAGCATTTTCTGTATTGTTGCAGTTATGATGTTCTTCACATTTTATATTTAGTATATGTCATGTTAGAAACCACAAAGAAATTGCCCTAAATTAGAAATGATGGAAAATATGTACTTTATGTCCAGAATGTTACTTGGAAAACATATTCTTCATCTTGTATACACTAACGTAGTGGGAAAACATGACATACTTGTGTGATGAGGCGTAACACAAAGAGGAAACTGATGAAACTAAAGAAAAGCAATTGGGAAATCATGAGTGCTTCTGTGATAAGCCAGGTGTGTCAAAAGTAGTTAGTATTTCTTCTGCAAAGAAATAGGAGGGAAATAAAGTTGAATAGTGCCATAAAATATGTAGAAATGATCCTAGCTGATGTTTATATAGAGTAATAAAATGTTGTTTTTATGAATTATGGCAATTAATAATTGGCAGTATATTACAGGTCTTGCTCCAATCAGCTTATAACTACAAGATTTATTTCCTTCTCATGGAGATCATAATCGCCCCTCACTTCTGTACCTTCAAATTCTCCTTTCATGTTAGTACATAAACATGATCAAATTTTTCCTATCTTATAGCCCTCTTTTCAATATGTCTTCAAGATACTGACTTCTCTTTCCTTCCTTTCATATTCCAATCTTAGTCCAACTCATTATTGAAATGCTTTTGCTAGGGTTTATTGATAAACTTTTCAATATCACCTTCTGTTGTCAATATTTAGACATCTTAAAAGTGACTATGCAAGCTTATATTAGTCTGTTCTTGTGCTGCTATAAAGAAATACCTGAGACTGGGTAATTCCTTTTTTAAAATTATTTTACTTTAAGTTCCGGGATACACGTGCAGAATGTGCAGGTGTTACACAGGTATACACATGACATGGTGGTTTGCTGCACCCATCAACCCATCATCTACATTAGGTATTTCTTCTAATGCTATCCCTCCCCTATCCCTCCAACCCCCAACAGGCCTCGGTGTGTGATGTGATGTTCCCCTCCCTGTGTCCATGTGTTCTCATTGTTCAACACCCACTTATGAGTGAGAACATGCAATGTTTAGTTTTCTGTTCCTGTGTTAGTTTGCTGATAATGATGGTTTCCAGTTTCATCGTTGTCCCTTCAAAGGATATGAACTCATTCTTTTTTATGGCTGTATAGTATTCCATGACATAAATGTACCAGATTTTCTTTATTCAGTCTATCATTGATGGGCATTTGTGTTGGTTCCAAGTCTTTGATATTGTGAACAGTGCTGCAATAAACATATGTGTGCATATGTCTTTGTAGTAGAACGATTTATAAACCTTTGTGTATATACCCAGTAATGGGATTGCTGGGTCAAATGGTATTTCTCATTCTAGATCCTTGAGGAATTGCCACACTGTCTTCCACAATGGTTGAACTCATTTACACTCTCACCTACAGTATGAAAGCATTTCTATTTCTCCACATCCTCTCCAGCATCTGTTGTTTCCTGACCTTTTAATGATTGCAATTCTTACTGGTGTGAGATGGTATCTCATTGTGGTTTTGATTTGCATTTCTCTAATGACCAGTAATGATGATTTTTTTTTCATGTTTGTTGGCTGCATGAATGTCTTCTTTTGAGAAGTGTCTGTTCATATCCTTCACCCACTTTTTGATAGGGTTGTTTGTTTTCTTTCTTGTAAATCTGTTTACGTTCCTTGTAGATTCTGGATATTAGCCATTTGTCAGATGGAGAGATTGCAAACATTTCCTCCCATTCTGTAGGTTGCCTGTTCACTCTGATGATAGTTTTTTTCCCCCTGTTCAGAAGCTCTTTATTTAAATTAGATCCCATTTGTCAAGTTCGGGTTTCATTGACATTGCTTTTGGTGTTTTAGCCATGAAGTCTTTGCCCATGCCTATGTCCTGAATAGTATTGCCTAGGTTTTCTTCTGGGGGTTTTTATGGTTTCAGGTCTTACATTTAAGTTTTTTATCTATCTTGAGTTAATTTTTGTATAAGGTGTAAGGAAGGGATCCAGTTTCAGCTTTCTGCATATGGCTAGCCAGTTTTTCCAACACCATTTATTAAAAAGGGAATCTGTTCCCCATTGCTTGTTTTTGTCAGGTTTGTAAAAGATCAGATGGTTGTAGATGTGTGGCATTATTTCTGAGTCCTCTGTTCTGTTCCATTGGTCTATATATCTGTTTTGATACCAGTATCATGCTGTTTTGGCTAATGTAGCCTCATAATATTGTTTGAAGTCAGGAAGTGTGATGCTTCCACCTTTGTTCTTTTTACTTAGGATTGTCTTGGCTATATGGGCTTTTTTCACTCCATATGAAATTTAAAGTGTTTTTCTAATTCTGTGAAGAAAGTCAATGTGGCTTGATGGGGATAGCATTGAATCTATAAGTTACTTTAGGCAGCATGGCATTTTCGTGATATTGATTATTCCTATCCACTAGCATGGAATGTTTTTCCATTTGTTTTTGTCCTTTCTTGTTTCCTTGAGCAGTAGTTTCTAGTTCTCCTTGAAGAGGTCCTTCACATCCCTTGTAAGTTGTATTTTATTCTCTTTGTAACAATTGTGAATGGGAGTTCACTCATGATTTGGCTCTCTGTTATTGTTTTATAGGAATGTTTGTAATTTTTGCACATTGATTTTGTATCCTAAGACTGCTGAACTTGCTTATCAGCTTAAGGACATTTTGAACTGAGACGATGGGGTTTTCTAAATATACAATCATGTCATCTGCATACAGAGACAATTTGACTTCCACTCTTTTATTTGAATATCCTTTATTTATTTCCCTTGCCTTATTGCCCTGCCAGAACTTCCAATATTATGTTGAATAGGAGTGGTGAGAGAGGGCATCCTTGATTTGTGCTGATTTTCAAAGGGAATGCTTCCAGCTTTTGGTTATTTGGTTTGATATTGGCTGTGAGTTTGTCATAAATAGCTCTTATTATTTTAAGATACATTCTATCAATACCAAGTTTACTGAAAGTGTTTAGCATAAAGGGTGTTGAATGTTATCAAAGTCCTTTTTTGCATCTATTGAGATAATCATGTGGCTTTTGTCTTTGGTGCTGTTTATGTGATGGATTACATTGATTAATTTGTGTGTGTTGAACCAGTCTTGCATCCCAGAGATGAAGCCAACTTGATCGTGGTGGATAAGGTTTTGATGTGCTGCTGGATTCTGTTTGCCAATATTTTACTGAGTATTTTCAAATTAATGTTCATCAGGGATATTGACCTAAAATTTTCTTTTTTGGTTGTGTATCTGCCAGATTTTGGTTTCAGGATGATGCTGGCCTCATAAAATAAGTTAGGGAGGATTCCCTCTTGTTCTATCGTTTGGAATAGTTTCAGAAGGAATGGTATCAGCTCCTTTTTATACCTGTGGTATAATTTGGCTGTGAATCCATCTGGTCCTGGACTTTTTTTGGTTGGTAGGCTGTTAATTACGGCCTCAACTTCAGAATTTGTTCTTGGTGCATTCAGGGATTTGACTTCTTCCTGGTTTAGTCTTGGGAGAGTGTATGTGTCCAGGAATTTATCCATTTCTTCTAAATTTTCTAGTTTATTTGCATAGAGACGTTTATAGTATTCTCTGACGGTAGTTTGTATTTCTCTGCAGTCTGTGGCGATATCCCTTTATCATTTTTTATTGTGTCTATTTGATTCTTCTCTCTTTTTTTCTTTATTTGTCTGGCTAGTAGTCTAAATATTTTGTTAATCTTTTCAAAAAACCAACTCTTGGATTGATTTTTGATGGGTTTTTCATTTCTCTATCTCCTTCAGTTCTGCTCTGATCTTAGTTATTTCTTGTCTTCTGCTAGGTTTTGAATTTGTTTGCTCTTGTTTCTCTAGTTCTTTTATTTTTGATGCTAGAGTGTTGATTTTAGATCTTTTCTTCTTTCATCTGTGGGTATTTAGTGCTATAAATTTCCCCCTAAATACTGCTTTAGCTGTGTCCCAAAGATTCTGGTACATTTTGTCTTTGTTTTCATTGGTTTCAAAGAATTTACTTATTTCTGCCTTAATTTTGTTATTTAGCTAGCAGCCATTCAGGAACATCTTTCCATGAAGTTGTGCAGTTTTGAATGAGTTTCTTCTAATTTCATTGCATTGAGGTCTGAGAGACTTTTTGTTACAATTTCTATTCTTTTTCATTTGCTAAGGAGTGTTTTACTTCCAATTATGTGGTCAGTTTTAGAATAATTGTGATGTGGTGCTGAGAAGACTGTATATTCTATTGATTCGTGATGTTGAGTTCTGTAGATGACTATTAGGTCTGCTTGGTCCAGAGCTGAGTTCAAGTCCTGGATATCCTTGTTAATTTTCTGTCTCATTAATCTGTCTAATATTGACAGTGGGGTGTTGAAGTATCCCACTTTTATTGTGTGGGAGTCTAAGTCTCTTTATAGGCCTCTAAGAACTTGCTTTATGAATTTGGGTGCTCCTGTATTGGGTGCATATGTATTTAAGACAGTTAGCTCTTCTTGTTGCATTGCTCCCTTTACCATTATGTAATGTCCTTCTTTGTCTCATTTGATCTTTGTTGGTTTAAAGTCTTTTATCAGAGACTATGATTATACCCCCTGCTTTAATTTTATTTTTATTTTTTTTTTTGCTTTACACTTGCTTGGTAAATATTCCTCCATCTCTTCATTTTGAGCCAATGTGTGTCTTTTCATGTGAGATTGTTTTCCTGAATACAGCACACTGATGTGTCTTGACTCTTTATCCAATTTGCCAGTCTGTGTCCTTTAATTGGGCACAGTATCTCATGGCTTCCCTTGGCTAGGGGAGGGAGTTCCCTGACTCCTTGTGCTTCTCAGGTAAGACAATGCTCCAACCTGCTTCTGCTCACCCTCCGTGGGCCACATCTACAGTCCCAATGAGATGAGCTGGTACCTCAGCTTGGAAATGCAGAAATCACCCACCTTCTGTGTTGATCTCACTGGGAACTACAGATCAGAGCTGCTCCTATTTGGCCATTTTGCCCAAGAATCGAGACTGGATAATTTCTAAAGGTAAGTAGTTGAATTGGCTCACAGTTCAGAAAGCTGTACAAAACACATGATTGGGGAGGACTCCAGAAACTTTCAATCATGGTGAAAGTGAAAGCAGTCATGTCTTACATGGCTGGAACAGGAGGAAGAGCAAAGAGGGAGTTGCTACACACTTTTAAACAGTCAGACCTCATGAGAACTTACTCACTAGCAATAGAACAGCAAGAGGGAAATCCACCCCATGATCCAATCCCCTCCCACTAGGCCCCTCTCCAACACTGGGGATTACAATTCAACATGAGATTTGGGCAGGAACACAATTCAAACCATATCAATGATCTTTTAAAATTCTCTTTTCACTTGTTTCTGTCACGCTACTCTTCCATGGTACCTCTTCAAGTTTGCCCTTGGCTCCATCTTAATCTCTCTAATGGGCTCCTATTCTTTTGCCAACTCCTTAATTGTTGGTGTTCCCTACAGTCCTGTGGTTAACTTTTGTCTTTTTCTCATTCTATATCCCCTTATCCTACACTGACATATCATTCCAAACCTTGGTTTCAACTACCACCTTAAGCACAAAAATATTTTTTATGAAGACGTGTATTTAGTAATAATAAAGAGGCAAGAGAACACAAAAAGTCTTAAATATTTATGTACTTCAAAACATAACACAAACATTTATGGAATTGCAAGAAGAAACAAATGCACACATTTAATAATAATAAAGAGGTAAATCATCAAGAGAACACAAAAAGTCTTAAATATTTATGTACCTCAAAACATAACACAAACATAGAACTACAACAAGAAACAGATAAATGCATAATTTTAGCTGCTGATTTAACACTTCTCTCTCAGTGATTGATTGACAGAATATCAGTACATAGAAGACATCAACCAGCTGCACTTTGACATTGACATCTATAAAACATTTATAAATCTGTATCTAAAATTGAATTAATAATTTAGACGTTTTCAACACACACACACCTACAGAAGCTCAAGGGCAGATGGCTTCACTACCCAATTCTATTACATATTTAGGATGACATTGTATCAATCCTAACTATGCTGTTTTAGGAAACAGAGGAGTCAGGACTACCTCTCAACTCATTTTATGAGTTCAGCATTACTCTGTGTCCAAAATCAAATACTAAAAGAACAGGAAATTTTAGACAATATCCGTTCTGAACTTAGATGTAAATATTATTAATAAAAGCAAATTGTACCTAGTAACATAGGAGAAGATAATATATCATGATTGTGTGGTATTTATTCCAATAATCTAAGGATCATTTTGCCTTTGGAAATCAGTCAATATAATTCACTATATTAAGAGCATTAAGGAGAAAGCCATGTTATTATATTGATAAATACTACTCCAAAACATATTTGACAGATTTCAGCTCTCATTTATGTTAAAAATTCTCAGCAAACTATGAATAGAAAGGACATTTCTCAGCCTGAAAAAGGTGCCTAACAAAAATGTAAAGCTAACATCATACTTACTGGTACAAGATTGAATGTTTTCCTCTGAGATCAGAAAGTAGCAAGTAGGTTTGCTCTGAAGCCTCTATTAAACAATGTACCGTGGCCTGATATAAAGTAGGCCAAAGAAGTGAAAGACATACGGCTTAGAAGGAATGATTACATAGCTAACCCAAAGAAATCTACAAAACAGCTACCAAAATTGTTATGTCAACTTAGCAGAATAAAAGACCAGAATCCTCCAAATCAAAAAAAGTATATTTTTATATGACAGCAATGAACAAATAAAAGATGAAATCTTTCAATTGCTATGTTAAAAGTGACTAAAAATACAACATATTTGGGGATAAACATAACAGCATATTTGTAAGACCTGTACATTGGAAAATATATGCAAAAATCCCTAGAGAAATACATAAATATATGTAACAACATACCATGTTTATGAATTGGAAGTCTTAATATTGTTAAAATGTCAGTTGTCTTCAAATTTATTTATAGATTTTCTGCAAATCTGATCAAAATCCAGGTAGAATTTTTTAAAAATAGAAATTGACAATATGATTTTAAAATTTATGTGCAAATATGACTAGAATAGCCAAAACAATTTTGAAAATAAGAACAGAGTTGGAGGACTTACATGACTTCAAGACTTATTATAAAGCTGTAGTTATCAAAGAAGAGTAGTATTGGTGTTAGGATAGTCATATAAATTAATAGAATAAAAGAGTAATGTCCAAAAGAGACCCACCCATATGTGGTTATTTAATTTTATACAAGATTCTAATGTAATTCAAAGAGAAAAACATTATTTCTTTCAACTAATGGTACCGAAATGGAATACTCATTTTGGAAAAATAATTAATTATAATTCTTACCTAACACCATACTAAAAAATTTCTCAAAATGAAACATATATTTAAAAGCATGTAGTGGTTTGAAACACATCTGCTCAGATTTAACCTCCTTTCAAAACTCAGAGCCTTTTTGAATATGGGCCAGTCTTGAATATGACCAGCTTTAGCAACTCATTCCAAGAGACTATAGATGATACCATAACTGAGGCTAGGTCATATGATGTATGACATTTTATTTCTAGCACTTTCTCTCAAGATGTTTCATAATATTATATTCTTAAAAAGACCAGGCCACATGGTGAGGCCACAGGTAAGCGTTCTGTCTGACAGCACCAGCTATGATTCCACCTGATAGACAGTATCAACCATCAGACATGTGAGCAAATGAGACTTCAGGGGATTTCAGCTCCCAGCCTTCCATTGAGTAGAACAGAGACAATCAGTGCTCACCAAGATCAGCTTAAATGCAGACTAATGAGCCAAATAAACATGGTTGCTGTTTTAAGCTACTAAATCATTGTACATTTTGTATGCAGCAGTAGACAATTAAAAGAATATAAAAGCTAAACTTTAAAACTTTAAAAAGAAGTACAGGAAAAATATTCATGGTTAGGGTGATATGATTTGTTTCCCTACCCAAATCTCATCTTGAATTGCAAGGCCGCAATCTCCGTAATCACCAGGTGTAAAGGGGAACACCAAGTGAAGGTAACTGAATAATGGGGCCAGTTTACCCCATGCTGTTCTCATGACAGTGAGTGAGTTCTCATGAGATCTGATGGTTTTATAAGGAGCTCTTTCTCCTTCATTCAGCGCTTCTCCTTCCTGCTCTCTAGTGAAAATGGTGCCTTGCTTCCTGTTCACCTTCCACTAAGTTTATAAGATTCCTGAGTTGTTCCCAACCATACTAAACTGTGAGTCAATTAAACCTCTTTCCTTTATAAGTTACCCAGTCTCAGGGTATAAAAGCAGTATGAAAATGGACTAATATGGTAAATTGGTACCTCAGAGAGTGGAGTGCTGCTATGAAGATACCTGAAAATGTGGAAGCAACTGTGGAACTGGGTAACAGGAAGAGGTTGGAAAAATTTGAAGGGCTCAGAAGAAAATAGAAAGACGTGGGAATATTTGGATCTTCCTACAGACTTTTTGAATGGCTTTGACCAAAATGCTGATAGTGACATGGACAATGAAGTCCAGGCTGAGGTGGTCTCAGATGGAGATGAGGAAGCTGTTGGGAAGTGGAATAATTTGCTATGCATTAGCAAAGAGATTGGCAGCATTTTGCCCTTTCCCTAAAGATCCATTGAACTTTGAACTCAAGAGAGGTAATTTAGGGTATCTGGCAGAAGAATTTCTAAGCACCAAAGCATGCAAGATGTGACTTGGGTGCTATTAAAAGTATTCAGTTTTATGCATTCACAAAGAGATTGTTTGGAATTGGAATTTATGTTTAAAAGGGAAGCAAAACAAAAGTTTGGAAAATTTGCAGCCTGATGATGGGATAGAAAAGAAAATCCCATTTTCTGAGAAGAAAATCAAGCCAGCTGCAGCAATTTGCATAAGTAACAATGAACCAAATGTTAATCACCAAGACAATGAAAAAAATGTTTCCAGGGCGTATCAGAGGTCTCCAAGGCAGCCTATCCCATCATAGGCCCAGAGAGCTAGGAGGAAAAAATGGTTTACTGGGCTGGGCCCAGGGTCTTGCTGCTTTATGCAGCCTGGTGCTCTGCATCCCAGCCATGGCTAAAAGTTGCCAACATGCAGCTCAGGCCATTGCTTCAGAGAGTGAAAGCCCCAACCCTTAATGGTTTCCAGGTGGTGTTGGACCTGTGGGTACATAGGAGTCAAGAATTGAGGTTTAGGAACCTCTGCCTAGATTTCAGAGGATGCATGGAAATGCCTGGATGTCCAGGCAGAAGTTTGCTGCAGAGGTGGGGCCCTTATGGAGAACCTCTTCTAGGGCAGTGTGGGAAGGAAATGTGGAATTGAAGCCCTCACACAGAGTTCCCTGCCTAGAGGAGGTATGAGAGGAAGGCCACCATCCTCGAGACCCAGGAATAGTAGATCCACTGAGAGCTTGCACCATGCGCCTGGAAAATCCACTGACACTGAACACCAGCATGAGAAAGCAGCCAGGAAGGAGGCTGTACCCTGTATAGCAAGAAGGCAGAGTTGTCCAAGACCATGGGAACCCACCTCTTGCATCAGTGTGACCTGGATGTGAGTCATAGAATTAAAGGAGATCATTTTGGAGATTTAAGATTTGACTGCCCCGCTGGATTTTGACTTGCATGGGGCCTTTAGCCCCTTCATTTTGGCTAATTTGCTCTATTTGGAATGGTGTATTTATGCAATATCTGTGCCCCCATTGTATCTAGGATGTAATAGGATGTAATTAACTTGCTTTTGATTTTACAGGGTCCTGGGCAGAAGGGACTTGCCTTGTCTCAGATTAGACTTTGCACTTAGACTTTTGGGTTAATGCTGAAGTAAATTAAGACTTTGGGGGACTGTTGGGAAGGCATGACTGCTTGCAAAGAGTGAAAGCAACATGAGATCTTGGAGGGGTCAGTAGCAGAATGATATGGCTTGACTGTGTCCCCAACCAAATCACATCTTGAATTATAATCCCTATAACCTCCATAATCCCCATGTGTCAAAGGAGGGACTCGGTGAAGGTAATTGAATCATGGGGTTCGCTTCCCCCATGCTGTTCTCATGATAGTGAGCTCTCATGAGATATGATGGTTTTATAAGGGGCTCTTCCCTCTTCACTCAGTACTTCTCTTTCCTGCCACCTTGTGAAGAAGGTGTCTTGCTTCCCCTTCTGCCAGGATTGCAAGTTTCCTGAGGCCTCCATAGCCATGCAAAACTGTGAGGCAATTAAACCTCTTTCTTTTATAAATGATTCAGTCTTGGACAGTTCTTTATAGCATCACAAGGGGATCAATACATAGGGTTAGACAAAGATTCCTTAAAGGGATATTAAAAGCACAAACCATAAAAGAAAAATATTGGTAAATTAGTTATCCACACAATTAAAAATATTTCCATTCTTCTGAAGACAGCATAAAAAAATTAAAAGGCAAACTTTACAATACATATATTTAACTCAAGTATTAGTATGCAGAATATGTAATGCATTCCCCTCTCTCCATAATACAAAGACAAATACATATTTAAATATTGGGAAAAGATTTGTATAGGTATTTTTAAAAGGAGATACATAAAACCCAATAAGCATATGAAAAGATATCCAATGTGATTAATTGGTCATTAGAAAAATGCATATTTAAACCTTAGTGAGATGACACTCTACATCCAATAGAATGGTTAATATTAAATAAGCTGACAACACAAAAATTTTGCTAGTACACAGAGTGCCTGGAACTCATATATTTTTAGTGGAAGTGCAAAATTGTGCAACCCTTTTGGAAAACAATTTGGTAGTTTTTGTAATCTAGTTTTTATATAGTCAAACACTTACCAAAGGACTCAGCAATTCTATTCTTAGGTATCTCACCAAAGGCAAATAAATCACATGTCCATACAAATATTTCTACAGCTTATTTCTTAGATAGATATGCAGGACGATGCATTCTAAATTCTATTCTTAATGTCCTTTGTTGGTCAAGAAATTTAATTAGTTCCACTATTCTTTTCCTTTCTTAAAGGACACAACCAGAGGATCCCATAGCCATGAGCTTACTCTGGTACCTCCCTTACTGTGCAGTGGACAGATGGTCTCCTTGTCTGATCCCATGCTGTGTGGTTTTACATGATGGTGGGTTCCGCATTCCATAAGCCATTGGATAGTGGTAGTGGTACAGGCAGTGTGGAGAAAGCAAAGGTATAATAAAGATATAATCTGTATTTAGGGGTTATCATTGTCAAGATTGTGAAACTTCCCTTTGGCTTACTACGCATAGTTTATTTATTTTGCATGGTTTATTTGGTTTGCATACTTGCTTTCCCCAAACTTCTCCTAGTGTCAGGGAATTTAGGCTGCTGTCAGAGGCACATCTTCAAATGTCTCTATCTGAAAATTCGTAGTTACAATTTCTTTTTTAATGTCAATGAATCAACATAATCTTAACAAATATTTTCTAGGTATTAACGACAATAAATTTTTATGCAGAGACTTCCATGAAATTTTAATTTACACTGTAAATATAATTTCACATATTTGTAAGATATGCCTGGATACATGTAAATAAAATTTTTGCCAGAATATAATATTAAAAAATTTAGAAGTGGAATCAACTCCTTTAAATTCAGCTTTCTAAAATGTAGATAAAGGCAGTCTCTTTATCATCTACAGGTAATCAGTAAGGATGAATGAGAGAAGTATTTTATTTTTTCCAGATAATATCTGCTTATTAATACAATTTGTATATGCCTTTACAATAAATGGTCTGGAATAAGGTTTCTCTCCCTTAAGACAACCCAATCTCTTGAGTATAGCTTTCTACTTTAATCTTCATGTAAAGAAGCAATTTACATAGTTCATGGACCAGAATTTCTGCAGAGAATTGTGAGAACCTCTTATAAAAGCTGTATAAAAAAGTCAAATTAATTCCAAACATTTTATGCTTCACTTAGTGTTTACCTTGCATTTGTATTCATTACTGAAAAGAAATAGCTGTGTATACATAAAGAGTTTTATGTCTAAATTCTACAATATCATATGTGCATTTTGACTGCTGACAGGCTAGCCTAATGGCATTTTGAATTATGTTTTTATTACATACTGTTAGTAAGGACTACTTAAGTTTACTTTTCATTAGTATGCAGCTAGACATTTCACATTGTTCATTGTTATTGTATATAATAATATTTACTTTTCTAGGCATAGAAATGAATCTCTCTACCAAGATGAAAACTACAAACGCCTTTTCCATGAAAAGGAGAATAAATGTGAAGCTGAAAATTTTACCTGGTTCTAGAAATTTTGGAGAAAAGCAGCTACGCTGGATTAAGTCTTTTAAGAGGAAAAATTTGTTGAAAAAAATCTTTACAAAACCAGAACCTTCAAAGAGAGAATCTCAGATTTAAAAAATGATGTATAATGTTTCTAGGTTGATTCCACACCTAAACTTCATATTCCATGGATATAAAACATCTTTTTCAAAATCCATTGTTGTTTTGGTATTCTAGACTCAACATACACTGATATATAAATCCACATATCTAAAATTTATATTAACTCATCCTTCTCACTCATCTGTCAAATTTAATTGGTCACCATCTTGTTAATTTCACCTCTGAAATTAGCCTTCAACTCATTCTTCTCTTTCTCTTTATCAAGTTCCCCTGTTTTCTTCTGTATTATAATGATTTTCTGAATAAATTCCCAATCTATAATTCTCTCAATTTATGGCTGATATTTTATTGCATCTAGAATGATCTTTCTTAAAGGCAGCTCTGCTAAGGCACTCACCATATTACATATCATACAGTAGACCTTGAAAACCTACATCTAGGATACCTAAACTTGGATAATCATCAGAATCACAAGAAGAATTAATAAAAAGTATAGATTTATGAAGTCTGAATTGGAGCCTAGAAATCTTCATTGTTTTACAGCTTCTCAGGTGACAATAGTTGATAGTTTCCCAGGAGGTTTGAGGATCACCCTCTTCCTAGAAGTAGGAAACAGTGATCTACAGAATGAAGAGTAAATTCCTTGGCATCCTGCTCTCAGACTTTCATTACGTGGGCCCTGACTGCCTTTTCTTTCTCATCTCTACCATTAACCCCAACAGTCTGGTGCTCCAACCATGTTGAAATACTTTTTAGTTTCTTCAACTGTATGTTAAAGCAATTTTAAGTCTTCATTGTTTCCATTGCTTGGCATGCCTTCTCCATAATACACACCTTGTGAAATCTACATTTTCAGACTCAATTCAAATATCAAACCTTCTAGAAATCCTTTCTGTATTTCTCCAAGCAAGAAAAAGCGATTTAGCTTGTGCACACCTTCATTATAATACTTACAACAACTTGAAAGTTTATAAGTCATAGACACGAAAGTCTACAAGGCCAGGCTGCTAACGTAAATAACCAATATAGTGAAGACTGTGGCAAACAGGAGAGTTTCAGCTTCATCTTAAAGGAACGATTGTGCCCACAGACCTTCATGGTAATGATCAATGAAGTTGATAGCAACTGCTGTGTTTATTATTTTTCCAAGAAAATTCCATCCCCTCCACACATGTGCATTCATACATATTATGAGAGAGTTCACGAGTTCTGAATTGGCAACTCTTCCTCCAAAGGAACTGTTCATCCTTCTATATCATGTCCTGTGCCTCAAAATATTGACCTTTGTATATTGTATCTACAAGATTCCTAGGGTTTGGCCAATGGGAGGCACAAACAGGAAATTAGACTGAAGATGAGAAAATGAGGTCAAGGCTTTTATTCCCCTACTCACACCTCTACCTGTATATATTGGCTGTGTACCTCTGCTAAAGCCCAAAACTCCTGCTGGGTATCTCTCCCTACATGTTTCTCTGGGCTCCAGTAACAACTTCCACTGACTATTTTGAAAGCCTTCTCCAGGCTTGTAACAATATTAGTCAGGGTTTTCTAGAGAGGCAGAATCAATAGTATAGAGAGATGATAGAGAGATAGATAAGGGGTTTTATTAGGATGATTGATTCAGGAATTATGGAGGCAGAGAAGTCCTATAGACCATCTCCAAAGTACAGACCCAGAAAGACCAGTATCACAGCTCAGTCCAAGTCTGACAGCCTCACAACCATGGAAAGAGATGGCGTAACTCTCAGTCTGAGGCCAAAGGCCTCAAAGTCCGGGAGACCACTCGTGTAAGTCCCCAAGTTCAAAGGCCATAAAATCTGGAGTTCTAATATCCAAGAGCAGGAGAAGAAGGGCATCCCAGCCCCAGAAAAGAAAGACAAAGAACTCATCTTTTCTCTCCTTTTTCATTCTGTCCTTGTCCCAGCTGATTGGATGGTGCCTGACCACACTGGGGGCAGATCTTTTCACTTACCCCAATGACTCACACAGCAATTTCCTGTGGGTACACTCTTGCAGACCCATGAGGTCTGGTAAAGGTAATGCTTTACCAGATCTCTAGGTATTCCTTAATCTAAGTTGGCACCTAAAACTAAGCATTATAAATCCACCCCAGGTCAATTTGACATTCATACTCATCTTCTTAACTCACACTTAACCTCCAAATAAAGACAATAACCAGGTAATAATGCCATCTATTATCCTAACATGAAACAGCTATCCTACATACAAGTGAAAATCCGCTGATATCCTCCTCCTCAGAAGAGGTAAAGTTCTTGAGTGATGTTTACGTTTTGCTGATTACTCATAAACTAATGATGTAAAATTAAC
The DNA here is from genome assembly GCF_009761245.1 of Sapajus apella. Classification (NCBI taxonomy): domain Eukaryota; kingdom Metazoa; phylum Chordata; class Mammalia; order Primates; family Cebidae; genus Sapajus; species Sapajus apella. The sequence continues at coordinate 12,016,326 of NW_022436941.1, read as the reverse complement.
AACATTTAAATGCTAATATAAAGTGGATGAACCTTATGTTACATGATGAATGAGAGGAGCAAAACCAAAAATATTTGCTTACCATATGCATACATACACTTAAACATATTTTTAACAAAATAAGGAGGAAATACTTATGACAATTACAATACTCATTTCTGTAACTGGTCGTATGGTTGTAGCTGGTATTTATAAGTGGCTTCTTCTACTACCCATTCTGTATTCCCTTTGCCTTCTGTAAGCACCTCAGTTGGTTATGGTTATTTACCTGAAAAGATAACACAAATCTTTATTTTTTAAGGGTCTGGGCCATTTGTAGCCATGCTTGGATTGGGTTGTTAGAATTTCCCACTCACCTTAATCACAGGGTACAGTATTATTATCAGATGTTCTGAGAGATCTTATTTAATCTGAGCATTTTCTTCCTTATTGCCATTGTTGAGTAATAGTCTGATTTTTCCTTGATAGTCTGCATCAATCACCACAGCCAATATAGTAATTCTCTTCTTAGTTTGTTGACTCAGAGGCATGAAAAGTCTAGAATGTCTGGGTGACAGTCTGAGCTTCCAGTTCAATTGAATCATTTTTGTGTTTCTTGGTGGAAGCATTTCTCCTTCTGGAACTCTAGGGAGCAGAGCATGAAGTCACCACAGGAACATAAGCAATAATTTTGCTAGTGGGTCGCTAGGGGTAATGGTGAGGTAGTATAACTTCCATTTCCACTCTTTGATCTCTGGACCCATGGATCTTGGCCATGGGAGAAACAGAGCATATATTGGTTGCTGATTCAGAGCATATGCAACCTTTTGGAGAATCTTGCCCCAGTTCTGAAAAGTACTGTCACCTAGATGGCACTTAGTCTTCAAAAGACCATCCACATGTCTATCAAGCCAGCTGCTTCAGGATGATGAGGAACATGGTAAGACCACTGAATTCTGGTACATGAGCCTGCTGTCACGCTTCTTTGGTCTTGAGGTGAATCTTGTGGTCAGAAGCAATGCTGTGTGTAATATCATGATGGTAGGTAAGGCATTCTGTAAGTCCATGGATGGTAGTTTTGGCAGAAGAATTGTATGCAGGGAATGCAAAGGGAAGGCAAATCTGTATGCAGAGTCATGTCTATTCCAGTAAGAACAAAAATGCTACCTCCACCATGATGGAAGAGGTTGAATGTAATGAGCCTATCAGGTAGCTGGCTGATTAGCCTTGGGAATGGTACCATCTTGGGCTCTGTGTTGGTCTCTGATGCTGGCAGATTGGGCAATCATCGATGACATAACCAGGTTGACCTTGGTGAGTAAAAGTTTATGTTGCTCAGCTCCTGCATCAACTCCATCCCTTCCACCATGGCCACATTGTTCGTGAGCTTATTGGGCAATGGCAGAGATGGCTAGGGAAAGCCACCACCAGTTCTATATCAACAGAATGAGCCATCCTATCCAATTGATTATTAAAGTCCTTCTCTGCTGTGATCACTGTTTGGTGAGCATTCACATGAGAGACAGATACCATTACGTCCTTTGCCAACTCACAGAGGTCTATCTACATATCCCTTTTCCAATTTTTTTTTGTTTGTTTTTGTAGGGGAGGGTCTCACTCTGCAGCCCAGTCTGGAGTGCATGCAGTGGCATGATCATGACTCACTGCAGCCTCAACCTCCCAGGCTCAAGCGATCTTCCTACCTCAGCCTCTTGAATAGCTGGGACTACAGGCACACACCACCATACTTGGCTTTTTGTTTTTTAGAGATCGGGTCTTACCATGTTGCCCATGATGATTTTGAACTCCTGGGATTCAGCAATTATCCCACCTAGGCTTCCCAAAGTGGCTTCACTCAGCCCCCAATTTTCTTTGTCATGTACTTTCCAATTGTCAGTTTGGTTCCTTCTAAGTCCCAAACTCTATCCAGCCAAACCTTTGGCTACAGCCTATAAATTGGTAGATAATTGCAAATCTGGGCATTTTTCCTTCCAATGAAAGAGTACTACCAGGTATACCGCCTGAACTTTCACCCATTGAGAAGACTTTTCGTCACCAGTGTCCTTCAGATATGTCTCAGTAAGGAGCTGTCGTGCTGCAGTTATCCTCTTTCAGATCGTGACTGCCTATCACGCAGAACTGCCTGTAAACCAGGTCCTAGTCTTCTTCTATCAACTGATCATAGGACATTCCCTATGTGGCCATAAATGCAGATTTGGAGAGTGAGGGCATTGTGGCAAGAGTAGGAACCACGGGCACTTGGGCCACTACTTCAGATAACTTACTTATGCCTTCACTTGGGCTAGATGATCCAGCAGACCCGATGACATTTGATGTATCAGTGGCAGATGCTGTTTGGCGCCTTTGGCAGACCTCTGTAGGTGAATCACTGCACTGGCCTTTAGGATTTGGAGCAAGGCCCTGTGACCACCCACACAGATAACTACTCTCCTTTTGGGAAGCAGCTCTTGGCCTCTTACTGGGCTTTAGTAGAAACTGAGCATTTGACCATGGGCCACCAAGTTACCACATGACCTGAGATGACCATGTGGTCGTGAACTGGGTGTTACCTGACCCAGAAATTCATAAAGTTGGGTGTGCACAAAAGCATCATCAAATGGAAGTGATAGATACCTGATCAGGCCCAAGTAAACCCCACAAATTATGTAGCTGATTCTCCTGACAGTCCTAGATTCTATTAGTAATATGGAAGACAGGCGATATGGCCTTGAATCCATGAAAAGTAAGGAGTTTGAATTGATAGTCTCATGTATATCAAGAGTATTAGAAATCCACACTCTCTGTGAAATGGAGGATTATGAAGAAAATCTATGGTAGCAAAGAACAATAGTAAGGATCTCAGCCTGGGTTCTAGGTGGGAAACAATGAAATTTCCTTGAATTTTTTTTTAAAAAGAAAAGGCATTCCCTTGTGCAGATATTAGGTTTGAAATAATTCCTCTTTATTTATAGTCAAGGAAATTCTAAACCAAGAAACTTATTCAATGATGTCTGAGTGGTAAGGTAGTATCTAAGGGCACTTGAAAGAAGCAAATAAAAATCCTTAACTCAGATCCGATAGGACTTCCATAGGGAAAACATAGATATTCAAACATGAGCCCACAATTCAAAATTAAAAACATAATAAAGAAGAATAAGACCCAGAGCAATGGCTCATGTCTGTAATCCCAGCACTTTGAGAGGCCAAGCTGGGAGGATCACTTGAATTCAGGAGTTGGAGACCAGAGTGGGCAACATAGTGAGATCCTGTCTCTACTACAAAAAAAAATAGCAGGGTGTGGTGGTGTGCACCTGCAGTCCCAGCTACTCAGGAGGAAAACTGGAATAAAATTGAAAGAGAATGATCATTGGTGGGAGCAAAGTTGGAAAAAATATTTTCTTTTTACTTACTATTTGTGTGGTATTGTACAATTTGTTTTCTGACTCTCAATTTTCTTAATTGATGTGTGAACAATAATATTTTTCTTCTAATTATTATATAAGAATTTAATGAGACATGTAATTTCTTCATGTAATATGCTCAGGTGACTCATAATTTTCTATATATATTTAATTCCCTTACCTTTTTCTTAAAATACAAGATAACATTCATTTTTTCATTCTTTTAACAACTAGAAGCACCTGCTAGGTTTTACTGCTTATGCTAATTAAAAAACCAAAATCTTTAAACCTGTGTTCTCTAAAGACCCCCAAAGAAAATAAAGCATGTATACAAATGAGTTGTCCAATGCAGATCACATTATAATTAATATAATTCTATCCACTAAGTTATGTTCTTAAGAAGGTTACTTCCTAACCTAGCAATGAGATACTCTCTTGAAGCATTTTACTATGAATTAAGAAATAAATGGGAGAATACATAGCAGAAAAATGACCCACAAATATGGAGTTAAATCAGGAGTCGGATTCTAATTCCATGCCAATTGGATAGGCTTCCTCAGTCTTTGCGGAGTAGCTCTCCATATGTCTCCAATTTAAACCAGGCCACTCCCAACAGGAGCTCTACCTCAAAGAAGCCTGAGAAATGGCTGGATGTCAGCGTCCTCAGGGTACTTAAAATACATTTACTCTGACAGGATCTTGAACACCTGCAGTTATTTCAAAGGAATTTTGATCCAACAATAATTCACATAATTTATCATCTAGAGATGCCAAAGATTCTTTGAAAAACTATGCTGTAGTTAGCAAAAGGAAAAAAAAGAAAAGTGATGGTGGGTGGCAGTATTTTCACATAGGATGTTTTTATAGGCATCATTAAATTCTTTTGTTTTTTCTGTCAAGTCTTTGTTTCTCTGCAGTTGAAACATTGACTGTTAATGCATTTTTGAACTTTATTGTGTGTTTACGATTAACACATACAAAGGAGCTATTCATTTCTTTCAAGGGATCTGGGCTTTCAGTTTTGTTTGCATCTCAAAAGATAGCATATCTGGGAGAGTCACCTTAATAACACTGATAATTTTGAGAAATTCTATGATTTTTCTTTTAACATAATCACACTGAGATTTGAAAATATTTAATGCATATGAGAAGAAATATGTTCAGTCAGAAAGAATAGGGATTTGGATTCTTTACAATCCCAGTTGTAAAATAAATGTCTTTCACCCAAATTTAGGGCTCTGGGTAAGCTGGGGCAGAAAGGGCAGTTGTTATGATTCCCTTTGTGAAACCAGTCAGAAGTGCTCAGGGGGAATAACTGGAGAGAAACTAGCAGTCTTGACATTGTGGACTATGGGGAATCAGGTTTGTTTGAGACAGGCTAGGGAACTATTGGATCCATTTAGCATTCAGAGCTGAGAGAATTGATGCTTCCATAAGTAGACAGATATAAAGTAGAGCTGATGAAACCAAATCTACAAAAAGTCTCAGGTCATCACTGGAGGAAAAGTTAATTAGAAAATATGCTGTGAAAGTTAATTTCTTCAGTAGTTACCTAACTTCTATCTTTGCATTAAATAGAAACACCTCTATTAAACAGACAGAAGGCAGTGATCTGCTATCACGAAAAAAAAAAATTAAAAAACAAAGCAAAAAATATTGATTCTCTTGAGAGGTGTTCAATTGCTACTCTTGTAGCAGCACATGACTGAGATAAGTCTACTATTGCTGTTCAGCTGGTCCTCAGTAGAAACCACTGAGCATAGGATTTCAGCTTTCAGGGTGAAGTCTATTTTCTGGAGAAATAGGTTAACCTCTACATTTTCCCCTTTCTCACATTTTTTCTATTTAATAGAAATGATACTCCATAAGAGCAGAATTACAAAATAGTAGTGTTCTTTCCAGCAGGTTAAATAATGAGTAGTATTCTGACTCTACATCCTGATAAAACCTGGTTTTTCATACACTTGCATGATTCAATCAGAATTCAGAAAGGTTGGTTAAAGGACACAGGATACACCAAAGCAAAATCCCATTTTCAGATTGGATCAACTTGCCAAGGAAATTATTGCCAACACTTTTTGTGTAGCTCTTCCAAACCTCAATTCGGCTTTCTTGCTTGGAAACATATAATTGCACTAACTATGCTCCCCAAAGACTTTTCCTGCACCTGAAAAAAAATCAAGTTATGCCCATAGATATGAACAAAAGAATATGAACGGCCTAAATGAATCTCTCTTCCAAATGGGTAAAGGGACTCAGACAGTGGAACATTGAAGCAGGGTATTAAACATGTACGTCTTCCTTTTTCCCCCCGCTAAGGCCACATTTATTGACCTACCAGAAAGCAGAATTGAAGAATGTTGTGGTTTTACTTGGGAGGTGGGTTCAAAAGCTTTTTGCTGCTAAATGGTATGGATAATTTTTATTTTATTTCAAGATGAAAAAATAGACTTATCCTAATTGAACCCTCTTAACAAAAACCCCTTCTAACTTTTCAGCGAGGTTCTATTGAATCAAGGGCTATAAGTTGATCTTCAGTTTCTGGCTTCAGAAAAAAATGCCATGTCCATTCTGAAATGGAACAAAGTTTAAACACAGCTTTCTGGGTGGTTTGACACAATTCTAAACTAAAGACTTGTGCACTCCCAGCATGACCAAGATTACCTCCCCGCCTCCTGCTGTTTCTTTATGGTGGCCCTTGATTGCAAACCTGCTATTACAGCCTTCTGGAATCCTTAACCCTTTCAAAGTAGTTTTTCTCCTTCCTGTCTTTCTTAGTTAGCTCCATATTTTAGAGATGGGTCTTGCTGAATCATCTCAGAATTTCTGATTTTTGTAGACTTGTCACACACTCTAGGCTTTCATGGTACAGTGAGGTTTATTACATTTTAATTTTTAAATTATATTTTTATTATGAAAGCCTGCCTCAGATTTTATGAGTAAAATGAGTGTTGGTTCAGAGCATGGGATCTAGAGTCAAACAACACTACCTGGTTTCAAATCCATGCTTTCCTTATTAGCTGTAGTATGATTTTTGAACTGTTTTGTCTTCTCTAATTAGTTTTTTGTGTGAAAATGGGTTCAAAACCAAAGCTACCTCAGAGAGTTGTGAAGAGTAAATAAGCCAATGCATGTAAAATGCCTAGAACTGTGTGTGGCACATATGAGCTGAGGAAATGTTAGCTATTAGTAAACAAAAGTAGAATGTGATGTTTCAGATGTGGGAAAGAGTAAACTTTTCAAAATTTAAATGAGTCTCAGAATCATGTAAAGGATTGATACAGACCAGATAGTCACATTGGTAAGTGTCATTAAAGACCAAGATTCAAGGTATTTAAGGTTCTTTTTAGGTAGAGTAGGAATCTAAATTGTTTTTCTTTATGAAGATTTAGAGGCAGCCAAACACACCTATCATATAAGAATTGACCATATAAAAATATTGGAGGATAAAAACTATAACTAGTTTTCAAATGTGTGTTTCCTCCTAGGACTATGAAATCTGAGATATGCAGGGATATAGCTCCCTGCTGCCCCATAGTGGCAGTTGTTGTCAGTACAGTTTCTTACCTGCAGGTGGTCAGTGGGGCTCCATGGAAAAACAACCAGGAGTTTGCTAGGAAGGTAAACACAACCTACTCTATTCTTACCAGTAAAGCCCGGTGGGAATAATAGATAAGAAGAAAAGAAACAAGATCCCACCTAAGAAAAGAAACATAGGTATCAGAAAGAACCATCCTGTGGATTACGTTGCCCGAGAAAATGCCATTAGTCCAAATGGCATGAGCAGAGTGGCCCTAAATTGCTGTGAGTCTACATGTATTTCTGCAGATTGGCTCTTGAAAACCTGCTACTTTATTCTATCTGTCTGTCTATCCTCTAAGTTATTTTTCAAGCAATACTATCCTTACTGTAGTACCCCAATGTAGGGGCACTTTGAAAGCTAGTAATTTGGTGACACTTGAAGCCATTATATTTGAAAAACATTTTTAATTCTTTATTTAGAAAAGAGACTGAGCTTACAAAGACAAGCCATGACGCATGGTACTGAGGAGCATAGCTACCTTAGCCTCTTGTCTGCCCTCCTGAGCAATTCAGCTCTGCCTCCAAACTTGCATTTTCCACTCAGCAAAGTGAAACTTCTGTGAGTAAGTCAATTCCTCATTCTTAGAAAGAAATTTGTGATCATCTATTGTTTATATATAACATTACCTGTCAATACCAAGCAGCTTATCAGAGCATAAGCTCTGCACTTACAGGTCTCTAATAGATCCTGGTGGGTGGATTACTTCCATATCTCACTGTAATTTCAGTCAGATTTTGGCAACTGCTAGTTGTTAGTGTCTTAGATGCCTGTCTCTGCTTTCTTCAGGCCTCCAAACTTGGATTTTATCATCTGTCATGTTCCCACATCCTATGTGTTGCCAGATTTGGTCCATCTGGTCTTGCAACATGACCTCCCACCATGCTTTTCTCTCCATTTCCCTGACTGCCAAAACCCAAGCTCAATTACATCTCGTTTAAATTTTGCCATAGCCATAAGCTCATCTCTCTCCCATCCTCTGTAAAGAAACAGTGGGTTAGATTGAAGATATTATATGTTTTGGAGTCAGAGAAACCTCAGTTTGAATTCCAATTTTACCACTTACTTTGGTGTGTGATCTTTGGCAATTGATCTTAGTATTCATCTTAAAATGGAGAAATAGTAATCTCTTCAAAGGATCTAACATTCTGTTTGGCACAGTGTTGATACTTTGAAATTCCAGTTACCATTTTTCTTTCCCATCTCTGTGGAGGTTTCTATGGCAGGCTAGAAGAAACCATCTCCTTGGTTACAGGTAATAAAATAGTGCATTTTAAATTACAGGGAATTTAAAGTCAACAGTGTAAATAACTAAAAGATCATTTGTTTGTTATTATATCCTGCACTTATAACCCTAAATATTGTCAGTGATAAAATATTTCTCTTCTATAAAGAATCCTTTCTTTGGTATATATTCTAAAGAATAGCTGCTATTGTTGAGTTTCCATAGTTACATCAATTTATAGTAGCTTAAAATCAGCACATTTGTGTTACTTACCTTTTGATATGGTTTGGCTGTGTCCCCACCCAAATCTCATCTTGAATTGTAGCTCCCACGATTCCCATTTATTGAGGGAGGTACCCAATGGGAGGTAATTGAATCATGGGGGCAGGTACTTCTTATGCTGTTCTGGTGATAGTGAATAAATTTCACAAGATCTGATGACTTTATAAGGGAGAGTTCCCTGCAGAAGCTCTCACTTTGCCTGCTGCCATTCATGTAAGACATGACTTGCTCCTCCTTGCCTTCCACCATGATGGTGAGGCCCCCAGCCATGTGGAACTGTGTCCATTAAACCCTTTTCCTATGTAAATTATGCAGTCTTGGGCATGTCTTTATTAGCAGCATGAAAACGGACTAATATACTTTCAATAAATGCTGTACTGTACATAAGCATTAATGCAGAGAACAGTTCACCCCTGACATACAGATTCAGCCTTTGTTCACAGACGGCATACATAGCAGGTTGGAAGTATGCAAGCATGTTCCAAGTGTGATTCAAGTATTCCAATCTTGTAGTATTACCTATTCCTGCATTTAAACCATAGATCCAAACGAACAATGATGACTCAGGGTCAGTAAAGACAAACAAGCAGAATTTGAATTAGTTCCGTTTCATGACCACTTAGAATTATTTGCATTTAAATTTTCTGCAATTATTGTGAAATAGGATTTTTATGACTCTCTGCCAAATTTACGTTGGAGACTGTTTGAAATGTCCTGTATTATATTGGTTGCTTCAGATAAAAGAAAATTTTCAAACTTTAACAAAACATGTTCTTCAGTCAACTTTGAATGAAGAGACATTGACAAATATGGATATATTTGCTATGGAACAAGAATATGAATAAATATTGATTTTGGTAAAGTTCCAGAAATAAAAGCTCTTAACAGAAACTATAATGTTACTATTCATTATTGTGGCAATCAACGTGTATGTATAAGGGTTTTCTCTTTTTCCAAAAATATTTTAGACATCTACAAGTGTATATCATGATACATCATATATATTGCTCTCTTTTATTGATTTTGTTTTTACTTTTTTTAGTGGTATAACTACACTGTAAAGTTTTAGAAAAGAAAATCTTAATGGTTCCATTTCTTTTCTAGCCATTGTCATTATTTATCTCATTTTATGGTTATTACTGAAAATAAGTTTGTTATGAAGAGGAAGTAGGTGTGAAAAAGTGACACACCTTATGTGTCAAATAAGGCACCAACCCCCATCTTAACTCCAGGCCTCTCTCTTAAATTCTTTTCATACATTAATGTCATTTATTTTTCTTGAGGCACAAGTCTGAACATGCCATTTGTCTGTCAAATATTTTCTGGGGCATATTATTTCATGCAGAAAGAAAGTCGCATGAAACTGCATTAGTGTGTGGCATTCACGGATTACCATTCCGTGGGAATGCCATCTCCCTTCCTTTCCTTCGTGCCTAGCTACTTGCAAGCCCACAAACAGGCCTTTTCAGGCCCTGCCTCCCACCTGTGCATATTGTTCACCTCACCTGGCATGGCTGGGACCCTCCTTTTTTCATCTTTTCTGATCCTGCACTGGACCAACATCAGATTTGGACTATCCTTTCATAAAACCTCTCCTGATGCTCTCAGGAAAAAAATCATGCTCCTTTCCTCAGAATTCTCAGAGCTGTCTGGGTTATAAGAATTACCTTTTCCTTAGAATTCCTTCATCTCTTGTGGTGTTTGTATATTTCTATTATAGAATAATATATTTCTTTTTTAAAAAGTTTTCTCCTTGGGGTAAAAGCTCCTAAAAGGCAAACAACTTTGTATCTTATTTATCTGATTCAGAGAACCAACAAGCCTGCTTGGGTAGGAGTGGTGCCTCTTCTGCTTCATTTTGCCCTTGCTGGATCCCCTGAAGCTCCTAGCTCAGTTGTTCTCATCTAGCTTAGGACTTGAGGAAGCCCTGAAGGTTTGCATACAACTGTGTGTTCATGTGTGTAGCTGTCAAATGAGTTGGACTCAAAGGGATTTAATCAGCTGCCATCCCTTTAAGTACGTCCAGTGGGCTAGTTTTTCTTGCCCTTGGATATAATTTTGGCAATTTTCCTAAATTTTCTGATTCTTTTCAATCATAGCTACAATCTCTTTTCAGAAACTGCAAAGTCCTGAAAATGTTGAATTTTACCTGAGACCTGTGCTGTTGGAAAACAATGATGGTTAAGAAATTCCCCCACTCTTTTGTGTTCTGGCAAATAGCTCTTTGCACATTACCACCCTGCCCCCTGTGACTTAGAGAAGACTCGAATACTCTTTGTTTACCTGTGACACAGACTGCAAATTCTCATTCTTTGACTCAGAAATGTTTCTTTGAGCCACATGTCTCTACTGACCAATCAGAACAAAATACTTCTTGACCAAACTTTTGTTGAGTTTCCCTCTTTCCTCCAGGGCCCTGAGCTCCCCTATCCCCAGCCTGGGCTGCACACAAGGTATCCTGAGAGTAAGCTGACTTCAAGGCAAACATGCTCTGATCATACCATTCTTCCATCCACTTGCCAACACCTGGTTCTTTATAACCTTGTTCACTTTTCCCGATAGCAGAAACACTCTCTGCCTAACCCTTGAGACACTTTTTAATCCTACCGTGAGTGTTCTCCCTGCTGTAATCGTCCCATGCCTCTATTGCGATAGTCCCTTTCCTCACCTTGCAATAATCCTTTGAAGGAAAGTCTGTCCTTACAAAGTCCAGATATGTTTTGTATTTGACAGTCCAGTCCAGGGTAACAATCAAAACTGCAAACTCTTATAATTTAGAGCTTCCCTCTGCCCTAGCTTTGAATAACTATCAAGTCTGAAAAGCCCAGTCTTTTTCTCTCCTTGCTTTGCCAGCTCTTCACAAGTTACTGGCTAAGATTCTGATTTTTTCACACCTGGCAGGGGGAAAGACAATTTGTGAAAGAGACTTTGGTGGGTATTGTTGAAATTTGTTATTGGTGGCTCACCAGGGCTTTTTCTCCTTGGTACATTTTTTGTGGGTTTCCAGGAAAGTTTCACCTCTGGAAATATCCAATATCACTTTCCCTCATGCAACCAGCCACCTCAGCCCCAAGGCCTTGGAAGTCTACCTTTTTGGGGGTCATTTTGCTTACTGACTTCTTTTCTCACAGATAGCACTACTGGGTGGAGCCCTTTTAAAGGAAGCCTGGCCCAGTTCCCTCCTGTGGTGCCCTTTGGCTCAGAGGACTGCTCACCCATCTTGGCAGAAAAGCATCATACTCCTAATTCTTCCCTTTGTTTGTCTTGCTGCTCCTGGCCTCTCAGCCTCTTTGTATTTCTCAGTCATGACATAGAGCCTAGTTCCCTGTGTCTCCCAAGCAAGTACTCTGAGCAGATCCCTTGTAGCCCTACCACTTGGCTCCATTTCTTCCTTTCCTCACCAGAAGCAATAAGGAAATGAGCCTAACAATGAGCCTAACAGCCTCAAAACATTCTCTCACCTTATGTTAATGTTCTCTTCTCCTGAACCTCTTGTATAACCTCCAACTACATGAAGCATAAAGAGTTAGGGTTAGTTTTTGCAAGTCCTGCATGGGTGGTGTAGTACCTTAATTTGGAACATGGAGGTATGTGGTACCAACCTTTGGGCCTTTGAAACTCTGCCAAAAGTATGCAGGAAAACTCCCTCTTACATATGGTTATTTACTTATTTTTCTGAAGCAATTTGGTCAAAGGTGTCAACATGTTCTTAAAAATGATCTTCTCAAGACCATCCTGTCCAACATGATGAAACCCCGTCTCTACTAAAAATACAAAAAATTAGCTGTGCATGGTGGCACATGCCTGTAGTCCCAGCTGCTTGGGAGGCTGAGACAGGATAATTGCTTGAACCCAGGAGGTGGAGGTTGCAGTGAGCTGAGATCACGCCACTGCACTCCAGCCTGGTGAGAGAGTGAGACTTCATCTCAAAAAAAAAAAAAGATCTTCAATCCAAAGAATGTTAAAAACAACGATCATACCAGATGACCTATCATACACCTTCACGTCTCTCCTGTTGTTCACTCAGCCTGGTCAGCTCTTATTCTTTCTCAATTTAATACATTTCTCTTCATCATTCGAGGCCTGGTAATGATGCTCTTTATTCTGTAGTCACTCCTTCCTTCCCCTGTTACTCCTCCTTCTTACAGAACAAATTCCTGCTCTCCATGTGCTACCAACCAACGTTACCCATACCTCTGCACAACATACCACTTTTAGTTAATTCTTTAACTCAACATGTATTGACTGAGTGCCCCAGATGTGCGAAGATCTGTGTCAAGCAATAAGGATGTGCAAGGTGGGCATGGTCACTGACCTCATGGAATGTTTTCTCCTCTCCTTTCTCTGTTGCCCAGGGTAGAGTGCAGTGGCGCACTTATGGCTCACTGTAGGCTCTAACTCCTGGGCTCAAGTGTGAGCCTGGCTAATTTTCTTTCTTTCTTAATTGTTTTGTAGAGGTGAGGGTCTCATTATGTTACCCAGGCTGGTGTCTCAGCCTCCCAGAATGCTGGGATTGCAGCTGTGAGCCACCGTGCTCAATGAACATTGTCCCTTCTGCTATATCAGGAATTCCTTGATGGGAGAGTTTTTTGTTTATTAATCTTTAATCCTTGCTATGTAGCTTATGGGAATGCTCAGTATATTTACTAAGTAAATTAATTAATGAACATACACACAAAACTTTGAATGTGTTAACTTTTGAGACCCTGAATATAACAAGCTTGTTTAAACTGATCAGGCAAAAAAGATGATAAATGTCTCAGAAGAAAGAGGAAGGTTCATGTGATTTGAAAAAAGCTTGTGAAACTAACTTCACATTGAAGACACAGAGTTTCTGGCCGAGCAGCTGGTGTGGTTTTGAAATGACTGGTCCATGGGCTGTTCCAGAGCAATACGGTAGAAGGAAGTCTTGATTCTACATTTTTGGTCACATTTTTTAGCATTTAAAATGGTAGGGCACTATTGGTAAATTTTGTGATACAACATTTGCTCAACAAATATTTAGTGAGTACCCACGACGTGGGAAAATGTGTGCTTAGCAGTGGTGACAATCAAATCAATTATCTACCTTAGAAGAGCTTACAGCCTGATGAGAAAAAATGAAGCAAAAAATTATATAGTATAAAGAAAAATATGTATCAGAAAAATGTGTAAATGATAACATGGGAGGTTCCAGTCTTGGAAAATAATCCCATAGATTATAGTTCTGGAGAAAAAAATCTTCCCGAAGATGATACAATTGGAGCTGAAACTTGGAAACTGTATAAATTGTGAAAAGCAGAGCTCTTCAGGCAGAAAAGAACAAAAACAAAAGCAGGAAGGCAAGAAAGTGCAATTGATATTAACTGATCTGTGGACGTTTACATGCATACATTTTCTAACACTAAGCATTTCCTATGTAGAGTTTGTCATTGGTTTCTAAGTGTTCACTTTAGTCACTAAAGAACAAAGTGATGCCTCTATAGCTTGAGGTGCCCTTGATGACCTTATAGAGCAGTCACTCTGGGATATGTTTAAAGACTTTGGGGAACTCTGGACTTTCCTTCTCTTTGGTGTCTGTGTTTATTTAGTGGGAAGCTGCATGTGTTCAAGTTTCTTATTGAAAGTAAAATAATTTGCATCAGTTTTCATCTTGTAGAGAAAGCCTTTTTATGTTTTAAAATTGCCATTGACTCTGTATATAGAGTCACTAAAACCAGATCCGGGTCAGTATGTTCTTGGGATCACATTTAAACTCAGGGACCACCACTCACCCCTCCTGGGAAGGGTCATGGCTTTATCAGTCACATACTTGAATCAGAATCAAAATAGTTTTCCTCTTAGCTTAGTTTTTTTCTTCCACATTTATCTGCATTCTGTGTTGATTTCTTTGTGTTTTTGTCATATACTTTTCTCTACAATTTTTTTTTTGGCACACTTCCACTTTGTAGCCTGTCTCCATGAACCCGGGAAAATGGACACTTGCCTGTTTTATTTCTCTCAGTCTTTAAGCCTGATTGCTGCTCAACTGATAAGGCTGGTTCCCATTACTCATTAACCCCAGTGTAGTGTAGCACCCTGGTAATAGTGGCCACTTATTAAACTCCCTACCAGGTGGCAGTTATTGGGCTAGATAATTCACATCATTTATTTCATAATCCTCATTTTAATTCTTAAAGTAGATAATATTTGCTCACAGATGAGGAAATTGAGGCTTAGGGGAAGTAAGCAAATTTCTTAGCAAGCATCAGGGCAGAACATTCTAACACAGACTGCCTGCCTCTGAAGCCTCTTTCTCTGTATGGTCCTTGAGATTTGTGGTGTGCAGTTAAAGCTGGGTGTATTAAATAACTCACCATAAAGAAAAATGAATTGATAAATACTTAGGGGGAGTATAGATTCCAATAGCTATATTGAGCAATAGGCAGTCATCCTGTTTAGACTACTGCCATGTTACTACAGCTCATCTCTCTTTTTCATGTTTCTTCTGTCACTATGCTCAAAAAACACGACTAGTGAAATACAGTTCAGAAATTACTTACACCCATAGGATGAGCTTAGACAGTCTCTATCTCTACTCCCTCCTCTGCAAGTTAGGAAACTGAGGACATGGGAGGCTAAGTCAGTGCCTGAAGTGACATAGATGAGGAAAAAGGAAGACTGGAAGGTGAGTTGCCGACCTCTACCACAGCATGTTACCAAAACATATGGAAATTCCTGTTTAGACAAAACTCAAGTTAATGTAATCCAGTTCTGGATTATTCCAGAATTAACTATAAAATACATGTAAACATCAGGTACATAATTTTCTCCTCCATTTGTTTTTACCCACTTCACCTCCTGTTTCTCCTTATATACAGAATTCTCATTCCATTCCCACTTTTCCTCTTTGGCATCTATAGTGCCAATCTTAATATATTTATAACTTACTTATTTTTGCTAACTTCAATAAGATGTATTTATGTTTTTCTCTATACATCCTTTTATGTGGTTAGCCTTTGTGATACCATACGAGTGTTAGTGACTCTTTTGGAATTATTTATAATGTTTGATTATTTTTGGCTTTTCAGATCTGCCTTTGTTACTTCTTTGGTATTTTATTTTAGCCTGTCATTTTGTCATTATTATGTAATCTATCATCATACACCTTTTATTTCCATAAGTAAGCGCTGTTGATGCATTTTGTCTTTCCTAAATATTACCAGTGTAGGTGCTATTGGCTAAAAATGTGAGCTGTGGGCTGCTTGCCTCCAACAGTAGTTAGCTGGGCAACTGGATGACTGGAGGCAAATTACTTAATCTATTACTTCTTCAGTTTCTTCAGCTGTAAAATGTGGATAACAATGATCTCACTTCATATATTTACGAGTATTAAATGAGATATCATATTTGAATCCATTGTGTAAAAATGTATTCTCAATTTTTTTTTTTTTTTTTTTGAGACAGAGTCTCACTCTGTCCCCAGACGCCAGGCTGGAGTGCAGTGGTGCAATCTCGGCTCACTGCAACCTCTGCCTCCTGGGTTCAAGCAATTCTCCTGTCTCAGCCTCCCGAGTAGCTGGGACTACTCGGAGCACACCACCATGCCCAGCTAATTTTTGTATTTTTAGTAGAGACGGGGTTTCAACCTTGTTGGCCAGGATGGTCTCGATTTCTTGACCTCATGATCAACCCACCTTGGCCTCCTAAAGTGCTGGGATTACAGGCTTGAGCCACCGCGCCCGGTTGTATTCTCAATTTTAAATCATGTCCCAAAACATTCATTTGACCATATTCAAGAAACAGGTATTCTCCCACTCTTTCTACATATATATTTTTTCAGAGATATCTCTAGACCAATAAGAGCTATATTTAGAATTCTTTGTAATCCTACTATCTTATGAAATCAACTTAAATTTTTTTTTACATAATTATAATCACAGGATGGCTACAGTTGGAATTCTTCTAGTTCATGTAATAATTATCACTTTTCTTAAAATATTAGTTTTCAAAAATACAATTTTAGTGCTGTGTAATACTCCTAGGATTTGAAAATTTGCCATTTATCTTAATTTTAACTCGTCGTTCAACATCTGTGTAGTAGCAGAAGGTGCATGGATTTTAGAATTGAGTTAGTTGATTTGAATAATGGTCAGATAATATTCAGTGGGCTTTTTAACATTTCTGAGATTTGCTTTTCTTATCTATAAAATGAGAATAATGATTTTTAACTCCCAGGATTATTTTATTTTTAAAAATTATGCAGGCAAGGCTCTGATGCAAAGTATTTGCTGAAATATTTCCCTTCCACCCCACTCCGAAACAGTTCTTTTCCATCCTATTCTCACTCTAATTTTTACTCAAATATTTTCTTAAATGCAAGATATGTTGGATAGTATTTAAAAGAAAAATTGGACTGAATATGTTATATTTTACTAAGATGCTATGTTATCAATTTGTAAGTGAGCTCAGGAAAATCTTCTAAATGTTATTCTTGTATTCATAATTGATCTGAGATTTTTTACTTAATTCATAATATCGAAATTAAGAAGTAATTATTTTACTTTGAAGCCATCATAGCAAAAACAAACAAAAACTGATTTCCTATTTGTTCCATGTTACAAATCTGATAGTTATTATCCATATAGCTATTTTATCTTCAAAGACAAACTATAGTGGCAGATTTAGAAGTTTGTGGCTGTGCCTACATATTTCCTAGTATAAGTTCCAAAGGCAACATTTCAATAGATTATGTCAACTTTATTATTTTAACCTAAAAGTAATTGCATCAGAATTTTCACAATAAATTCACAACTGGAATGGGTGATAGTTATTCAGATCTGTTTTCCTACTTGCCAAGAGTGTATTGAGATATCATTAATTCTCTATGTCATTTCTCAGAGGCTTTTCCATTTCAAAATTATCTGATGGAATATAAGAACAAAGATTTACCATAAATTAACTTCCTGGAATTGCAAATGAAATCATAAAACTATGAGAATGAATTTTGGATCCATCTTAATCCTATTCAACTGTATCTTTTCTTTATCATGTTTCTCTCTGAGACTGTCTCATCGCACAGGGCATTGAATAATTCCCCTGGGTAATTTTGATTTTTTTTCATCAATAGCTGACCTAAACTATGAATGGCATTGAATTAACTGTTAATAAAATATATTACATGGGCCATTTTACTAGTGTAATGACATAGAGTGAAATGCTTTCATCTAAAATTATGTATAAGGATTGACTTAAGAATGGTTGTTTCAGGCTATTAGGTTATAGAAGTTGCAGGAGATACACTATATGGTCAATTATTTGAAAGGTTAAAAGTCCAATTTAATTGAGGATATTATTATATGATGATTATATTTATTATTAGATGTGATTTATGTTGAATTGGGCCTGAAAATTTTTGTTAAGCTTCCAAACTGGCACCATTCGTAGTAGCCATTGTAACAAGGAGATGGTGCAAGAACTGAAGCCCAGCCTCTGAAATGTTCTGAGCTGAACTTGCAGTGACTTTCCACTTTCAGCTCCAGGGCCTCTCTTGCAATCTTTTAGCAGCAAGCACTGAATTACTGAGAGAAATGTAAGATTTATGTTTTTGAAAATAAATATAGTGATATATCTTCAAACTCATATTTCAGACACAAAGGGTCAAAACTTAGTGCGCACCTACTATCTTTTTTTTTTTTTTTTGGTTTCTTCTTTTCTGGTTCAGGTGGTTTTCAGTTACAAGTCTAAGGAAAAGCAGTCAAGTGGTGTGATCTCAGGTATAAATAAGAGCCCTTCTCCCTCTCCCAGTTTATCTGAATTCCCCCAACCTGCTCTCTGGTACTTGAAATTCCCTTAATAAAGAACCCAGATTTAAATTCCACACTGCAAGATAAGAGAGATCGGGATTAAAACACAAATACTCCCTTTAAGAAAGAGCACATTGACTTAAAGTCACACTAAAATATCTGGCTATATCAGATCCTTGACTCAAAAGCAGGTTTTGTTGTTCAGGTAGGAGCAGAATTAAATTAAAAAGTTCATAGAAGGAAGTATGTGTTAACAGAGTTTTATAGTGAAAATGATTTCCACCTGCTCACCTAAAAGCAAATTCATTTTGAAGTACATTCAAACACCAGTCTCTTTCTTTTTTTTTTTTTTTTTTTTTTGGTAAATGTAATACTTCTCAAAAAGAGAAGTAAAAAGATTATTTGCTCTGAATTATTGGATGCTCTAAGTGTATCTTATTCTCTTAGGTTAGAAAAAATTGGAGAGCACAACACTGAGAACATGTGCAGCATTGTTGAGCGTCTGCTTAATAATCTATAAAGTGCTATGAAGAAACTTATAGATACCTGAAGACTAGATTCTTTTTGAAATTTGTAAGAAAGTAGATTATACAAACTTCTTACTGGTCTTGGGAAAGATTCCGGAACAGATTATTAAAAGGTTGATTGTAAAAACTCAGGAAACAAATAGGGAACTACTGGGTTTACGAATAAAAAGCAAACAAACTTTGGATTCATTCTCTTTCTGGATTGTGGATCAAGGGCACAGTATGGATATTTGTACTACCTAAGTTCAGTGATGTATTAGATCAACTCTCTAGGTATTGGTGGAAAAATTTGAGCCAAAAAAATAGGACAGTGTTTAAATGAATTTATAGCAGGGCTGAGAACTATGTGCAAAGATCACTGATTAAAACTAACTTATATTTAGCCCTGCTCTACTCTGTATTTTCAGTTATGACCTTGATAAAGTTGTAGATGATATAAAACAGGAGGGTTACATATCAGATGATGGAATCAATACTCAAATTTGAGTGGCTGGCATTCTGTGATGTCAAGCTTATAGTTAATAGAAGTAATTTAGAACTCCAAATCTCACTGCACAATTTAAGATGAATTAAATATGGCTTAAGAGCAACATGTGTGAGAAAGGCTTATAAGCAGAAGTGCCAGAGGCAGAATATGCACAGGGACAGCCTTGTTCTACCCTGTGCTGGTCTAACATGCAACGTGGTGTGTTCAAGACATGACACCATATTTTAACAAGTAAACAGGCAAACTAGAATGTGTCCAAGGAGAAGGACTGAAGTAGTGAAAAAGCTTTGTGGTTTACATCATGTAAATAATCTAAAATTTGGATATTCTTACCTTCTGAACCCTCTGACATGTAGCAGTTATCATTTGTTGAATTGCCATGCAGATTTTCTGAAATTTTTTTATCAATGCAGGGACATTTTCATTCCTTGTAGAACAGGAACTTTCTTCCTATTCACTGTGGACTAAGGAAAGTTGGAGAACACTGCTCTCATGAGTTAGAGAAAACATTCTTTGCCTTCCTAAGAACAAAAAATGGAATAGAGAGAATGCATGGATCAATTAATTGTATATCCAAAAGCAGGGGAGAAATCTAAATTTTAAGTTTCATGTTGAATTATTAAGAACTCTTATTAAATTCTATGAGTCAGTGATTTCTGCCTTTTTCCCCATGGTATTGGTAAGTGCCAGTTAATTTTTTTCTGTATAATTCCATTGTTAATCTGAAAGTTTTGTGAATACATTCAGGATATGTTAAGTAAAATTTTTAATCAAATTATTTTTATTTCTAATGAGTAATGATGATGTAAATGTTTTCCAAAGGGTTAAAGGGTTTATATTTCATACAAAGACCATAGGAAAAATCCTGGAAAGTTTGATGTGGCCCATTTCTGGAACTACAAAACCAAATCCTGTTTAAAAACATGAAAAGCCAAAACATTTTGGCTTGAGTATTTCTTTTAACCTCTGTTGTCTTAAGGAAACTTTATTTAAAAATATAATTTGGAAATACACACTAGCCACTTGATAGCACAAAAAGGAAGAGGATGGTGAAAAATAGCAGCAATTAGAGAACTTGTCATTCCAGAGACTACAAGGTAAAATCCTAGCAACCAGAAAAGAGATAAAGTTACATGTCCTTTTGTTGCTGGCACCACTAAAAGAAGGAAAAGGAACTGGGAAAATAAAAGAATAAGGTCTTTGCAATTTTGTGGCTTGGGTTACTAAGCACTTACAATAAATAAAGCTTAAAACACAAGCACATCATTTAAGAAAGTTATGTATTAAAAACCAAAAGAAACTTTTGGCCGAAATCACTGTTTTTCCAGAGGTTGAAGTAAATTATTTTGCAGGAACAAAATTAGTTTGTAAGAATAAAGTATTCTGAATGGTTTGATCCTTCAAAGCAGTCATGTTTGTTTGTTTGAGACATAACTCAAAGCATCCAATTGATTGGTTGATAAGGTAAAACTACAGGCTGAGTAGGAATCCAAAGTGTACAGATGATGCTTATGTGTTCATTTTGTTATTATATTTAAGTGCCATCATGGGTAGAAATGGAATGATAGATCTAGATATGAACTCTTCTGATAAATATTAGACTTATTTCTGGATTGTCAAAAAAGAAAGGATTGGTTGAGCTCCCTGGCTGATGCCTGTAATCACAAGTGCCTTGGGAGGACAGTCTGGGAGGATTGCTTGAGGCCAGGAGCAAGAGGCAAGCCTGAGCAACATAGTGACACCCAGCTCTACCAAAAAAAAAAAAAAAATTAGCCAGAGGCAATACTCTGAAATGATGAAAATGTCACCATTAATTAAAAAAATATTTCCAGATGTTTTAGGGCATTGTAGTTTTTTAGAAACTATGATAAACTTGGTAAAGCATTTGAGAGGTAATTAAATTTAGTGGAAGACAGAAGAGGTGTGTTTCAATAAAAAAATATAGTCAATGCTTGGCAAACTCATATAATAATCCTCAAATGAATAGTATTACACAAATAAATGTGTAGTGGAATTATTGATAAACAGGTATCTTGGATCTTGAGAAAAAATTATCTTATGAATATGCAGATATTTTCCAATAAATCTAACATTTAGAAAATCCTGAAGTATATAAAAAGGAAAATATATGAAATATAGTTGCACAATATAATAAATGTTTATAAAGTCAGTTCCTATGGAATTCCTCTCAGGCTATGAAAGAGAGCATGGCCAGTACCCTAGAAGTCCTCTGTGCCTTCCACCTGATGACAAGATCTTCTCAATTTTAGCTATACACACCCTGTTGCTTTCCTTTATAGGTTTGCCCTCTCTGTGTGGATATTTAAACACTATAATTTAGTTTTAGGTCTTTTTGATTTTTATACAACAGAATTATAATGGATGCATTTGTTTGTTTTTGGCTTCATTTGTTCAAGCTTATGTTTGTGAGATTGTTTTATATTTTTGGAAGTATCTGTAGTAAGGATTATTATTTTTGCATAATATTTCATTGTATATACCACAACGTATTCATCCATTCTATTATCATTCGATATTTGGTTTATTTTCTAATTTTTTAGCTACCATGATCAAATCATCCATGAATATTCTTGTAGATGTACCTTTGATCACAGGTGCATAAGTTTCTTTAGGGAATAAGCCTAGAATAAAATTGTTAAGTAATAGGATATGCATACTTTCAACTCTATTAGATGATGACAAGTTTTATCCCAAGCGACTATACCAATGGACATACCTTAGCCTTTCTGAGAGTTCCCATTGATACTCATCCTTGTCAGCATTTGTTTTTGCCAGACATTTTAATATTCTTTTTTTTTTTTTTTTTTTGAGACGGAGTTTCACTCTTGGTACCCAGGCTGGAGTGCAATGGCACGATCTCGGTTCACCGCAGCCTCCGCCTCCTGGGTCATGGTCTTATTATGGTCTTAATTTGCATTTCCCTAGAAGTAAGTTTGGACACATTTCATATATTTATTAGCTATTTGAATCTCCTCCTTTAGATGTGTCCATTCAAGTGTTTCATCTCTGTGTGTGTTGGGGAGCATTTTTCACCTTTTTCATTTTGATTTGTAAGAGTTCTTTATGTATTTGTGATACTAGCCTTTTGTCAATTTTAAGTGCTGTAAACAAACAAATGCCAAAAAATAAAAAGTTAAAAACAACAACAACAAATCACCAGGGCTTTTCTTTCTTATCCTATGGTATCCTTTGATGAACAAAATTCTTAATTTTGATGTCATATGTAGCCATTTTTTAAAAAAAATAGTGTTTCTTTTCTGTTTAAGTATGCTTTCCCTATCCAATAATCATAAATGTATTTTTTCACTTACCTTCTTAAAATTCCATTCTTTGACTTTCTGAAATGGTTTGTGTAGGTTTGAATTTTTTCTTTAGATTTTTGGTAAAACCTCCTGAGAAAGACAACTGAGCTAACAGTCATTTTTGTTAGAAAATCTTAAACTATTGGTTCACTATACTTAACGGTTACAAGACTGTTTAGATTTTCTATTTCTTTTTGAATTCGTTCTTTCAAATTATATTTTCCCAGGCATTTGCCCACTTCACCTATATTTTCCTTTATTGCTAAGGTTGTTTTTTACATTCTTTATTATCTTTTCCTATCTGCAACACTTAACAGTAAGGTATCTTTTAAAAATATTGTTACTGGGTATTTATTCATTCTCTTTTTCATTGGTCCTTATGATCTCACAGTATTTTGTCAGTTGTTCTTTTTAAAAAAACAAACTTTTGGCTTTATTTTTCTCACGTTTGTCTTCCTTTTCACTAAATTTGTCTTTCTCTTTATCATTTTCTTTTAATATTGGGGGGCTTATATTGTTAACTTTGTATGTATGAACTATGTGCTTAGCACATTAATTTCAAATTTTCTCAGTTTTTATGTTAGCATTGTAGGCCACAAGCTACCATCTAAGATGGTATTGCTTTAGATGCATCATAAAAGATATGATTTATTGTGTTTTCCTTATTATTTAAAATATTTTGTGCTTTATCATTTTTTACTGCTTTATGTGTTATCAAGAGATATGTTTCTTATTTTCATCCATATTACGTTTTTTCTTTTTTTAATTATACTTTAAGTTCTGGGGCCCATGTGCAGAATGTGCAGGTTTGTTACATAGGTATACACATGCCATGGTGATTTGCTGCACCCATCAACCTGTTATCTACATAAGGTATTTCTCCTAATGCTGTCCCTCCCCTAACCCCCATCCCCTGGCAGGTCCCAGTGTGTGATGTTCCCCTCCCTGTGTCTATGTGCTCTCATTGTTCAACTCCCACTTATGAGTGAGAACATGCGGTGTTTGTTTTTCTGTTCTTGTGATAGTTTGCTGAGAATGATGGTCTCTAGCTTCTTTCATGTTCTTGCAAAGGGCATGAACTCATCTTTTTTATGGCTGCATAGTATTCCATGGTGTATATGTGCTACATTTTCTTTATCTGGTCACAATTGATGGGCATTTGGGTTGGTGCCAAGTCTTTGCTGTTGTGAACAGTGCCACAATAAGCATACATGTGCAGATGTCTTCATAGTAGAATGATTTATAATCCTTTGGGTATATACCCAGTAAAGCAATTGCTGGGTCAAATGGTATTTCTAGTTCTAGATCCTTGAGGAATCAACACACTCTCTTCCACAATGGTTGAAGTGATTTATACGTCCACCAACACTATTTCTCCACATCCTTGCCAGCGTCTGTTGTTTCTCAACTTTTTCGTGATCGCCATCCTAACTGGCATGAGATGATATCTCGTTGTGGTTTTGATTTGCATTTTTCTAGCGACCAGTGATAATGAGCTTTTTTCATGTCTGTTAGCTGCATAAATGTCATCTTTTGAGAAGTGTCTGCTCATATCCTTTACCTACTTTTTGATGGGATTGTTTTTTTTCTTGCAGATTTATTTAAGTTCTTTGTAGATTCTCGATATTAGCCCTTTGTTAGATGAAGAGATTGCAAAAATTTTCTCCCATATACTATGGGAGGTTGCCTGTTCAGTCTGATGATAGTTTCTTTTTCTGTGCAGAAGCTCTTCAGTTTAATTAGATTCCATTTGTCTATTTTTGGCTTTTGTTGCCATTGCTTTAGGTGTTTTAGACATGAAGTCTTTGCCCAGGCTTATGTCTTGAATGATATTGTCTAGGTTTTCTTCTAGGATTTTTATGGTTTTAGGTCTTACATTTAAGTTTTTAATCCATCTTGAGTTAATTTTTGTATAAGGTATAAGGAAGGGATCCAGTTTCAGCTTTCTGCATATGACTAGCTAGTTTTCCCAACAGCATTTATTAAATAGGGAATCCTTTCTCCAATGCTTGTTTTTGTCAGGTTTGTCAAAGATCAGATGGTTGTAGATGTGTGGTTTGTTCTGTTTCATTGGTCTATAAATCTGTTTTGGTATGAGTATAACACTGCTTTGGTTACTGTAACCTTAGAGAAGATTTTGTATTATATAAACTAAGAGGCCCCTTCCAGTAACCCATAAAACACCATATAACTGAGGGCAGAATCATACCCATTGAGTGTGAAAAAGGGAAGTCATGCTCCTTTGCTTTGAGTTAATATTTGCAGAAATTTAAGAGCTCATTGTGGTATTATCACTTTACACTCTTAGCATCTTCTTTTTACCCAAGCCTGGACCATTCCATTTACCCCATGTTTAGGCAATTTTTGGAGCCCCTGCATCAGTATCATCTTGCAGTCCAGTAAGAAAAAATTCTAATATCTTGAATTTTACCCAGACATGCTGATTCTAACTCTCAAGAATTATAGCCTATACCTATGGTTCTCTAATAGACTGCCTAGGTGATACTCCAGAATTTACGCTATACAAAGAAACTACCTTATCAGCAAAACATTTATAAAGTAAGGTTCTCTGAGTTGTCAGAAACTAAATTGTCTAGAACAAGATCTAACCCATTAATAAAAATCATTCTCAAGAGTAGTTTTGTGTAGTATGTTATTATTTATTTATTTTTGTCCTTTTTTTTTTTTAAAAGAACACTTAACATGAGATCTAACCACTCAATGAATTTTTACACGTACAATGCAGTACTGTTACCTCTAGGTACAGTGTTGTATATCAGATCTCTAGAACTAATCATCTTGCAAAATTAAAATTTTATATACATTGATTAGCAGCTCCCATTTGCCTTTCCTTCCAGCCCTAGCAACCACTATTCTATTCTTTGCTTCTATGATTTGACTATTTTAAATATTTCATAGATTTAAGAGTAATCACCACAAATATCATTATTGTTAAAGTGGTTTAATTTTAAACCAACTCTTCTCTTAAATGGTGAGCTACTGATTGAATACTTATACTGATAAAAGTTCTTGTTGACATGGAACTTGGGCTTAAGTTTTCACTCTGTTTATCTCAGTGAGGGTTGTCCACGTGAACAGATACATTATGGTTCTCTTGAGAAAAGCTGAAATATAGGAACTTTCCATTATGTAATTCTTTCATTTTAGGTGGCAATTTTAGATAAGCAAAGGTTTCATATATGAAATATTTGTCAGCAGACTTTAAGAGACTCTCTTTAAGTGTTTGCAAAATATTAGGAGATAGAGGACTCTTTATGGCAGCCCTTCAATTGCCCCAGAACTCATCCTAATTCAGATTTAGGAAGCTGGTGCTTTGTAAGGCTAAACCATCCATACTCCTTATAATCTCAGTGACACCAGCAAATAGTGCTTGTATTTTGTATTTATGTGAGTGCATTATCTTCAAAGCATCTTGTGTAGATGATCATATGATGTTTTTAAGTATCCTGGGAAGTAGATACATTAAACATACTTGAAACTGAGGGAAGAGGCACAGAAATGTTAAATGATTTACTCAGAGTGATGCAGGTCATAACAGCCAACAATATAACTTTGGCCTGTTTATAGTAGTTTTACCTCATGATGCTTTATTCATGAATAAATTACATAAGTCTAAGGATGCTTGCTTGCATAGTGAAGATTTGCTGCATGATTAAAAGGAGTAGGACATAAAAATGTATTCTATATGTGACAAATTATAGTTGGTCATGGGTTTTTTCCTCTTCCTCCATTAGTAGGTAGAGTGTTGCATTTGTCTGCTCTCACATTGCTATTAGGAACTATCTGGGACTGGGTAATTTATGAAGAAAAGAGGTTTAATCAGCTTATGGTTTTGCAAACTGTACAGACTTCTGCTTCAGGGGAGACCTCAGGAAACTTACAATCATGGCAGAAGGTGAAGGAGGAACAGACACAGAAACATCTTCACATGGCTGGCAAGAGAGAGAGAGTGAAGGGGAAGGCAAAGGTGCCACACTTTTAAACAACCGGATCTCGTGAGAACTCTATGAGAAGACAGCACTAGGGGATGGTATTAGAAACCACGCCCATGATCCAATCACCTCCCACCAGGCCCCACTTCCAACACTGGGATTACAATTCAACATGAAATTTAGGTGAGAACACAGAGTCAAACCATATCAGGTGTATTCTACTACTTTTGTTTCTGGGCTGGCCTTGGTGACATGCTTAGCCAATAGAATAAAGTGGAAGCTGCATTCTAATGCAAGGTCATAGTAAGGCTTTCAGCTTCTGCTTGACTTTTGGAACATGCATTCTTAGAGCCCTGAGTCACCACATAAAAAGTCAGACTACTCTGGAAAGACCATGTGGAGGGAACCTGAGATTCAACGGAGAGGGAGAAGTGCCCACTGAGCCCAGCCTTGCAGCCACCCACACCAGAATATCATTTTAGACTCTCTAGATCTGCTCTGCTGTTAGTTGATGTCTCATAGATAAAAAGAATCAGCGGTAGAGCCCTGCTTGAATTTCTATCACCCCAAATGATGAAATAAATACAATAAAATGGTGGTGGTTGTAGCCATGACCTTGTTTGCAGGGGAGTGGGGCAGTACTTTGTCACACACAATAAATAGCCAGAAGACTATTATTGAAAGAAGAAACACTAAAGGAAGTGCTACCAGATTAAGTATGAAATCTTGATCAAAAACCCCAGCAGCAGTATTCACCTAAATTTCCATTCTTTTTATTCCAAAATGATTTCTACTCTTTAGGCTTATGTGTCACAGTAAACTCTGGATTCTTTTAAGCTACATACCTGTTTGGGCTTGAGAGATAAATTGCATACCATTTGGTGCTCTCTGGTTGGCCAGCATTCTGCAAATATCCTTTAGGCCTCAAACTGTCTGCATTGTTTTCATTTTGTTCATCTACAGTCCCTAGGGTAACTCTCCCCACTTTCTCACTGACTTAATTTCTGCCCCTTCCATTGTCATTATCATCAGTAGCTTTGTTATCCAGATTCTTGACCCTTCTGTCTCTGTGGTCTCATGATTGTCCAACCTCCTTAATTCTATTTAGTTTACCTTCATTTCTCTTTAGCCATTCACTGGTAACATTCCTCTTTGACCTAGTAATTCTTAGAAAGTATTTAATCTCATCTTCAGTTTGACTCTCTGAATACAATCTTCATTCTCACCTTCTTAAAATATAGGTATTCCCCAAAGTTTCCCTTAGCTTTTCTCTTCTGTTTATACTATTTATATTCTAGTAGATTCCTAATTGACTTGAAGTTGATGACCCAGGTCAAGATCTCTTATACCAAGTTAAAAATCACATCCTGGAAAGTACCCCAAAATCATTATATTCAACATAACATGAATCTTACTGTTCTTTTCTTTTTCTAATATTCTTGGTTCTCTACATTTCACAGCCAGTTTTCTATACTCTGAGTTGGAATCGCCAGGCCATTTAACTCTTTCCCTCCTGAATCTTTAGACTCTTTAGTTTCATCTCATTTCTTTCTCTCCATTCTTATCACTCCTCCAGCAACACTGTGCTTCCCTCAGTTTCTTGAGTAAATCTCAGTCTTTCCAAACTCTTGCTCCTCCCACATACAATTCCTTTTCTTTCCCACAACACTGTTACCTCTTTCTTCACCTAGCCGCTTCCTATTCATCTTCTCTGTGGCTATCACTCTTTGCTCCCTAACAGACTTTTCCTCTTCTTTTTCACCAATAGAACTATTCCCCCAAATTTTAATTAGATGCTGGCCACACATATATGTCATGAGCCTTTGTACATGTATAAGAGTTGAATGTTTATTAATCATAAGACCACTGTGGTAACTCCATTTTTTCTTACCAGTGACTGGTTTGGGCCTTAGCCCATGAATGACTTGTATCAGTCCAGGTGTATTCAGGAGACAGAAACCATGTCAGTTGTTTTAGCAGAGAGATATAATATACTTACTAACCAGATACTAGAGAATTGAAAACACAAAAAATGTAATGTTAAAATATCATACAGAAAATAACTGCAGGAAGAAACTGTCACCCCAGGGCTGAGAAACAGAGAGAAAAATATTGGAATTATTAAAACTTAGAAGTACATAAGAGAGTCTCCAAGGAGCTGGGGACCAGATACCTGCAGAGTAGATTCTGGCCAGCTGATGCTATTTATTTCTGAAAATGTAACAACAAACTGAAACTAATTTACTTCCCCTCCAGAAACAAACTGCTGCCACCAGGCTTAAGAAACATTGCTGATGTTACTGTAAGGCTAACAGAAAGCAAACAGGAAAGAAAAAATTCCTCCTTTTCATTCCAGCCTCACGTTCTCCCTACTGGCAGAAAATACCAGGGAGCAAAACTTGGGGTTCCTAATCAATCCTACCCTGAATGCATTTTTATGCCATTTCTTTGGATTGCCCCAGACACAAACTCCTCCTATAACTGCAAAATCCCCCTCCTTCATAGTCCTGCTCACTAACAGTGTCCATTACATCTTCCAATTTAATATAACCTTCTCTGATTTGCATGCTTCTCTTATGAAATTTTTTATCTCCTGTTATCATGAGTTATGTACATGCCTTGACTCATGGATTGTCCATGCCTTGACTCAGATTTGGAGTCAGACAAAACAAGGTTCAAGTCCAGAGTTCATTACTTAGTAGCCCTGTGGTGAGTTACTTAAGCTTTCTAAGTCTCAAATTCCTTACATGTTAGTTTAGAGACACTGAATTTTTGCACAATCTCTGCTCAATAAAATTCCTTTAATGAATACAGTTAAAAAGGGCTCAGCATATTTTGATTACTTCTCAGGCAATATTACAGTATCCCTAAATGTTGTTTTATTAATATCCCATAGATTGATAATTAAGGTATAGGTATGTCATCAGAAATGGTTCTCTACAAATTTGGTTAATCAAAATAGAATTAAATAAATAAAGTGTATTTTCCTTGTTCTTGAGGCCTTGTATTACTAAAATTCTTTTGGTTCCTTAGCAGAATGACAGACTAAAACAAGTGGCTCATTCCAAGGATGACAGATTTTTAGTGTTCCAGCCATTGAGAGTTTTACTCACCGACTTTGGATGTATTTTTACTAATAAAATCAAAGTCCTATCATCTACAGCTTTATAAATTACTAGTAAATCATGGAAAGATTTAATACAGTTTAAAAAAGAATATGATTTATTGTTATGTTTTGTTCATAAGGCGCATGCCTGGAAGACTGTTAGGAGAAAATATAGAATTCTAATATTGTTGAATTTGGGGGATTCAAAGAAATCCCAGGGATTTGTTGGTTAATCTTCTGTCCTTTCAGAAATTTGCTATTAATCATTAGAAATAGAATTCTCCTAACATTTCTGCAGCTGTTTCAGATTGGAAGTGGTGCTGCCCCGCCAGTCTGGCTCTGGAAGAGCCTATTGCATTCGATGAGAATGAAAAGGAGGAGACAACAATATCACTGACCTGGATGTAAGCCAGACTGAACGGGAATCAAATTCCTGCCATTTTATTCTTGTTATAAACAGAGAATGGTCTAGGCAAAATAATAAAAGTTTTGCATAGCCTACAGGGAATTTAATTTTCCTAAAAGTATAAGCCATTTCTAAAATATGATGAGTTTGGGTGAGAGGCTGGAGTAAAGGAGAGTTTGGGGGATAGGCTGGAAAGAGAAAGACGTCAAATGTTGAAACCTAGATTGCATGTGCATGGTTTAATTGTTCTCTGCAAGCAAAGCTTAAGTTTCCCTGCTATGCTTTAGAGTTTTTCAAGGGTGAACTGCATGTTTCCTAAAAGCAGGTTTAACCTCTAGTAATAAGGATATAATCTAATCTCCCTCAAGGACTATATTAGGAATATAAAGGTAGTATTATTCCTCATGGTTTGAAAGTGAATGGAAATTCGACCCCCAGCTCCATTAAGATTGGCTTAACCACCAACATAAAATTACTCTTATTTGGTTATTGATGTCATATGCTAATGCTTTTTGAAGCAAAAACAGACAATCAGTTCAGCTTTGTAGCAAAGCAGCCATGGGTCTCAGCTCTGTTATAAGCCTGGTTATCATGGGAAAGTTTCTTAATTACTCAATTTCCTCATCTGTAAGTAGGCAATAATGCGTAGCTTGCAGAGTTGTGAGAGTGCTACAAAGTACCTAATATAATTCCTATAACACAATAAATTGAGAGGAGAAACTCAGTAAATGATAACTAGTAAAGTTGGTATCATATTTTTCTAGTGTTCAGGTCTGCATTAGAGGTCCTAGAGACGCGGTAAAATGTGTTTCTGTGAACCTAAAATGTCAGAAGGTTAATGTATACTCCTCTGTAGAATACAGAGAGTTAAACTAATAAAATCCTTTAACCTGTTTCCACGCTGAACTCCCCCATTATCCTGAATTACCTTCACCTAAGTTATTCCCACTTAGAAGAATAGGAGTCTCTGTGGAATCAGCATCAGGCAAAGCAAGGTTGACTCCTGATCAGACCTCAGACATTCTTCATATTGCAATGGAGAAAGCAACAAAAAATGATCAACATGGCATCTTTAGGAGGAAGCAAAACTATTAGACAAAAAGGTTTTCTGTATGTGATCTTTATTCTGAAATTGCACGGGAAATTATAGAGCTTGCTTATTCTATTCCGTTAGCCCCCTGAAGTTAATTGAAGCTAAATTACACAGTGCACATTTAGACAGGGGAGTCCTAGGAAATGTTTCCCACTGGCTCTCTGTAATGTATTATTCTACATGCCAACTTTGAGAATTGCAGAATTGAATAAAGTTCATCTGGGTCATAAATAAGGTAATGGGATATAATTAATTCTCTACAATATGAAAAGTTCCTTTCCTTCAAGTTTCTCTGGTCTCAGATCCAATGAGGATTCGATAGAAATAGACGGGGGTGTAGGGTGTGAGGGGGGTGAGAAACTTGATTCTTTGTAGATAAAATGATTCTCTGTGTTCTGTTCTGATTCATGTTTGTGCCCAAAGAAATGAAGGCCAAGAGGCCGCTTCATTGTATGACAGAACAAATAAAGCCTGTTAACTGTCATTCTGTGACATTCCAATATTGCTTCCTTGTTCTCTTTTTTATTTTTACTTGACCATAATATATTTATTTTTACCAAAAATAAATTTTAATCATATCAAAGTTATTTTTGTCACCCTTTCTTCATTCCCCCCTCCTTCTAATCTCATGGTTGACTGGGAAAATGAATAAATAAATTCCTAAGGGGCCAAACCCAGGGCCTTTTGATGATACAGAGGGAATCCAGATGTTTACCCTGCCCCCACCTCCTATAAATGGTTTCATGGAATTTGTTGCTGGTCATAATTCGCCTCCTAAAAAAGAGTTTTCTCCTGCAGTTTTACAGGTATTATTAAATTAAGTTTCCACCTTTTGTTTCAAATAGCAGATGAAAAGATATCTTTCAGAGCTGGCTTGTTACCTCTAGTGACTACATTCTGTACATTCTCATAGGTATGCATTGTCACTATGCCATTTAGGAAAGATTTATATCTAAGACCCCATTCATTTCTTTTCAGGTGTATATGTTTGTGCCTTTGGCTGGTCACATGGACGCATGCTCTGTTCTGCTGCCATCTTAGAGGAAAGTAGATACCAGGATGGTCACCAGCTTAAGATAATAAATGGTAGGATCAGGTTTCATTTTGATGGAATTTAATTTAACTCTGTGAAAATTATTTTTTATTGGCTAATTTTAGACAATTATGTCTCAGACTTGAAATAGGCCACTTTCTTCTAGCATTTTTTAACTTTAAAACATATATATATTTTATATATATATAAATAATTTATATTTATTTATAAATAAATAAATATTTTATTTATTTATTTTGACACGAAGTCTCCCTCTATGGCCCAGGCTGGAGTGCAACGGAGCGATCAGCTCACTGCAACATCCGCCTCCTGGGTTCAAGCAATTCTCCAGCCTCAGCCTCCCAAGTAGCTGAGATCACAGGCATGCGCCACCACACCTGGCTAATTTTTTATTTTTAGTAGAGATGGAGTTTCACCCTGTTGGCCAGGCTGGTATCGCACTCCTGACCTCAGGTCATTCAAAGTGCTGGGATTACAGGCGTGAGCCACTGTGCCCAGCCTAAAACATATATTTTTATAATTTATTTACAAAATATGCTTGTGGCAATGAAAAGCGCATTCATAAGACCAGTATATATTTAATAATTCTCCCGAACCATGAATTGTTTCTTTATGTGATTCCTCCCCTCTGGGAAATAACTGAATGAACAAATGGATCTTACTCTATATATGAAAGTCATTTTAAAAACCCAGAAAGACAGAAAGCTTTTAAAAATAAAATTCTTATCACAGGCTTCCAAGGGAAAGCACCCAGATTCCAACCTATAGAAATGCAAGGCCAGTAGGCAGAAAAGAATAGGCCCTAAACAGTCCCAGGGTGAGATACAGAGATGATCCCCTAAGCAGGACACTCCCATATTAGAAGAGGAGTTGAAACAGGAATGTCAATAAAGTATAATAGTCTAGTAACTGATTTCAGGAAACAAATCATTCTGAACCCCTATTTTATGGATGAATGATATTCTGAAATTTGAGATAGGGCTTCATCAATTTTAGGGCAACAACTAGCAAATAAAAGCACAGCTGGGACCCTTGCTTTTAAAAAAGCCTGGATTTTCTTAATGGGTTAATAATAGTAGCAATTCTTAAGATAAAATCATTTAGAAATGTAAAGTTGGTTGACATTTTGTATGTTTAACTAACTGACTATGGAAATTTAATATATGGTATTCTATTTGCAGAAAAAAGGAAGAAAAAAATTAAAAGAATGTATAAACTATCCAAGGTAAAACAAAATCTCTGTCCAAGTTTTTCTGAAAATATAGGTTATGTTTAAAGAATAAAATGTTTCAATTATTATATTCTGCCTCTGCCAAAAGAGCAAACACAAGATGACAGTTAAATTTATGAGACTGTCAGTGTTGTTTTACCTAAAACAGAACTTTCTTTCCATATCTATTCTCACCCTCTGAGATACGCGATTAAGATGCTATTCTCACATTCTGGAATAAGGGATTAATAGTTCTCCACTGTTATTTCTCATTTTTTTATAGCTCTATTACAATGCTCCATTGAGAATATAACATTACATGTAAAACTACAGGAGAAATCTCATCAAAGAATTAACGAACAAAAAGATGTAAGGAAGGAAAACTCTGTGAACCACAGAATATATTTAAAACATCTCATGTCATTTACTTAAATGCTTTATATGGTTAGAAAAATACAAAGAAGAGACTTGGTAGAAAACAATTTTTGTACCAGACATGTCAATCACAGGGATTATCTTGCCCACAGCCTTGCTGAGAGTGCAGCCATTACCAGATACCTTTTGGATCATGACACCTTCCCCATATTACCACAACTGATTAGACCAGGGATGGGCGCCTGACACAAAGGCTGCCAATCTGTAGATAGGACAGAGCAAATTACTTTGTCAAGTGTAAAAAACCCTTTCCAAATTGGAATGCTAGTAATTATCTAGATCTATCAGATGCTCTTTCTCTGAGGAATTTGTCCTGTGAATATGAAGAGAATCGAGTAGACTACAACAAGAATGAAAGTAAATTGATACAAAGGGTAGTAAACATACTCAGAATAGCTGCAGAATGATAATGCTACCGAGGTAACCAGAGCTGCTTGGAGTCTAGAGGACTTTTCAGATCCACTATCAATCAGACTGGGCTGAGATTCCTGCCAAAATTCCCCCTCTCTTTTTGTCACATATATTCTTGCAGTAACTTCCATTACAAGAGCTAGCTGTTGACAAGAAAAGCCAAACTCTGTAAAATATTTGAAGAGATTTATTCTGAGCCAAATGTGAAGACTGTGACCCATGACACAGCCTCAGGAGGTCCTGAGAACATATGCCAAGATTATTGGGTTACAGCCTGATTTTATACATTTTAAGGAGACATAAGACATCAATCAATATATGCACAGTATGCATTGGTTTGGTCTGGGACAGTGGGACAACTTGAAGCAGCGGACTTACAGGTCATAGGTGGATTCAAAGATTTCCTGAATGGCAGTTGATTGAAAGAGTTAAGTTATTATCTAAAAACCCGGAATCAATAGAAATGAGCGTCTGGGTTAACAAATAAGGGGTAATGGCAATGAAGGCTCATATCATATAGATGAAGTCTCATAAATGTTTCTTATTCAGGCCTTTCAAAGGTGTTAGACTCTCAACTAATCACCTCAGAATTAGAAAAAAAATGTGGAATGGGAAAGAGATTGTCTAAAGTAGGCAGATTTCCCCTACAAGAGACATCTTTGCAGGGCCATTTCAAAATATGTGAAATAAATATTTTTTGGGTGAAATATTTTGATTTCTTACAGGGCCTGTTATCTGT
Source organism: Sapajus apella (assembly GCF_009761245.1). Taxonomy (NCBI): domain Eukaryota; kingdom Metazoa; phylum Chordata; class Mammalia; order Primates; family Cebidae; genus Sapajus; species Sapajus apella. Next base: position 11,981,351 of record NW_022436941.1, on the reverse strand, counting down.
CACATGATGTTATATTAGAGTTGGGTTGGAATTTGGTAACTTATTGTTAAAGAGAGTCTGTTTGTTAGTCTTAAGATCTCTGTTTTAATGTCAAAGTTGGTCAGCTGTGCTTGAATTCCAGCTGGAGGAAAGTATAATGAGGCAGGTCTGACTCATGCTTCCCATCATTCCCTGAACTAGCTTCCCAGGTTTCTTTGGAGTCCTCCTGGCTGACAGCAGAGGTCCATTTCGTCCGTTGCAGGTTTAGAATTTTGGTTTACAGAGCCTAAGGGATTCCTGGATTGTCGAAGTCAAAAAAAGCCTCAATTAAAAGAGGGTGAGATCCCCGTTGCTATAATTTAAATATGTATCCCAAAGTTCATGTGGGGAAAACTTAGTCCCCAGTGCAGCAGTGCTGAAAGGTAAGAAACAAGGTATTAGAAAGTGGAGTAAAGGTTATACTTGTTATAGAGAGTGGCAAAGAACTTGACAGAGTTGTGTTTGTGTCCTAGAACTTTGTGAAAGAAAGAACAGTGATGAACTAAGGCATCTGGCAGAAGAACTAAGCAGCAAAGGGTTCTAGGTGCTGCATGACTGTTTTTGAATGTTTACAGTAAAATAAGAAAAGTTATTTAAAGATGGAATTTGTAATTAGAAGGAAAGCAGAATGAGAAGATTTGAAAAACTCTCGTGCTGGCCATGTAAAGAATTTTAAAATGTGTTGAGAGAAAACACTAAGGGTGTGTCCAAGTGACTGTTTTGCTAAAGAGAATTAACGTTAACAGAAAGAAGCTGGTCAAGCTCTACTCATTAAGACAATGGGCGAAAGACCTCAATTGCATTTCAGAGCTCATTGGGGCAAGCTAGGACTCTGAGGGCAAGGTTTCTAGAGAGGCTCCTGTGAGACCTCAGCATTTGCTGCTCGGGGCATCTCAGGATCCTGCTTCCTGCATCCAATGCACAGCCCCTTGGCTGCCCCGCCCCTGACTCAAGGAGGCCCAGATGGAGCTCAAGCACAGCCATTCTGCAAAAAACAACATCTCAGCAGTACCTGTGGTCAAAGGCAGATGATGAAAGAGACCATCTAGAAGAAAGAAAAATGGTCTTTTCCTTGTGATGATTTGGTGGCAGTGATCAAAACAAGCAAAGTCATTCAGATATACATATATTTATAAAATATGACAACCTGCATGTTTAATTTTTACATATTAATTTGGCTCTCCTTTCTTGTTTGGTAAATTTCTCTAACATATATTCATGATTTCCCTTGAAAATTGATTCTTTTCTTTTTTTATTTTGAAAGTAGCAATGGCTTAAGTTTGGTTAATTCCTACTAAAAATTCTCAGCCTGCAAAATCAAAAAATCTGCAGCAAGGACCTTTTTGAACAGCATACATTGAGGGGAGATATCTATATCCTACTGTGGCTGAAGCTATTCTGTTCTTATATTTCTCATTCTTAGAACATTTTGTAACATTATTGTAATAAATGAAGATGATTAGTACACTAATACTCACATAGCATGCATTCATGATTATTATAAAACTGTGTTTAACTTCTTAAAAAATAGCAGATAGAAAAATATGCAGCGATTGCCTTTTTCTGAAGAGCAGAATCAAAATATACACTTTTTAAAAAGTTAAGTGAAATGTGAAAAAGCATATATGGAGAAATATTTTATTAGCATTAGATAAAACATTAGCATTGTCTAATATAAGCAAACGTTAGCATTATCTAATATAAGCAAATTAGAGCTATTTGCTTGCTAACTTAAAAATACCGTATTCTCAGAATATACTCATATTAATTTCTTTAATTATGCCAAATGATCAATGTGTGTTATTTTCTGCATTAAATATCTGGTGTCTTTTTTGTTTTTCTTTTTCTCTTAGTGAATTGTATAGAAACCTAACCTCTGGTGAATAAATCAAAATGCTGCTTTGTTTCACTCCTATTATCTTCCACAGATAAGACATATTTAATATGGACATGTGCAACTGACATACTTTAAGACTCATGTTTGAGTCATGTCGGTCAATTCTCAAAAGCATGAGTCAGCACAGGAATAAGCAGGAATGGGACCTGGTAATGGAGCTTCCCACTGGGAGGGTAGACTCTGGGAGGTGAGGGTATTGCTAAGACTTTTTTTTTTTTTTTTTTTTTTTTTTTTGTGCTATTAGAGAAGTGTGTGGCCAACTCCATGGTGACTCAGATGAACAGCTAACTCTGGTGTCTCAGTCAGGTGGACAAACTGGTAAGTAAGCACATCTGCTTCTGTTTCAGTACAGTGGAGTATCAGTCACCTGATGGGGATATGAGGCTTTGCTCCATTCCTGCAGTGATGAGTGGAAAAAGCTGGGAGCATGTTCAGGTCGTTGCATAAACAAGGAAAGCAGGCCATGTGCAATACCATGAGGAGTTATGAGATCTGTGAGAATGGCCCTGTCCAATGGGAACCTCAGCTCCTCAATTATAACTCACCATTACCATTTGTTTTGAAAGCAGGCCAAGTAGTGTGAAAATCTCCAATTTTTTCCAGGAAAGCTAAAAAATCCAGATTTCATGTGAAAAAATCTGTTTTACTTTACAAAGTTTGTATAAAATATTTGTGATAATCTTAGATTTATAGAAGAGTTGCCAAAGTAGCACGGAGGGTTTCTGTATATTTTTACCAAGTATATATGTTTCCTAGAGCTGTGATAAGTAACTATAAACTTGGTGGCTTAATACAACAGAAATTTGTTCTCTGGCAGTTTTGGAGGCCAGTGGTCTGAAAGCAAGGGTTCTTTCCCTTACAGGCTTTGAGAGGGAATCTGTTCCATGCTTCTCTTCTTGCTTCAGGCAGTCTTCAGCAACCCGTGGCATTCCTTGCTTTGTAGACACATCACTCTGATCTCTGCCTTTCTCTTCACATAGCTTCCCCTCTGGGACTCCTTTATTTTATAAAGACGCCAGTTATTGGATTTAGTAATCACCTGAAATCCAGAATTATTTCATTTCCAGATCCTTAGCTTAAATATATCTGCAAAGACACTCTTTCTGGATAAAGTCACATATATAGATACTGAGAATTAGGGCTTGTATATATCTTTTTGGGGAGTGTATTGATCCATTTTCACACTGCTATAACTACCTGAGACTGCGTAATTTACAAAGAAAAGAAGTTTAATTGACTCACAGTTCCTCATAGCTGGGGAGGCCTCAGGAAACTTACAGTCATGGTGGAAGGTAAAAGGGAAGCAGGGCATGTCTTACATGGTGGTAGGAGAAACAGAGAGATTGAGGGGGGAAGTTCCACATTTTCAAACCATCAGATCTCATGAGAATTCATTCACTATCACAAGAACAGCGTAGGGAAAATCTGCCCTCATGATCCAATCACCTCCCTCCAGGACCCTCCCTTGAAACATAGGGATTACAATTCCATGTGAAATTTGAGTGGGGACACAGAGCCAAACCATATCAGAGGTCCACTATTCAACTCACTAAACCCAGATTTCCCTACTTTTAACATATTACAAAACCATAATATTATTATCTACTACAAAGCTAGCATTGGTACGGTATTATAAACTATAGATTTATTTGGATAAAACTAGTTATTCCATTCTAGACATTCCAAAGACAAGCCTGTCATTAGAAGTGGCCCTTTCCTGGCTCTGAGAAGGTAACCTCAGAGCCCTTGGAATATTCTGCCTAATAAAAGTATTTTTATTTGCTTGAGGTGAGGTTTTGAGCCACACTGTATCAGATTGATCAGATAGTTTATGCTAACAATATGATTCAGGGTTGAATGCCCGTTTTTATGTGCCTGAGGATTAGGGCCACGCTCTATTAGTCTGACCACTGGAAGGTGCTGGAGACTCAATAGCTATAGTCAGTCAGAGGGGTACTGTGTGCCTAAGTGATCCTTAGGTCACTAAGAACAGAAAAAAGGGACAATAGTGAATGTATCAGAGGTATCCAGGATGACTATCATGTTCAATGTTCTGATCCCACATCACTGTTTAATTGTTAGGTCTCCATAGTCTTCTCCAATCCATGACATTTTATTGGGTTTCTTTGTGACTTTTGAAGAGTACTGGCTATTCATTTTGAATGGTGTCACATAATTTGGGTTTTCTTCTGTATTCTCATGATGAGATTAAGGTTATCCATTTTTGGAAGGTACATTGCAAGGGTAACATGCTCTCTGTATTCTCCTCAACAAATCACATTAGTGTATACATTATGTTGATTTTTTTTTCTGGTGATGTTAACTCTAATTCCTTGGTTAAGTCAGTGTTTTCTAGGTTTCTCCACACCAAAGTTGTTTTTTTTATATTTTTTTGCTTTGTAGTTAATAAATAGTCCAGAGGGAAATATCAAAGGGCTATTTAAAATCATCTGATTTCAATATTGGCAGCATTAGCATAAGCCCCCCTGAGAATGTTATCTCAGGGTCACCAATTTGCAGCCTTTAGACAAATGCAAAAATGGAGAGAAACTTGGTTACTAGGTAGGATGAATGAGGAATTTTCAAGTAGGCTTGAAATTGTAGCAGAGATATAAGAAACAAACAGATGTGCATCAATTGCACTGTCACTCCAATCCTGTCAAGGAGAGAGGCTGAGGTTACCCTCTGTCAGATTCGTGTGGGACAAAGGTTGGGTAGCCTTCAGCTTAGGTGGGTGTATTTACTGTCTTGATAAGATTTGCATTAGCAACAGTTCTGACACAAGAGCATGTCAGTACATCTGCTGAGAGGAGCTACCATCATTGCACCATTTTGTAAAACCAGTTGTGCACTCATCGAACTTCAGATCACCCTTTGGGCTGCCATTGTTTCTTAGTGTTATGAGCCTTTGATATCATGAGTCATGTAATAAAGTAGCTCCCAGCACCAGCATAATGGGTTTAGGCACATCACAACTTCTAGAAATGGCTAGTGGAAGGTGAAAGAAGCAGCACAGGATAATTTTAGACCTTGGGATAATTGTGGAGAAAGATTGAGAAGTAGAATGCCTAACATAAGGTTTTGATTTTTCTATTTCATTTATTTGTGATAGGTTTCTTCCCTATTATTAAAAATAATGATGCATAATTCTCAAATACATTTTCTCTTAATATAACAAAACAGGTACTTGTTGACTTTAGGTCATGATAAAAAATACATTTGGTAAATCATTGAAGAGGCAAATGATGGAGTCCACCATGAATCTTTTAAACTTGTTTCTTAGCAAGTATTCTTTAAAATTCAGGAAATTTATGTAAGTCAGTCAATTACAAATAAAGTCCTCTATTTTTTTTAAATTTTATTTATTTATTTAATTGTACTTTGGGCTCTGGGGTACATGTGCACATCCTGCATCCTGCAGGATTGTTACATAGGTACATACATGCTATGGTGGTTTGCTGTCTCCATCCCCTATCCTGCTGCCTACATCAGGCATTTCTCCTGGTGTTATCCCTCCCCATCTTCCCTGCCCCTCACTGTCCCTCCCCTCTCCTCTACCCCCACCACCGCACCTAGCCCAGTAAGTGTTGTTCGCTTCCCTGTGCCCAAGTGTTCTCATTGTTCATCACCCGCCTATGAGTGAAAACTTGCTGTGTTTGGTTTCCTGTTCTTGTGTCAGTTTGCTGAGAAGGGAGAACGATGGTTTCTAGTTTCACCCATGTCTCTACAAAGGACATGAACTATTCATTTTTTATGCCTGCATAGTATTCCATGGTGTGTATGTGCCACATTTTCCTTGTCCAGTCAATCATTCATGAGCATTTGGGTTTGTTCCACGTCTTTGCTATTGTAAACAGTGCCACAATGAACATGCATGTGCATGTGTCTTTATAATAGAACAATTTATAATCCTTTGGGTATATACGCAGCAATGGGATTGCTGGGTCAAATGGAATTTATCTTTCTAGATCCTTGAGGAATGGCCAAACTGTCTTCCACAATGGTTGAACTAATTTACACTTCCACCAACAGTGTAAAAGTGTTTCTTTTACTCCACATCCTCTCCAGCATCTGTTGTCTCCAGATTTTTTAATGATTGCCATTTTAACTGGTGTGAGATGGTATCTCAATGTGGTTTTGATTTGTATTTCTCTGATGGCCAATCATGATGAGCATTTTTTCATGTTTGTTGGCCGCATATATGTCTTCTTTTGAAAAGTGTCTGTTCACATCCTTTGCCCACTTTTGAATGGGTTTGTTTGTTTTTTTCTTGTAAATCTGCTTTAGTTCTTTGCAGATTCTGGATATTAGCCCTTTGTCAGATGGGTAGATTGCAAAAATTTTTTCCCATTCTGTTGGTTGCCAGTTCACTCTAATGGTTGTTTCTTTTGCTGTGCATTGCTCTTACGTTTAATTAGATCCCATTTGTCTATTTTGGCTTTTGTTGCTGTTGCTTTTCGTGTTTTAGTCATGAAGTCCTTGCCTGTGCCTATGTCCTGAATGCTGTTCCTAGATTTTCTTCTAGGATTTTTATGGTGTTAGTTCTTAGGTTTAAATCTTTAATTCATCTGGAGTTAATTTTTGTATAAGGTGTAAGGAAGGGGTCCAGTTTCAGCTTCCTGCATATGACTAGCCAGTTTTCCTAATACCATTTATTAAACAGGGAATCCTTTCCCCATTGCTTATTTTTTTCAGGTTTGTCAAAGATCAGATGTTTGTAGATGTGTGGCATTGTTTCCAAGGCCTCTGTTCTGTTCCATTGGTCTGTATCTCTGTTTTGGTACTAGTACCATGCTATTTTGATTACTGTAGCCTTGTAGTATAGTATGAAGTCAGGTAGCATGATGCCTCCAGCTTTGTTCTTTTTGCTTATGATTGACTTGGCTATGCAGGCTGCCTTTTTGTTCCATATGAAGTTTAAAGTGATTTTTTTTCCAGTTCTGTGAGGAAGGTCAACGGTAGCTTGATGGGGATAACATTGAATCTATAGATTACTTTGGGCCGTATGGCCATTTTCACAATATTGATTCTTTCTAACCATGAGCATGGACTGTTTCTCCATCTGTTCATGCCCTCTCTTATTTCCTTGATCAGTAGATTGTAGTTCTCCTTGAAGAGATCTTTTACACCTTTGTTAGTTGTATTACTAGGTATTTTATTCTCTTTGTAGCAATTGTAAATGGGAGTTTGTTCATATTTTGGTTCTCTGTCTGTTGTTGGTGTATAGGAATGCTTGTGATTTTTGCACATGATGTTGTATGCTGAGACTTTGCTGAAGTTGCTTATTAGCTTAAGGAGGTTTTGGGCTGAGATGATGGGGTCTTCTAAATATATCGTCTTGTCGTCTGCCAATAGGGACAATTTGACTACTTCTTTTCCTACTTGAATGCCCTTTATTTTTTTTCTTGCCTAATTGCTCTGGCTAGAACTTCCAATACTATATTGAATGGGAGTGGTGAAATAGGGCATCATTTTCCAGTGCCAGTTTTTAAAGGGAATGCTTCTAGTTTTTGCCCATTCTGTATGATATTGTCTGTGGGTTTGTCATAAATATCTTATTATTTTGAGATACATTACATCGATACATAGTTTATTGACACTTTTTAGCAAAGAGCTGTTGAATTTTGTCAAAGGCCTTCTCTGAATTTATTGAGATAATTGTGGTTTTTGTCTTTGGTTCTGTTTATGTGGTGAATTATGTTTATAGACTTGCATATGTTGAACCAGCCTTGCATCCCCGGGATGAAGCCTACTTGATCATGATGGATAAGCTTTTTGATGTGCTGTTGGATTCATTTGCCAGTATTTTATTGAAGATTTTTGCATCAATATTCATCATGCATATTGGCCTGTAGTTTTCTTTTTCAGTTGTATCTCTACCAGGTTTTGGTATGAGGATGCTATTGGTCTCATAAAAAGAGTTAGGGAGGATTCCCTCTTTTTATATTGTTTGGAATAGTTTCAACAGGAATGGTACCAGCTCTTCTTTGTATGTCTGGTATGTATCCAGGAATTTATCCATGTCTTCCAGACTTACTGGTTTATGTGCATTGAACTGGTTGTAGTAATCTCTGATGGTAGTTTGTGTTTCTGTGGAATCAGTGGTGATCTCCCCTTTATCATTTTTTATTGCATCTGTTCAGTTATTCTCTCTTTTATTTTTTATTAGTCTAGCTAGCAGTCTGTTTATTTTGTTGATCTTTGGAGACTTTATGATTTCTGTTTTTCTGCATTTGCTGAGGAGTGATTTACTTCCAATTATGTGGTCAATTTTAGAGTAAGCGTAATGTGGTGCTGAGAAGAATGTATATTCTGTGAACTTGGGGTGGAGTGTTCTGCAAATGTCTATTAGGTCTGCTTGGTCCAGATCTGCATTCAAGTCCTGGATATCCTTGTTCACTTTCTGTCTCATTTATCTGTCCAATATTGTCAATGGAGTGTAAACATTTCCCACTATTATTGTGTGGGAGTCTAAGTCTCTTTGTAGGTCATTAAGAACTTGCTTTATGTATATGGATGCTCCTGCATTGGGCGCATATATATTTAGGATAGTTAGCTCTTCTTGTTGCTTGCTCCCTTTACCATTATGTAATGCCCTTTTTTGTCTCTTTTGATCTTTGTTGGTTTAAAGTCCATTTTATCAGAGACTAGGATTGCTACCCCTGCTTTTTTTTGCTCTCCATTTGCTTGGTAAATCTTCTTCCATCCCTTTATTTTGAGTCTATGTGAGTCTTTGCACATGGGATGGGTCTCCTGAATACAGCACACCAATGGGTCTTGGCTTCTCATCCAGTTTGCTAGTCTGTGTCTTTGATTGGGGCATTTAAGCCATTTACATTCAACGTTAATATTGTTATGTTTGAATTTGATCCTGCCATTTTGTTACTGGCTGGTTGTTTTGCGTGTTAATTGATGCAGTGTCTTCATTGCATTGTTTTTCTTTACCATTTGGCATGTTTTTGCTGTGGCTGGTACTGGTTGTTCCTTTCCATGTTTAGTACTTCCTTCAGGAGCTCTTGTAAGGCAGGTCTTGTAGCAATGAAATCTTTCAGCAATTGCTTGTCTGTAAAGGATTTTATTTCTCCTTCACTTATGAAGCTTAGTTTGGCCAGATATGAAACTCTGGGTTGAAAGTTGTTTTCTTTAAGGATGTTGAGCATTGGCCCCCACTTCCTTCTAGCTTGTAGGGTTTCTGCCAAGAGATCTGCTGTGAGTCTGATGGTCTTTCTTTTGTGGGTGACTCGAACTTTCTCTCTGGCTGCCCTTAGGATTCCTTCATATCAACCCTGGTGAATCTGATGATTATGTGCCTTGGGGTTGCTCTTCTTGAGGAGTATCTTTGTGGTGTTCTCTGTACTTCCTGGATTTGAATGTTGGCCTGCCTTGTTAGGTTGGGGAAGTTCTCTCAGGTGATATCCCGAAGAGTGTTTTCCAACTTGGATTCATTCTCCCTGTCACATTCAGGTATGCCAATCAAGCGTAGATTAGGTCTTTTCACATAATCCCATGGTTCATGGAGGCTTTGTTAGTTTCTGTTCAGTCCTTTTTCTCTAATCTTGTCTTCTCATTTTATTTCATTGATTTGATTTTCTATCTCTGATATCCTTTTTCTACTTGATTGATTCTGCTGTTGAAATTTGTGTATGCCTCACAAAGTTCTTGTGCTGTGTTTTTCAGCTCCATCAAGTCATTTATGTTCTTCTCTAAGCTGGTTATTCTTCTAGTTAGCAATTCATCTAAGCTTTTTTCAAGGCTCTTAGTTTCTTTGCATTGGTTTAGAACATGGTCTTTTAACTTAGAGAAGTTTGTTATTATCCACCTTCTGAAGCCTGCTTCTGTCAATTTGTCAAACTCATCTTCTGTCTTGTTTTGTTCCCTTGATGGTGAAGAGTTGTGATCCCTGGGAGAGGAAGAGGTGTTCTGGTCTTTGATAGTTTAATCCTTTTTGTGCTGGTTTCTTCCCATCTTCATGGATTTATGTCCCTTTGATCTTTGAAGTTGGTGATTTTGGGAGGGGTCTCTCAGTGGACGTCCTTTCTGTTGCAGTTGGTGCTATATCTTTTTTGGCCTGTAGAGGCACTCCTGGGCTGCCTCAGATTCAGTCAGGCTGCCGGGTGGGTGGTCTTCCCCTGGAGTTTGTTTGCAGGTGAGATTAGCCCTGCTTTCCCAATGGTGTCTCTTCTTCCCCGAGCTTGATCTTCCTGCTTGGGGCTAAACTGGTGTATTCGCTACCAACCTCTCTAGTGTGTGGGCTTCAGTTTGAGTTTTGTCAGGGTGGGGCCTGCCAGGCCTTATGGTCTGTTTCCCTGCTTTCAACTCTGCCTCTTTCTGTGGGACTGGTTGTTCCATTCCACTGGCGTTAGTCCAAACTTCTGCCCAGGTCCATGTGGACAACTTGTGGTACCAGGTGGGAGCTGTCACTCAGATTTGCATCGACAACCCATGACGCCCCTCAGTCTGGTGGGTCTCTCGTGGGCCATGGGTTGCAGGAGGGATGAGGTAAGCACAGGATCCGAATTGGAGCACTGAGGGGATGAAGTCCCTGATCCTCCAAGCCGGTTGCACGTTCCAGGCAGGGACGCACCCCATCCTGTCTCAGTTCACCCTCCCTAGGTGGCTCTTGCCCTGCTTTGGCTTCTTCCCTGCAGTATTTTCAGAGTCCTACCAGTCCCTACCAGTCCCACTGAAATGAACCCGGCACCTCGCTTGGAATCATGAAGTCCTGTAGCCCTCTTGTCTCATTCGCTGCGAGCTGCATTTCAGTGTTGCCTTCTCTTGGCCATCTTGGTGTGCCTTGCCCCAAAGTCCTCTATTTTTATTTTCAAGCATGAATAATGCTTTTTTTTTTTTTTTTTTTTTTTTTTTGAGACAGAGTTTCACTCTTGTTACCCAGGCTGGAGTGCAATGGCGTGATCTCGGCTCACCGCAACCTCCGCCTCCTAGGTTCAGGCAATTCTCCTGCCTCAGCCTCCTGAGTCGCTGGGATTACAGGCACGCGCCACCATGTCCAGCTAATTTTTTGCATTTTTAGTAGAGATGGAGTTTCACCATGTTGACCAGGATGGTCTCGATCTCTTGACCTCGTGATCCACCCGCCTCGGCCTCCCAAAGTGCTGGGATTACAGGCTTGAGCCACCACGCCCGGCCCCGCTTTTTTTAAATTATTGATTTTTAAGCTAATAGAGACCTCAGCTTTTCTAACAAGGAAATCCACATGGCATAGATAAAGGTAAAACAAGAAAATAAGGACACTTGTCATGCATGTTGTCCTTTCAGGTAGCTTCATAAAGAAGGGATTCAGTGAGAGAAATTGAAAAAGTTTATCTTGGTATTTGATGGAATCCACAGTTTAAATTCATACCATGAGCCACAAATATGATGTTTATAGTTTTGTTACTTCTTTCATTAAGCAAATGGTTATAAAATGTATGCCCTTAATCTTACTGTAATGTCTTGAGTGATAGCTTGGCAAACAAATGTAACAGTGTTACTCTGAATGTAATTCAGCTATCTGATTAATGCTAAATCAAAATTTGTTTGATCTAATTCCTCTTGTTGGCTGAGCTGATAAGTTAATTCCAAATGATTGCCATGACAACAAGTATCACCAGGCTTGTTCCATTGTTGGAAAGCATGTTCTGGCAAGAAAAGTCCACCTCTGTGAAGTTTGTAAGCATGTCTTCATTTTTTTCCCCTTTTTTCTAAGAAAATTTTTTTTTCTATTTCATTATACATAACTACATATCTAGTTGGAATTCAATCCCTTGGACTCAAATACTAGCATTTGGATTGATGGATGATTAAACATGGGTTTGAAATCATTGTTTGAGTTTCTTTTCATAAAGCTTAAGTCCCCTGATCCATTATCTATTGTAGTTCATGTCTCAATGTTAACACAAAACTCTTGACCAAGAAGACAATTTTGTATTTTTCATAAGGTGAACAAATAAGACATCTATGTTTCCTACTCACCTCCCCAATTCTAGCCACTTCATGTTTGGGTGAATTTATATATATATATATATATATATATATATATATATATGTATGTGTGTGTGCATGTGTGTGTGTGTGTGTGTGTGTGTGTGATTTAAGAATTTATCTTAGGTATATTGTCTTTATTCTAGGTGATGCTGTCTTTCAGTATTATGCACTCAATGTAAATGATTTTTTTCAAGTAATGATCTCATTGTAGTTAGTTACCTAAACTTGCCCTAAACAATTTTTGTTTTACTTCCCTTTACAGATTTGTTTTTTTTCCCTCCTTAATCTTACTGTAAACCATGTTATAAGAAAGTATACATCATACTTAGAATGGATTTGAAATGCAGGGTCTGTTTGTTTTGTAAAAATTTTAAAATATGAGTGCCTCTTATTGACCCAATTGTCCCACAGAACTGATGTTTGCAGTCTTTTAAAATAAACATAGCAAATGACCCAGTCTTAAAGCTTGAAACTTACATTTGTCTTATCCGAGTTCCTTCCTAAAGAAACCAGACAGTATCAAGGAACTGAAGCTCACCAGATCACCACATCCAGACAGTGAGAAACAAAAACCCTCGTCCTTCATGATTTCCTTAGCCCTCCCTTATTCCCATTTATCTGCTTGTAGTTATATTCCTTCCTTTCTTTATAAACCCCCAATTTTAGTCAATCAGGGAGATGGATTTGAGACCCATCTCCCATCTCCTTGGCAGCAGACCCGATTAAAGCCTTCTTTCCTGGCAATACCATATTATCAGTGACTGGCTTTCTGTGAGGCCAGTAGCAGGACCTAGACTGAAATTATGGTATTTTGGTAACAATATCTTCTGTCCATTCAAATCTATACTCAGCCATATGGAATTATTTTTTCAGTTTCTTGAATATTCTGTACATTTTCTTCTACTTCTAAACCTCCAAAAATAATCTGAAAAGCAGCAAATTTGCCACAATGCAGAACCAAAATAGTAGTAAAAAGCCCTTTACACATTTCTTTTGGCAATAAACTAATTATATTTAGTAAGGCCTGGCTCATAGAGACTTCTCTCTTTAGGAAGTGGATATCTGGTGACTCAACCATTTGGCTTGAAGCAGTTTCTAGGAGAGTTTCAACTGCAGTTCCACAGGATTTCATTACAAACTATTTGCAGTCTTCCTTTTTCCTTTGCTGGTACTAAACAGGTGACATATATTTCACATTGACAATTAGTGTCATCTGGCTTGAGGCCACTTCTCTTTTTGGTTTCTGGTGCCCTTTGCAGTAGTGCCTTTCCTACTGTTTTATATTCGTCAGACTAAAACATCTCAAGTAGCTCCAAGGAAGAAAAAATTTTGCATCTCTCTTGTATTCGAGGCTCGCACTTCACCTTAAATGCGGAATTTTTTCTCTTTTTTTAAAAGTTATGTATGAGGATTTTTTTCTTTTCCTTCTTATTTTGTTTTTTGAGACAAGAGCCTTGATTTATTGTTCAGGGTGGAGTGCAGTGGTGCAATCACATTTCACTGCAGCTTCAACTTCTTGTGCTCCAACCAGCCTCCCACCTTAGCCTTGTGAGTACCTGGGGCCACAGGCGTACACCACCACATTTGGGTAATTACTTTTTTATTTTTTGTAGAGATGAGAATTCCCAGTGTCATCCAGGCTGGTCTTAAATTTCTGGGTTCAAGTGATCCTCTCCCCTGGCCTCCCAAAGTGTTAGCATTACGGGCATGAGCTTCTATGCCCAGCCCATATTAGTATTTCTAAGAGAGTATCTGGTCAACGATTCTAGTATCACAGATATTTGCTGGATTAATTGCCAGCATATGGTTCTAAATAAATTCTTAAGTACTTATTTGTAGATATTTACTTAATGAACAGGCCTTTACATCAGTGATATGGATTGGTCATTTAAGGTCAATCAAATTGAAAATAGGAATGACAATTACAGTACTTATATAGGGCTATTATGAGAATCAAATAAGTTAATATTTGTTAATTGCTTAGAGCAGAGTCTAACATATAGAAAATGCTAGACAAGTATTGTTTAAGTAATAAAAATTTGAAATATAATATAAAAACAATTAGATAGCTGACTTCTTAACAGTGGTGGAAATAACAGAATCATACATTCAAAGTTGTGAGGCCAGACACAGTGTCTCACACTTGTAATCCCAGCTACTTGGGAAGCTAAGGCAGGAAAATCACTTGAACCCAGAAGGTGGAAGTTGTAGTGAGCTGAGAACTAAACAAATGTTGACTGTTTATAAGCAAACATAGTTTATTAATCAATATAGAATAAAATACTGGTTAACAATGGTATGTGATTAGGAATGGGGTGTTAAGAATTAATGCATCCTGAGATCCCTGTACTCTTTGGGAGGAGGGTACAATGTGACCTAACTTTAGAACATACAAGATAAAATTTTGAATAGAACACATTTTATCCTGAGAATAAAATAGAGTTTGTAAGATGAAGAGACAATAAAGTTGTCTGAGATTCAAAGATAGAGGACCATGCTTGTTCCCAGCTACTCGGGAGGCTGTGGTGGGAGAACACATGAGCCCAGGAGGTTGAGATTGCAGTGAGCTGTGATCCTGCCACTGCACTCCAGCCTGGGTGACAGAGTGAGACCCTGCCAAAAAAAAAAAAAAGTCTTGAAGTGAAACCACTCCTATATAATAGGCCATCATTGCAGAAAGCAGGACACTGCCTATGCTTTCAAGTAAGATCATCTTTTATGGAACTCTGGGCCTCTATCAGCAGGAGTCACTGGCAAGAACTAAGCTTCTCTGCCTTAGGATCATTGGGCCTGATGCTATTTAGCTTTCTATTTCTGCTCATGTCAGTTACCACAGCAACCAAGAATTCGAAGGTCATCCCTCATCTACCAGATTCTAATTCCCATAGGACTTGGTATATTGCCTTTTCTGATTGCTGTCCATTTTCTGAAGCCTTCCACCTCGTCTATGAACACTCCTCTTACTCTCTTGCTTTAAAACCTGGCTGTTTCTTGGTTACCTTGCTTCCTCTTTGTCCTTCTCTAACGGTGGGCATTTTCTTGGCCACGCTCCTTATACCACTGGGCCTGCAGATTGGGTAGCTGTTTTCTTAGATCATCACCATTACTTCTGAATCATTTTTTCTTTCTCATCCACAGATCCTCTCTCTCTGAATTTCAGGTCATCAGAGTAAACTCTGCTACTGAATCAAGTGCATTTATCTATAGTTCCTTGCCCAGAGATATATCCCTTTATTTCTTGAAGATTTTAGTTCCTGGCTCACTGTCCACAGGTTCCTATAAACATCAAGCCCAAATTTCAGTTGCTTAATATAGTAATTTTTTTAAACTCAGAGTTAATTTGGAGGTGGTGGGGAGGAGACAGGCTGTGTTCTATGTGGTCATTCAGGGATTCAGGCATATGGAGGCTCTGTCATCTTCACACCATGACCTCTGGACGTCAATGTCTTACTGGAATATGTGAAAGGAGAAAGTATAGGATCAAGACAAATGTTTTTCTGAGGCAGGCAGGGAGGGTGGGAAAGGTAGTCTGATGAGAGTGCCAGGAGGAAGGGAATGAGTTAGTGAATTACTGCCCTAGTCTGTTCTTTAGGCATCAGCTATCAGTTTTGTTCTTTCTCCCATCCAATGATACCCACTGGAAAAAGATAACCTGAAGCTCTCCTCATTCAGTGCATCCACTTCAAAGGTCAGGATCTCCAGCTGCCACACCACACATCACCACTCATCTAAACATAGCTCCTGAAATCTGTCAGCTAGAGACATGTTTATGGCTTATGCCCTTTCAGCCTGCTTTCCAACACTCATGTGCGTGGGCGTGCACACACACACACACACGCACACACACACACACACACTCTCTACATAATAGTGGAGCAGGGACAAGATAATAACAACTCAGATTTCTACTTTGAAAATGAAAATGCATAGCAAGGACAAAAGCCCACAGGGTAAGCCATGTCAAAACCTTCTAATCCTGTGGAATGAAGTTCCTTGATTAGAGCTGATTCTGCTCTCTGGCAAAAACTCTTTAGTTCATAGTTCTTTATGACCTCCAGTTCTACATTCTGGAAGGTTTGTCCTTGCTTATTGTCTTCTATGGCCATCCCTGAAGTCATTTTGGGGACATGTGGCATCTGGGGCTATAAGGCTTTTGCAACCTACTCCATTCTGGCATAAATTTGGGTCCCCAAGACTTGTTTTGTGGCTCAAACATTCAAAGCCTCTTTTAGTTGAGGTTTGTCACTTTTTTGGCAATAGAACTCCCATGAAAATTTAGTAGGCCATGGATTAATTTGCCTTCATTGGTTTTATGTGTCAGTGAACATATGCTCATCCTTTCCTGGATATAATACACAAGCCTGGTATCTTTGCTTCCTTGCCCCCAAGCCTGTCTTGCAACAGAGTGACACCTATCATGAAGCCATTACTTTTAGAGAGAAGGCCATACCCTTAATCTGATCATTGCCACAGAGCTGAATCGTTTTTTTAAATTTAATTATATGATTTTGTTTTGCAGAGATGGCATCTCTCTGTGTTGCCCAGGCTTGTCTTGAACTCCTGGGGCTCAAGGAATCCTCCTGCCTTGGCCTCCCAAAGGGCTAGGATTACAGGTATAAGCCACTGCACCCAGCCAACAGAGCAGAGTTTTGATGAGACATTGTTGTTAAAAGGCTTTTCATTGTTTGGAGTTTGTAGCAATGAACTTTCCTAGCATTCGAGGCCTCATAGCTCTCTCTACTTTCTTCCCTTTAGTAATTGTTTCTAAACTGCCAGTTCTTGCCTGAGCCTAATTGTTTCTTTTGAAATATCACTAAATGCATTCAGCAAAAATCAACACAAACTTCTAACATTTTTCTGACCCTCTCCCCCAGAGCCAAAGTTTCAAAGGCAGTTGATGTGCTTTTCAAGCAATGGAAAATGTCAGTTTTTAAAATGTTTTGTCACTGCATACCAAGGACCTCCATTTTTCTAGCATCCAGCATTCATCACTCTCACATGACCATGGAGCCGATGCTACGTGTTCCTGCTGTGATCTGGACCCCACTTCTGCTCTCCTAACTCACTGAACTCCAGTCACACTGACTACCCTGTGCGTTTCAGTATTCTAGGCACTATCCTATTTTAGAGCCTTTGTCTTTGCTGTTATATCTCTGAGAGGAACATACCCTTCCCTTGGATATTTACTTGTGGGTCCCCTCCTGCAGGTCTTTACTCAAGAGTTAACTATTTTGTGAGGACTTCCATAGTGATTCTATTCTCAATCCATTCAATAATTCCTTTATCCCCATTTGGGCCAGTGTGACACCTTTGAACTGGCTTCTGTGAACTTTTGATATGACTCTGATTTTGGAAAGCTTTATTTCTGACACAAAAATGTGTCCCAGGCTCACAGTTCTGAAATTAGCATTTCTCTAAATTGCCTGGTCTTCTGGAGAATGAGGATATAGATTAAAATCTTGGTGTTATGGGTACTCATTGCTACTGGACTGATGTAACTTTGAGACTATCAGCAGACAATTTCCGTTTTAAGGGATTGTTTTTAAAATTAGTTATAATTGTTTGAATAGTAATGGATTTTCATGATTCAAAAGTTAAAAGTATACAGAAACATATACACAGGGTTTTGCTCCTATTCCTGCCCCCCTTCCATTCTGTTTCCCTGCCCTCTATAGGTAACTATATTGATTAGTTTCTTTATGCCATACTTATCCCTTCTATCTTATTCTGTAACCCTCACCGATAGGTAAACAATTTTATTAGTTTCTTGTTTATCCTTCCACTGTTTCATTTCACACACACGTATATGTACGCATTCTCTCTCTTACTCAAAGTCTGGCACTTTTCTGCACATAAATATATTTTCTTAAGAACATAGGCAAGCAATCTCTGCATATCAATGCATGGAGAGCTTCCTTTTAAAAAACTGTGTATTACTGCATTGAGTGGCTGCATCATAGTTTCTTCAACTAATTATTTATTGTGGGCTGCTTGGGTTGGTTTCCAATCTTTTTCTCTTACAGTTATGTTGCAGTGAAGACATCTGTACATATGTGATTTTATATTTGTATTGTATCACTGGGATAGATTCTTGGAAATGGGGTTGCTGAGTCAAAGATATATCTGAAAGTTTTTAGAGACTGCCAAATATTTTTGCATTGGGGCGGTGCCATTTTCTTCCCTCCACTAATATAAAGTTTCAGATTTTTGCCAAGTTGATGAGTAAAAAAATGGTAACTTTGTATAGATACAGTACAGTTGTCCCCTGGCACTTTTTGGGGATGGGTTCCAGGACCCATGGATATTAAAATACTTGGATGCTCAATTCCCTGGTATAAATTCATGTAGTATTTGCATGGAACTAACATACATCCTCCAATCCTCTTACACTTCCATATACTTTACACACTTTAAATTATCTCTCAATTACTTATAATACCTAATACAATGTAAATGCTCCATAAATAATTACTATAAAGTATTGTGTTTTAAATTTTCAGTATTTTTTATTGTTGTACTATATTCTTATTATTTATTATTTTTTCCAAATATTTTCCATCTATGATTGTTTAAATCCGTGGATACAGAACCCACAGATCTGGAGGGCCTACTATACTTTACATTTTCCCTAAACATGAGTGCGATTGAACATAATTTAATCTATTTAAAGGGTATATTTTGTGTGGGTGATCTCTCTGTTCATATCTTTTCCTTGTAATTCTATCAGGTTTTGTTTTTTTGTCTTTTCTTGATTTCTAGTAAGTATCCTTTACATATTGGGAAAATTTACCTTCATCTGTGATAGGTGTTGCAAGTTTTCTCCAAGTTTGTTAGTTGTCTTACAATTTCTTATGGTTCTTTCTTTCTTCTCTGGCTCCCATTTTTTATTTTGTGTATTCCTATTTTTCGGTCTTTTCTCTTATGGCTTTTGGATTTCACATCATGTTCAGAAAAGCCTTCTCTGGTTGAAAGTATTAAGAAAGCTCACCCATGTTTTCATATAATATTGATATGGTTTTCTTTAAAAAATGTATTTCTTTATTCTTTTTGGAGCTTTTCCTAGAGTGTGTGGAGAGGTGTCGGAACAACTTTGTCTTTCTCCAGATGGCGATTCAGTTGTCCCAGTACCAGTTATTAAAATGTGCATCTGTAGCCCATTGATATGAAAAGCTTGATTTATCATATTCTTATTTCCCATGGGTATTTGAATCTATTTCTGGAATTTCTATTATGTTCCATTGGTCTACTTGGTAATTCACAATCAATTCAGTACTGTTTTAATTATTGATATGTTATATTATGTCTTAGTATCTGTTGAGGTTAGTCCTCTACATTGTTCTCTTTCAAAATTTTTTCTGGTTACTATTATTTGTGTATTTTTTCATATAAACTTTAGAATAAAACTTTCAGGTTTTAGGAAAAATTCTTTTAGTATTTTTATTGGATCCTAAGCCATTTTTTGTTATAACATATTTAAACTAAGATGGTTAGGCTGAGTATTCATAACTCAGCTCTTGTACTTTATAACTGCTTAAAAACAGAGACTTTCTGATTTAAATCCAAAAAAAATAATAATATAAAACTGATCTTTACTCAAGGCACTGTATATTTCTGGTTCCTATGATTTCAGGTTTTTCAGTTTATAGGCTTAAAAGCTTTCTGGAAGGTTTGCCTGTGGTGGTCACTTCCAGGCGAAGAGTTCACTTTGCAAGGTCACTTTGCCTTTTGTCCCCCCACAGCACTCTATACAATTCCAAGTTTTGTGCTTTTTAAAATAAAGCTATTTTCTCCTAAAATGATTAAAAGTGCTCTAGGGAAGAACCACTGGTTTGGAGGTCTGTATACAATTGTGTAATTTCTGGCTCAAGTAATTTCTAGTTTGCCTGGAATTTTAACAATAGTCCTGAGGTTTTGCACACTGAACAGCCTTTGAGCTCCTCAGCCTAGGGGTCTTTGGTGACTCCTTTGAATATTTCTGAGAGATCTGAACCTGTGAATACTGGTGGAAAAATATATTCGTTTCTCTACAAAGATTCCACCCTGAAATTTAAGTTGCATATTTTTAGAGAAATTACGTGAAAACAAACAAAATACTAATGTACAAACAGTGCTATCCAAAAAAGAACAGAAAGAAGTCCAGCGATACAGGAGGTAAAGCTCTCATAATAACTATACTTCACCCACACTGCACATATATAATTTTTGTGATTACTAGCTGCACTATTAAATAGGGTACCTTAACAGACATTATGTGCAATGTGGGTGAACTTGAGTTTATTACAACAATTCTAACTCATATGTTTCCTGACATCTGTGGTATTTTAGGCAGTTACAGTGAATGTTATTTTCCTTATGGTATTTTTCTTAAATGAAAGAAAAAAAATGCAGAGGCTGAAAAAGTGGCCCATGTCTAACTATGTTTATATGTAAGAGGTTTATGGAAATCTTAATACTTATTTATGGGTAGATCTGACTTCATGCCATTATTATGAAATCATTTATTCAGCACCTTTGTTGAGGTCCTTCTCTGTATCAGGCAATGAGGCAGGCCCTGGGGATACAAAGACAAAGATAATAAAATTGCTACTATTGACAAACTAAGCAGCAGAGTGTTGAGGAGTCTTGGGAATATAAGAAGTATTTGTAAGACAATATGAAGAAAGCTCTTTAAGTACGTTGATTTATTTACAACAACCCAACACCTTCACGACGATTGTAACCTCAATTTTACAGATGAGTACCTTGATGAAATTGAAAGTTAGCTATAATATGGAGGTGAGCTCAAAGCATTCGAGGAGCACAGAATATGCTTGGGAAATAAGTGGTGTGTGGTAGTCACACTAGTCTTTTTGGAAAGAAGACTTTGCTAAAGTCTCGATGACAAATCCTACGGGCTCTGTGCTAGGAAGTATGGCAGAGAGAAGACAATTGATAAAGAAACATCTAGACCAAAGGTCAAACACCACATGCTGATAGACTGGATACAGTTGGGTCTAAAATAAGTAAGACAGTTCTTTGTTTTGTGCTTAGATACTTGCTAAGATGAAGTGATTGATGGATATTGTAACTATAGAAGGTGAAATAGGTAAGGAAGAGAAGATGGTTTGCTTGTATAAATTACAATTGAGTTTTTCTAATTTATGATTTATAATTCTGCATGAATTTTGCCTTTTCATTGTATATTTTCTTTGTTTACAGGAAAAGAATTCTATAATTTTGAATACTTTTATTTCTTTTAAGTAAACTATTAAAAAATCCTTAAAAAGACTAATCACGGTGGCTCACGCCTATAATCCCAGCACTCTGGGAGGCTGAGGTGGGAGGATCACTTGAGGTCAGGATATAGAGAGAAGCCTGGCGAACATGGTGAAACCCTGTCTCTACTAAAAATACAAAAATTAGCCAGGCGTGACGGCAGGAGGCTGTAATCCCAGCTACTTGGGAGGCTGAGGCAGGCGAATCACTTGAATCCAAGAGGCAGAGGTTGGAGTGAGCCAATATTGTGCCACTACACTCCAGCCTGTGTGACAGAGCAAGACTCTGTCATAAAAGGAACAAACAAACAAAAAAACCTCTTTAAAGAATATCTAGATTCAAGGTAAGAATAATGAATAAGGCAGTTGCAACATGACTTTAAGGTAGACTCCTTTGCCCCTGTAGCATAAACAGCAGTAGAAGAAGTACACACCTTCTCCTTGTTTCACTTTTCCTATTTTGCCCACCCTCATTCCTACACCAAGCAGCCTGAAGAGTGCTAGAAATCCCACCTCCTTCCCTGTGGTTGCTGTGCACGGCAGAGGCCTTCTTCCCCATCCGGCAGCTTGGGTGGGCAGTGTTGCGGCAGGGTGGGTAACAGTGACTCGTGGAAATCTTCGCTCTAGTCATGCTGTGCAGCAGCTACTGTGCCTGGGTCTAGGAGGTAGATAATGCAGCCACTCAACTGATTTGGAGCCTAAAGCAACAAGGCTTGATGATTTGCTGAAATCTTAGTGCATCAATTTTAAACTTAACTCCCACTGAAATTGCCTTGATGTTGCTATGACTAAAAGTTTTAAAGAGGAGTATCGACATAATTCCATGGCACAGAGCGTATATACATCTTAGTGGTCATTTAATAAAATTTAGGCACCCGAGGCCCAGTTCAGCAGATACTTCTTAGGGTTCTCAAATCCTGTTTTTTCTTCTGCCTGGTACACAGCTAGGCTATATTCTCAGTCTTTCTTCTAGTAGGGTGCAGTCATCTTACAGGTTCTCACTGATAGAAATGAAGAAAGAAATGTGTGTCCTTGAAGAAGTAGGTGTGCCTTCTTCAGGCTCCCTTTGTCTATTGTCTGGTTGTATATAAAAATGAGGTTCCAGGAGATGGCAGATACGCAAAATGGAAGGAGATTATTTCCAGATTATTGTGTGGAGAGCCACCTGCTCACAAGGAATATCAGAAGAAGGGAACTTATCTTAGGGACCCAGAAACTCTTCGAAAATATTATTTACATTAATAGCTTAAATTGAAGAAGAGTTACCTTCTGCAGACAGGATGATCTAAGTGAACTGTAAATTAAATTTGTGCTTATCTACACAAAATAAAAAAAAACACTTCATGAAAGATGTTTTTCAGCCACTTTAAGAGGGATGTGGTTTAAAATCAATAAAGTCGACCAGTACCGCTCATGAAATTTACACACATAATAGCCCATCAATAGTCAACTGAAATAACATTTAATGAAAAAGAAGTACTAAAAATGCATATATTTGTGATAATCACTTGCCAGTCACAGGTCTCTTCTATTCCACTTATTTATTCAACATTTTCTATTAAATGGCAGACATTGTATTACCTCGGGGATGTACTTGTAAATAAGACAGAGTCTCTGCTTTTATAGAACCTACATCAAAGAGAGAGAGAGAATATACAAATCATCACAAACATGGAGATATAAGGGTAAATTGGGATGAATTTCAAGGAAAAGGAGCAAGCGGTATTAGGTACTGCAAGTGTTACTAATCAAGTTTGGGAGGTGGTATGGAAGTGCTTCCCTGAGGGAAAGTGACATTTCAGTTGTGATCTGACAAATCAGCAAAAGTTAATATGATAAGAAGAGTATTCTACAGCCTGTTGGAAAGACCTGAGCAAAGAGGAAGAAAGAGAAGTTAGTATATCAGAGAGGTGGAGCTGTGCCCTTGAAGGGGGCAGTGAGGCTAGAACAGGATGTTGCAAAGCGATCTCAAGACTTTTCAGCTGGGTGTGATGGCTGATGTCTATAATCCTAGCACTTTGGGAGGCCAAGGTTGGTGGATCACTTGAGGTCAGGAGTTCGAGATCAGCCTGGCCAACATGGTGAAACTCCGTCTCTACTAAAAATACAAAAATTAGCCAGGTGTGATTGTGCACACCTATAGTCCCAGCTACTGTGGAGCTGAGGCAGGGGGCAGGGGAATTGCTTGAACTAGGGAGGCAAAGGTTGAAGTGAGCCAAGATGGCGCCCCTGCACTCCAGCTTGGGGGGCAGACCCAGACTCCATTTCAAGAAAAACAAAATATTGCTCTTTAAAGATAGGTAGGATGTCACTGAATATTTTAAGCAAAGTACTCACAGGGTTCCATTTATTGTTGCTGTTTTGAAAAGTGCATTCTGTTTCTAGTGCAGATAAGTACTAGAGGGAATTAGAGTAGATGGTGGGGAGCCCAAAGAGGAGATGCTATAGCTCTTCAGAAAAGCAAGGCGATGGCTATGCCAGGGTGGGCAGTGAAGATGGAGAAACGTAGATAAGAAGGTATTTTTAAAGTTAAAGCAACCAAGAGCGGCATGGAAATACTATTTTAGAGAGCTCATTTTCAAAAATTCTAATTGATTGCCTGAAATCCAAGTGAAAACACTAATAGACAAAATGCCTTTCAAGATCTTGGCACTTCACTCCATCAGTTTGTTCCTTTTCCTCTCAATGTTTCTACATTATTTCTGCATGTGCGTATCTTAGATATTTTCTAGACTTCCTATTGGTCTGTCTTCAATAAAAAAATGATTCCTCCAAGTAACATAAAACTATAGTTCTTTAAAATTAATTGAAAACTTTACAGTAGTTTTCTTAGCATGAAGCAGATACAGTTTAAAGCTCAGAAAAGGGATTCTGGATTTAGTAAGAAAGGATCTTGGAATAATGTATTCCAGATGAAAACACAGTAAGATTGGAAAGCCCAAGTCCCTGAGGACTCCTGCTTCTCAGTTCCCTTTCTATCCACCCCCCACCTTCATCTTTCAACTATGCAACTGGTAAATTCCTTTAAAATTCCAGAATTTCTAATGCTTTTCCTGTATTTTCTCAGCATTCTTAAGTGAAAAAATATTCTACTGTTACCACCTCCTTCCACCACCATACCCAGACTGCACCTGTACCTTCCGAACACCCGTCTTTTAAAAATTCACTTGCCAAAACCCTGGATTCATATCCCACGTTATTCTGTCTTCCCATTTGTGAACATTTTCTTCCTATTACTTGTATTTAAAAAATTTCATTAAGTCTTCTTCATTATGGGAGATTATTTGTTTACTAATTGGGGGGTGAGAACTAAGGAGTAAATCATCCATGGAGAAAATTTTTAAAGGTTATTGAGAGAAGGCTATTATGTAGTAGAACAGCTATGAGACTGGAATGAAGTAAGTTCAGCTACAAATGGTTTTAGGAAGATAAATGTAAGTCACAGAATTTCAGCAGGGATTTCTAGAGTTGGATATAGAATTAAGAAAATAAATCATGTCGTCATTCTTCCCAATAGTTTTTGGCTTTAATGGTTTCATCAGATCAAAATTCTGCATAGAAAGCAGAAGTGCTTACCTGCCTTACTTGAGGAAAATGAAATATTTAGCATTATTTTACCATTTCTTGACAGAAGAAAATTGAATGTAAATGGACTGTATATATATATATGTGATTTCATCAGTGCAACAACAACTTAGACCACTTCTAATCCATATAAAATAAGGAGACTACACATTTTAACAATGGCAATTGGTCTTAAGGGAGCAGATTGAAATAGAAGGAAAAGTGTAAGGTAATTAAATACTGTACCCATAACCCTCTGTCCCTCCCCAGCAGGGTGATGTGCATGTTGCACTGGAGAGGCAGAAGGAGCCATTGTGTGCCTGATATGGTTTGGCTGTGTCCCCACCCAAATCTCATCTTGAACTGTGGTTCCCATAATCCCCACATGTCCTGGGAGGGACCTGGTGGGAAGTGATTGGATCATTGGGGCAGTTTCTCCCATGCTGTTCTCATGAAAATGAGTGAGTCTCATAAGATCTGATGGTTTTATAAGTGTCTGGCATTTCCCCTGCTTGCATTTATTGTCTCTCCCGCTGCCCTGTGAAGAGGTGCTTTCTGCCATGATTATAAGTTTCCTGAGGACTCCCCAGCCATGTGGAACTATTAGGCAATTAAAGCTCTTTTTTCTTTTTTTTTTAAAAAATTACCCAAGCTTGGGTATTTTTTTAAAGCGGTGTGAGAATGAACTAATACAGTGCCTCAGCAAAAAGGTGTGCTGGTTACAGCTGTGGCACTGAAGAAGAGCAGACAGTAAGACGCTCTGCAGCTGTCCTCTCACTTGGATAACATTGGGTCATAAGCAACCTAACACAAGCTCTTTGTTGAGTAAGAAGAAGCATTTCTATGGGTCTTAATTTGAATTATTTTTCAAAAGTTCCATTATTGATTCATAGTTTGTTATTCAAGAAGTGATTTACCACAAACCATGTTACAGTTTAACATATATAATTATAGTTCCACTGGGTTTCATTTTTAAAGGATTTCAGCTTCACCCAACTAGTCAGTGAAACTTTCTTTTCATGGCAAGGCAATCTCATTTGGAAAAAGAGAAATATACGCACCCCTTCTTGGCAGACTGCTTACAGGCAAAGGAAGCAATGGCTGCTGTAGGGAAAAGTGAGTAAATGGTGTTGTTCTAGAGGTAATCCGGGTGCTCATTTCTTCCTTCTGCCCAGTTCTCAAGAGCATTAGTCCTGGAGCTAGTGCTTGTGGGTCAACAGAAGATTCAACTAAATCAGTACAAAAGTGAGGGTCCAGAGTAAGCTAGACATTCCCCATGACCAGAATTGTTAATTTGCAATAAAGAAAATACTTTTTTTTTTTAAAAAAGGGAAGATTGTTTTTTTCAGATTCTGATAGAGATAAACCCCACCCAGCTCTTTAGGTGGCCAAGGTGGGAGGATCACTTGAAAGCAAGAGTTCGAGACCAGCCTGGGCAACATGGTAAGACCCTGTCTCTACTAAGATGGTGCACATCTTTATTCCCAGGTACTTAGGAGGCTGAGGTAGGAGGAGCACTGAGCCCAGGAGTTTGAGATTGCAGTGAACCATGATTGCACCATTGCACTCCAGCATGGACAACAAAGCTAGAACCTGTCTCTAAAACAAACAAACAAATAAAAAAGTAAATAAATCATTTAAGTAACTCAATCCAGATGCTGTAAAATAAGGAATATTAGGAGGCTGAGGCAGGAGAATTGCCTGAACCCAGGAGGCGGAGGTTGCGGTGAGCCAAGATCGTGTCATTGCACTCCAACCTGGGTAACAAGAGTGAAACTCCGTCTCAAAAAAAAAAAAAAAAAAAAAGTAAGGAATATTGTATGTATGGGAGTAAGAGTAAGCCTGCAGAATGGATTCCCTTTCTACCATTTTTTGGTAGAAACCATGATTATGGGGATTTGGGGCTGCAATTCTCTCTGAGATTTAAGAAGAGAGACATAAATAATATATCTTCTTATATTTATTGAATATATAAATTCAATATGATTGAATAAGCAGCAGTGTACAGTAGACATACTTAAATAGTTTGCATACTGTATTAGTCTGCTTTAACGCTGCTGATAAATACATGCATGAGACTGTATAATTTATAGAGAAAAAGTGGTTTAATGGATTCACAATTCTACATGGTTGGGGAGGCCTCATAATCATGGCAGAAGGCAAATAACACATCTTACATGGTGACGGGGAAGAGAGAGAATCAGAGCCAAGTGAAAGGGGAATCCTCTTATGAAACTCAGATCTCGTGAGACTTATCCACTATCATCAGAACAGTATGGGGGAAACCACCTCCATGGTTCAATTATTTTCCACCAGGTCTCTCCCATACATGTGGGATTTATGGGAGCTACAATTCAAGATAAAATTTGAGAGGAGACACAGCCAAACCATATTATTTTGCCCCAGCCCCTCCCAAATCTCCTGTCTTCTGATTTCAAAATAAATCATGCCTTCCTTACAGTTCCCCAAAATCTTAACTCATTTATGCATTAACTCAAAGTTCCACAATCCGAAGTCTCATCTGAGACAAGACAAATCCCTTCTGCCTATGAGCCCATAAAATCAAAAGAAAGTTAGTTATTTTGTAGATACAGTGGGGATACAGGCATTTGATAAATACACTCATTTCAAATGGGAGAAATTGGCCAAAATGAAGAGGCAAAGGGCCCCATGCAAGTCTGAAATCCAGCGGGTCAGTCAAATCTTAAAGCTCTGAAATTGTCTCCTTTGATTCCATGTCTCACATTCAGGGCATGCTGATGCAACTGGTGGCTTCTCATTGTCTTGGCCAGCTCTGTGGCTTTGCAGGGTATAACTCCTATCCTGGCTGTTTCATGAGCTGGCACTGAGTACCTGTATGGCTTTTCCAGGCACATGGTACAAGCTGTTGGTGGATCTACCATTCTGGGGTCTGGAGGACAGTGGCCCTCTTCTCATATTTATTGAATATGAAAATAAATACAAGAAGGTACCCCAGTGGAAACTTCTGTTCTGCCTTGCCCTAGCAGAGGTTCTCCATGAGGACACTTCCCTTGCAGCAAACTTCCACCCCACATTTCTGTTCTGCACTGCCCTAGCATAGGTTCTCCATGAGGGCACTTCCCTTGCAGCAAACTTCTGCCTGGACATCCAGGTGTTTCCATCTATCCTCTGAAATTTGGGTGGACGTACCCAAACCTCAATTATTGACTTCAGTGCACCTGTGGGCTCAACACCATGTGGAAGTTGCCAAGACTTGGGACTTGCACCCTCTGAAGCCACAGCCTGAGATATACATTGGCCCCTTTTAGTCATGGCTACAGCAACTAGGGTGCAGGGCACCAAGTCCTTAGGCTGCACACAGCATGGGGACACTAGGCCCAGTCCACAGAACCATATTTTCTTTCTAGGGCCTGTGATGGGAGGAGCTGCCACAAAGGTCTCTGACATGGCCTAGAGACATTTCCCTCATTTTCTTGGTGAATAACATGTGGCTCCTCATTACTCACACAAATTTCTGCATCCACCTTGAATTTCTCCTCAGAAAATGGGTTTTTATTTTCTATCACTTTGTCAGGTTGCAAATATTCCAAACTTTTATGCACTGTTTCTCTTTTCAAACTGAATGTTTTTAACAACACTGAAGTCACCTCTTGAACGCTTTGCTGCTTAGAAATTTCTTCTACTAGATACCCTACATCATCTCTCTTAAGTTCAAGGTTCCGCAAATCTCTAGGGCGGGGGCTAAAGGCCACCAGTCTCTTTGCTAAAACACAGCAAGAGTCACATTTATTCCATTTCCAGCAAGTTCCTCATCTCCATCTGAGACCACCTCAGCCTGGATTTCATTGTCCGTATCATTATTAGCATTTTGGTCAAAGCCATTCAACAAGTCTCTAGGAAGTTTCAAACTTTCTGATATTTTTCTGTCTTCTCCTGAGCCCTCCAAACTGTTCCAACCTCTGCCTGTTACCAGATTCCAAAGTTGCTTCAACATTTTTGGGTATCTGTACAGCAGCATCCTTACTTTATTGGTACCAATTTACTGGATTAGTCTGTTTTTATGCTGCTGATAAAGACATATATGAGACTGGGTAATAAAGGAAAAGAGGTTTTATAATCTCACAGTTCCACGTGGCTGGGGTGGCCTCACAGTCATGGTGGAAGGCAAAAGGCATGTTTTACATGGCAGCAGGTAACAGAGAGAATGAGAGCCAAGCAAACAGGCTGTCTCCTTACAAAACCATCAGATGTCATGAGACTTTCGACCACAAGAACATTATGGGGAAATCACCCCCATGATTCAATTGGGTCATTCCAACACATGTGGGAATTATGAGAGCTACAATTCAGGATGAGATTTGGGTGGGGACACAGCCAACCATATCACAAAAACATGCAAACACATCTTAGTTGAATAAACGTTGCAAAACACTGTACACCAAATACCTTGTTAAAGCTGGCCTTCTGTCCCATGGGTTATGCCTTCACTGCAGTGAGGATATTAATAGCTTTCTGTAGCGGTGACATTTACTTTGGATAGACTGTTCTAAAACTGCCTTCTAGATGTCCAATTTCTAAATCTACACTAACTTGTTTTCAGAATTTAAAATGTATTACTATGATTAAAATGTTATATTTTTGAAAGAAAAGGCTTAAAAATTTTTAGTTCTATTTCAATCAGAAAAAGTAAAACAGTTCATAACACAAAAACAAAGATGCTATAACAGTGTTGGAAGAACAGGCTTTAGTTCATATTGAGATTTATGTGTGTATTTCTGACTAGTTCTCTAAAACCACACTATTAAAGGGCTTGATCTTTTGATGATGGTATTAAAGCTTTTTTATCCATAAGATATACACTGAAGTGGA
Organism: Sapajus apella; assembly: GCF_009761245.1. Taxonomy (NCBI): domain Eukaryota; kingdom Metazoa; phylum Chordata; class Mammalia; order Primates; family Cebidae; genus Sapajus; species Sapajus apella. Next base: position 11,951,783 of record NW_022436941.1, on the reverse strand, counting down.
TATAATTAATCTATTTACTATCTTTTATTAAATCATTTATATTCATATTTTCTTCCCTACCGAAACTGAATCCTTTAGAACACATTCCACATTAATTTACTTTTACACCACCTACAACCTAAATGAGGGTAAATTGTCAAATAATATTGGTTGAAGAAATACATTTCTTTTTATCCTGATACTGGCTCCCTTTGATGTGTTTGTGGTATGATTAACAGACAGTCTGTGAACCTTAAAATATCTTAGAGAAAATGACAAATTAGAAAATCCTTTAGTTTTCATCAACATCTTTCTCCTTAAAGTTTTGCACAGGAGGATTTCTTCCTACAATTTTCTACATTTTCTTCAAATTAAGGATTTATATTCACTCCAATTTTTTTCTATTTGACAATAGATTTAAGTTGATAAAAAACTGTAACCCTTTATAAAGGAGCCTTTAACTTTATAGATAACAAAAGCATATTAAAGTCCATCTACATTTGGGTCAGCAATGTGTCTTCTTGATCTCTGCATTAAAAATAAATAGCCAGTCAACCATGCAATTTACTTTCATAATTTTGCCTGCAACACAGCTGTTCTTCATTAGTACATGTATTTGCCAGATCAGGGTAAATTTTCAGATAGTAATAATTAAGAAAAACAATTAGCTTTTTCTTCTTTGGGCTTAAATAAAAATGATTTTCAGACATTGTTGCAAGCTGATGGTTTCATTACCCAAACTTAAACTTTTGAGAATGCCTAAGGATTTATTTTGTCATTAAGTCAAAACCAACAATGTATGTGTTACCTTTAACCCAGAAATCATGTTATAATGAACCGAGATGGCCTTATATATGTATAGTATAAGAACTAATTATAAGATGACATGCCAGGAACAGGTTGGCTGACTAGAGCTTTGTCCAGTCACCTTCTGAACAAAAAGCAGATGAACTTTCTTGTTACTATAAAGCTTTGGTCCCAGTCAAAAGGGAAATATCTCAGTAAGGATGGTACTTAGAATTATCAGCCATTTTTATTTTTGTGTAATAGAGAAAAACAAATTTAAGACATCTGTAGAAAGAAGCAAGTACAAAGACTAAACAACTGAAAAGAAAAGAGGTAAGAAGAATCAGGAAGAGAGAGAGAGAGAGAGAGAGAGAGAGAGAGAGAGAGAGAGAGAGAAAGGACCTAGTAAGAGAAACTTGTGGCCAAAGATAAATGGAGTTCAGAAATTAAAAATCAAGAACAAATGAATGCCATAGTTCTAATGCAGAATTTGGGAGAAGAGTTCCAGTGTATATTGTGTGGCATGTAAAATGAGGAACAACTGTAGAATAACGAAAAGGACTATGATGAATATATTCTCCTATTGGGATGAAGCACATATATTGCAGAAATAAATGCCAATGTTTTTTTCCATACAGGGATTAATTACATGATCAACAGCTGGAATTTACAAGGAGGCAAATTAAATAGCAGGCAAGCATGAACTGCATTCCCACAAAAGCCGTAAAATGGGAATACCAAGAGAACTGGCAAATGTAGTTTTTCACCTATTTTCTTAGACACAGCTTTCCACATATAAGTTGGAGAGATGGAAATTTGTGCATAGCACACTGTGTGCCACACTGGAAAGTTTCAATATGATCTATTTTTTTCTTTTTTTAAATTATTTTACTTTAAGTTCAGGATACATGTATAGAACGTGCAGGTTTGCTACATAGGTATACATGTGCCATGGTGGTTTGCTGCACCTACAAACCCATCCCCTGGGTTTTAAGCCTCACATGTGTTAGCTATTTGTCCTGATGCTCTCTCTCCCTTTGGTCCACTCCTGACAGGCCCCAGTGTGTTTTGTTTCCCTCCCTGTGTCCATGTGTTCTCACTATTCAACTTCCACTTATGAATGAGAACATGTGGTGTTTGGTTTTCTGTTTCTGTGTTACTTTGCAGAGGATAATGGCTTCCATGTTCCTGCAAAGGACATGATCTCATTCTTTTTTATGGCTGCATAGTATTCCATGGTGTATATGTGCCACATTTCCTTTATCCAGCCTATCATTGATGGGCATTTAGGTTGGCTCCATGTCTTTTATATTGTAAATAGTGCTGCAATAAACATATGTATGCATGTATCCTTATTTTATGTATACATAGGTATATTTATTTTTTATTATACTTTGCGTTCTAGGGTACATGTGCATAATGTACAGGTTTGTTACATAGGTATACATGTGACACAGTGACATGGTGGTTTGCTGCACCCATCAACCCCTCATCTACATTAGGTATTTCTCTTAATGCTATCCCTCCCCTAGCCCCCTACCCCCTGATGGACCCTGATGTGTGATATTCCCCTCCCTGTGTCCATGTGTTCTCATTATTCAACTCCCACTTATGAGTGAGAACATGCAGTGTTTGGTTTTCTGTTCTGGTGTCCGTTTGCTGAGAATGCTTCATCCATGTCCCTGCAAAGGACATGAACTCATCCTTTTTTATGACTGCATAGTATTCCATGGTGTATATGTACCACATTTTCTTTATCCAGTCTATCATTGATGGGTTGGTTCCAAACCTTTGGTATTGTGCCACAATAAACATACGTGTGCATGTGTCTTTACAGTAGAATGATTTATAATCCTTTGGGTATACAGTATACCCAGTAATGGGATTGCTGGGTCAAATAGTATTTCTAGTTCCATATTCTTAAGGAATCACCACATTGTCTTCCACAGTAGTTTAACTAATTTACACTCCTACCAACAGTGTAAAAGCATTCCTATTTCTCCACATCCTCTCTAGCATCTGTTGTCTCCTGACTTTTTAATGATTGCCATTCTAACTGGCATGAGATATTATCTCAATGTGGTTTTGATTTTCATTTCTCTAGTGATGATGAGCTTTTTTTCATATGTTTGTTGGCTGCATAAATGCCTTTTAAGAAGCGTCTTCTTTTGAGAATGTCTTCTTTTAAGAAGTATCCTTTGCCCACTTTTTAATGGGATTTTTTTTTTTGTAAATTTGTTTAAGTTATTTGTATATTCTGGATATTAGCCCTTTGTCGGATGGATAGACTGCAAAGTTTTTCTTCCATTCTGTAGGTTGCCCATTCACTCTGATGATAGTTTCTTTTTCTGTGCAGAAGCCCTTTAGTTTAATTAGATCCCATTTGTCAATTTTGGTTTTTGTTGTCATTGCTTTTGGTGTTTTAGTCATAAAGTCTTTGCCCATGCCTCTGTCCTCAATAGTATTGTCTAGGTTTTCTTCCAGATTTTTTATGGTTTTAGGTCTTATGTTTAACTCTTTAATTCATTTTGAGACAAATTTTGTATAAAGTTTGAGAAAGGGATCCAGTTTAAGCTTTCTGCACATGGCTAGCCAGTTTTCCTAATACCATTTATTAAACAGGAAATCCCTTCCCCACTGCTTGGTTTTGTCAGGTTTGTCAAAGATCAGGTGGTTGTAGATGTGTGGCATTATTTCTAAGGCCTCTGTTCTGTTCCATTAGTCTATATCTCTGTTTTGGTACCCGTACTATGCTGTTTTGGTTACTGGAGACTTGTAGTGTAGTTTGAAGTCAGGTAGCATGATGCCTCCAGCTTTGTTCATTTTGCTTAGAATTATCTTGGCTATATGAGCTCTTTTTTGGTTCCATGTGAAATTTAAAGTGGTTTTTTTCCAATTCTATGAAGAAAGTCAATGGTAGCTTGATAGGAATAGCATTGAATCTATAAATTACTTTGGGAAGTATGGCCATTTTCACAATATTGATTCTTCCTGTCTATAAGCATGGAATATTTTTCCATTTGATTGTGTCATTCCTTGAGCAGTAGTTTGTAGTTCTCCTTGAAGAGGTTCTTTACATTCCTTGTAAGTTGTATTACTAGGTATTTTATTCTCTTTGTAGCAATTGTGAATGGGAGTTAACTCATTATTTGGCTCTCTGTCTGTTATTGTTATATAGGAATGATTGTAATTTTTGCGCATTGATTTGTATCCTGAGATTTTGCTGAAGTTGCTTATCAGCTTTGGAAGATTTTGGGCTGACACTATGGAGTTTTCTAGATATAAAATCATGTCGTCTGCAATCAGAGACAAATTTGACTTCTTCTTTTCCTATTTGAATACCCTTTTAGTGCCTCCTTCAGGAGCTCTTGTGAGGCAGGCCTGGTGGTGACAACATCTCTCAGCATTTGCTTGTCTGTAAAGCACTTTATTTCTCCTTTGCTTTTGATGCTTAGCTTGACCGGATATGAAATTCTGGGTTGAAAATTCTTTTCTTTAATAATGTTGAATATTGGCCTCACTCTCTTCTGGCTTGTAAGGTTTCTGCTGAGAGATCTGCCGTGAGTTCGATGGGCTTTCCTTTGTGAGTAACCTGACCTTTCTCTCTAGCTGCCCTAAACATTTTTTTCTTCATTTCAACCTTGGTGAATCTGATGATTATGTGTCTTGGGGTCGCTCTTCTAGATGAGTATCTTTGAATGTTGGCCTGTCTCGCTAGGCTGGAGTTCTTTTGGATAATATCCTGAAGAGTGTTTTCTAACTTGGTTCCATTCTTCCCATCACTTTCAGGTACACCAGTCATACATAGGTTTGGTCTTTTCACATAGTCCAATATTTCTTGAAGGCTTTGTTTCTTTTTACTCTTTTTTCTCTAATCTTGTCTTCTCATTTTATTTCATTGAGTTGATCTTTAATCTATGATATCCTTTCTTCCACTGGATTGATTTGGCTCTTGATACTTGTGTATGCTTCACGAAGTTCTCATGCTGTGTTTTTTGGCTCCATCAGGTTATTATGTTCTTCCCTACACTGGTTATTCTAGTTAGCAATTCATCTAACCTTTTTTCAACATTCTTTGCTTCCTTGCATTGGGTTAAAACATGCTCCTTTGGCTTGGAGGAGTATGTTATTACCCACCTTCTGAAGCCTAATTCTGTCAGTTTGTCAAAATTATTCTCTATTCAGTTTTGTTCCCTTACTTGTGAGGAGTTGTGATCTTTTGGCGGAGAAGAGGCATTCTGGTTTTTGGAATCATCCTTTTTGTGCTGTTTTCTTTCCATCTTTTTGGATTTATCTATCTTTGGTCTTTGAAGTCAGTGACCTTCAGATGGGGGTCTCTGAATGAATGTCCTTTGTGTTGATGTTAACACTATTCCTTTCTGTTTATTAGTTTTCTTTCTAACAGTCAGGTCCCTCTGCCTCAGGTCTGTTCAAATTTGCTGGAAGTCCACTCCAGACCCTCTTTGCCTGGATATCACAGGCAGAGGCTGCAGAACAGCAAAGATTGCTGCCTGTTCCTTCCTCTGGAAGCTTCGTCCCAGAGGGGCACCTGCCAGATACCAGCCAGAGCTCTTTTGTATGAGATGTCTGTTGGCCCTCACTGGGAAGTGTCTCCCAGTCAGCATACATGGGGGTCAGAGACCCATTTTAGGAGGCAGTCTATCTCTTATCAGAGCTAGAATACTGTGCTGGGAGGTCTGCTGCTCTCTTTAGAACTGTCAGACAGGGATGTTTAAGTCTGCTGAAGCTGTGCCCACAACTGCCCCTTCCCTGGGTGCTCTGTTTTAGGGAAATGGGGGTTTTCTGTGTAAGTCCCTGACTGAGGCTGCTGCTGCCATTTTTCTGAAATTCCCTGCCTAGAGAGGAGAGGCTATCTTGTTGCAGTGACCTTTCTGAGCTGTGATGGGCTCTGCCCAGTTCGAACTTCCTAGGGGCTTTGTTTATGCTGTGAAGGTAAAACTGCCTACTCAAGCCTCAGCAAGGACAGGTGTCCCTCTCCCCATCAGGCTTGAGCATCCCAGGTGGAGCTCAGACTGCTGTGCTAGCAGCCTGAATTTCATGCCCATGGATAGTTTGCTGGGCTCTGTGGTGGTGCGATGCACCATGTCAGACCACTTGGCTCCCTGGCTCCAGCTTCTTCTATGGAGTGAATGGTTGTGTCTCACTGGCATTCCAGGTGCCACTGAGGTATGGAAAAAAAGCTCCTGGGCTAGCTCCGTGTCTGCCCAAATGGCTGCCTGGTTTTGTGCTTGAAACCCGGGGCCCTGTTGATGTAGGTGCTGGAGGGATTCTTTTGGCCTGCAGGTTGTGAAGATTGTGGAAAAAGTGCAGTATCTGGGCTGCAGTACACAGTAAAGTCCCTAATGGTTTTCCTCGGCCAGGAGGGGGAGTTCGCTCGCCCCTTATGCTGCCCGGATGAGGCGATGCCCACCCTGCTTTGGTTGGCCCTCTGTGAGCTACACCGACTTTCCAATCAGTCCCAATGAGATGAACCATGTACTTCAGTTGGAAATGCAGAAATCACCCGCCTTCTGCATTGATTTTGCTGGAAACTGCAGGCTAGAGCTGTTCCTATTGGCCTATCTTGCCAGCAATACCCACATGTATCTTTATAATAGAATTATTTATATTCTTTTGGGTACAGTAATGAACATATTCTTTTATGCCCAGTAATGAGGTTGCTGGAATAAAATGGCATTTCTAGTTCTATGTCTTTCTGGAACTGCCACACTGTCTTCCACAGTGTTTGAACTAACTTACATTCCCACCAACAGTGTAAAAGTGTTCCAATTTCTCCACAGTCTTGCCAGTATCTGTTGTTTCTTAAGTTTTTAATGATCACCATTTGAATCCCTGAGTAGACCAATAACAAGTTCTGAAATTAAGGCAGTAATAAATAGCCTACCAACCAAAAAAAAAAAAAAAAAAAAGAAAGAAAGAAAAAGGCCCAGGACTAGACAGATTCACAGCCAAATTCTACCAGAACTATGATAAGGAGCTGGTACCATTCCTTCTGAAACTATTCAAAATGACGGAAAAGGAGGGATTCCTCCCTAACTCATTTTATGAAGCCAGTATTATCCTAATACCAAAATGTGGCAGACACACACACACAAAGAAAACTTCAGGCCAATATTGAAAATCCTCAATAAAATCTTGGCAAGCCAAATCTAGCAGCACATTTAAAAGTGTATCCATCACAATCACGTCGGCTTTATCCCTGGGATGCAAGGCTGGTTCAACATACACAAATCAATAAACATAATCCATCACATAAACAGAACCAATGACAAAAACCACACAGTTATCTTAATGGATGCAGAAAAGGCCTTCAAGAAAATTTAAAACCTCCTCTTGTTAAAAACTCTTAATCAAATAGATATTGAAATAATCAAAATAATAAAAGCTATTTATGACAAGCTCACAGCCAATATCACACTGAATGGGCAAAAGCTGGAAGCATTCCCTTTGAAAACCAGCATAAGGCAAGGATGTCCTCTCTTACCACTCCTATTCAACATAGTTTGGAAGTTCTGGTCAGGGTGATCAGGCAAGAGAAAGAAATAAAGTGTATTCAAATAAGAAGAGAGGGAGTCAGATTGTCTGTTTGCAGATGACATAATCCTATATTTAAAAAACTCCATTGTGTCAGCCCCAGAACTCCTTAAGCTGATAAGCAACTTCAGCAAAGTCTCAGCATGCAAAATCAATGTGCAAAAATCACAAACATTCCTCTACACCAACAATAGGCAAGCAGAGAGCCAAACCATCGGTGACCTCCCATTCACAATTGATACAAAGGATATAAAATACCTAGAAATACAGCTAACAAGGGGAGTGAAGGACCTCTTCAAAAAGAACCACAAACCACTGCTCAAGAAAATAAGAGAGGACACAAACAAATGGAAAAACACTTCATCCTCATGGATAAAAAGAATCTATATCATGAAAATGGCCATACTGCCTAAAGTTATTTATAGATTCAATGCTATCCCCATCAAACTACCATTGACATTCTTCACAGAGTTAGAAAAAAACTACTTTGAAATTCATATGGAACCCCCAAAAAAGTCTGTATAACCAAGACAAGCGTAAGCAAAAAGAACAAAGCTAGAGACATCATGCTACCTGACTTCAAACTATGCTACAAGGCTACTGTAACCAAAACAGTATGGTACTGGTACCAAAACAGACACACAGACCAATGCAACAAAATAGAGACCTCAGAAATAGATTACACATCTACAGCCATCTGATTTTTGACAAACTTGACAGAAACAAGCAATGAGGAAAGGATTCCCTATTTAATAAATGATGCAGAGAAAATTGGCTAGCCATATGCAGAAAAATGAAACTGGACCCCTTCTTTACACCTTATACAAAAATTAACTCAAGATGAATTAAAGACTTATATGTAAAATCTAAAACCATAAAAACCCAAGAAGAAAACCTAGGTAATACCTTCAGGACATAGCCATGGGCAAAGATTTTATGATGAAATTGTCAAAAGCAATTGCAATGAAAGCTAAAATTGACAGATTGGATCTAATTAAAGAGCTTCTGCATAGCAAAAGAAACTATTATCAGAGTGAACAGGCAACCTACAGAATGGGAGAAAATTTTTGCAATCTACCTATCTGACAAAGTCTAATATCCAGAATTTACAAGGTATTTAAACTAATTAACAAGAAAACAAAACACCATCAAAAAATGGACAAAGAATATGAAGAGACACTTTTCAATATGAACAAATTTTATGCAACTATTTTTAAAAACGTATACCTCAGAATAAGAATGTTTCTAATGTACTTGAACTTGAGTGAGGACAATAGATATTTTTGACATTATTACCATTACCATTTCCCAAAAAATTCTTACATTTTTTAAAAAAGTCTTTGGTTACATGTGCTTATCTTGTACATGCTGCTTCCAAAAGCCTTGAATAGCCAATCAGTTCTTGTGGAACTCAAGGTCAAAGCACAAAATCATTTACAATAACTGTAACATAATCTGATTTGGTACAATTCAAAAAATGTTCGGGGTGACCCACTACCCTTAGGGTTCAATCCAAACTCTTTACTGTCATCTAAAATCTTTGCATGCTACGCCCCTGCCTCTCCTCCTGATCTCATCTCCTAATACCCTCTCCTCTCTCTCTAAAGGGAGACAGACACACTGGCCTTCTGCTACTTCTTGAGAAGTCTGCTTCTAACTTCATGGACTGAAGTTGCTACTCCCAGGCATGCTTTTCCCCTGTGTCTGTCTGTTTTTCAGTCTTTGAGCCTGAGCTTATTTTCTTCCTCAAAGAGGTATTCTCTGACCAACTTTTCCAAAGTAGGTCTCCTAATTTTATCAGAGTTCCATTTGGGTTTTCTTCACAGACTATATAAATTTATTCACTTCTAGAATAACTCTCACTCTGGACTGTAAATGCAGTGAATATTGAAAGTTGGTACATGTCCTCATTGCCTAATACAGGGTCCAAACATGCTACAGTTAAAACAAAAAAAAAGATCATACTAGAATAGAATGCCAGAGTGAATTGCATAGGGTAGATTACTACAATTTAATGAAAATATTATTTCAGAAGTATAAGTATTTAAGTGTGTGTGCTGGATAGTGATGCAAAATGTGAACTTCAGGTAAAAAGAAAAGCCAGAGCAAAAAAGAAAAACATATGGATTGTTAAGTATTTGTTGAATTAATGATTTTTTTTCAAGTGGAAATACTCTGTAAGACTTCTTATAATTAAAACTATTCAGAGTAGGAAGATACTGATGACCCTTTTCAGGGTTACTAGATAGCCTCTTTCCTCAAGAAAAGAAAGCTTGTGCTGGTTACCATCTGAAATTGCTTAAAGCTTCATTCCTTTGCCTTACCCAGATGTTTCCATTTTCAGTGCAGAAGTTGTTGTGATATGTAGCACTTGGAGACGCAGTGATTCCGCACACCTTGATAACCTTAAGAACTTTCCGTAAAAGGAAATTTTGATTGAGAGGAGAGGATTAGACCTCTGGGAGAACAGTAACTTTGGAATGGGGATACATCCTTGGCTGTGTTGAAGAAGGTGGAAAGTATATGTTGGGTTAGCTCACACCACATATTTGGGCACTTCAAAATTTGCAAAGGTGGCCAGGTATGGTGGCTCACGACTGTAATCCCAGCACTGTGGGAGGCCGAGGTGGGTGGATCATGAAGTCAGATCAAGACCATCCTGGCCAACATGGTGAAATCCCGCCTCTACTAAAAACACAAAAATTAGCTTGGCCTGGTGGCATGTACATGTAGTCCCAGCTACTCAGAGGCGGAGGCAGGAGAATCGCTTGAACCCGGGAGGCAGAGGTTGCAGTGGGCTGAGATCACGCACTGCACTCCAGCCTGGTGACAAAGGGAGACTCTGTCTCAAAAGAAAAATTTGCAAAGGTAGAATCCTAACACTTCATGTGGTCAGCCAGAAAAGAGTAGTGATGGAAAGAAAACCAGTGTATATTTTAGCTGTATGAGACAATCTGCATGATCCCACTGAGCTCTATCTAATGAGGTCACTTGCTTCTAGTTCCCATGTAGAAGATAAGAATATACTCCACATATTATGGTAATGTTAAACCACATTTTAAAATTTCAATTGAGTGTCCACTTTTGAAATAAAGGAGAATGGAGGACAATTTGCTTCTATTCAGCATTGTAACTCAGGTCAGAGACTTAAGAATTCTTTTAACACAATATGACTAACTTTAATTTTTTTCAAAATTCCTTACAGATTAGGAAAAAACAAAACATCAAACAAATAATTAAAATAAAACCATTGTCGCCAGATTTGAAGCTCAATATAATTCTATTTTCCTTTGGAGTTCAGCTTGCTGTGGTCTTTATTCACATTCCCCACAAGCAACCATCATCCACACCCACTTTCTTTTTAAAGGAAAACATTTACTTTTGTGACTCGGTCATAATGAAATACAAAGGACCTCTTTGTGTGTGAAAATGAAACTGGGTGTGAGCCTTTTAAGGAAAAATTAAAGAAGGATGTGTATGTAGGGGGCGAAATTCCCAAGTCTTGCTGAGTTGATCCTGCCTACCTCCTACTTAGAAACCAGGCTGTTCTGTATGGCAAGACCCAGATGTTGTGTGTCAGGGAGCAAAACAGCACCTCCAATGGATCATGGCCAAGTCATTCCAACAGAGCTAGGCTCAGGCTGCTCACTGCACCAAGTTACAGTGCCTGGCACAGAGGCACAGAGATAATCTCAGCCAGGCAACATCTAATAGATGCTTTCTACAAGGCTGACTCTTATCTTCCTGAAATCAGAACAAGAGCTTGAAGTTAAGAGTAAGGCAGATGGGGAAACCTAGTTGAGGGAATATATGTGACCTGGGCAAAATTTGGACAGAATTGGTGCCTTTGTGAATGCAGTATTTCAGGAGAACAAAACAAATGTTGCAAAAATATAAAAAGAAACAGCACTTTCAAGGTAACTTCCAGAGCTGGAGATTCTAGGAATTGATCTCTAGCAACTCCTCAACACTCCTCCTGATCCCAAAACTTTCCCAAACTTTTGCTTTCTCTTTGCGATCCACAGTTACTCCCAGCCCAACAGGTCTTTCTCTGCAGCCCATCGACATTTGTGGTCAAGCATATCCGGAAACCCAGCTTCATTTCCTCCCATTGTCCTCTAACTTTACTACTGTCCTTCCTTCCACTGGCAAATTTCTTAAACAGGGTCTGTGCTGTGCCTCCATGTATTCTGAAGCCACTACAGTCCCAGTGCTATGTGCTATGAAAATTCACCAACTAACTCCTTATGCACAAGCTTAACAGGTCTTTTCGCAGCCTCAGATCTCTTGTCCTCTCTGAAGCAATTGACACTATGCATCTCATATCCTGTGTTCTGATGATCAATCCTCTCCTAATCCTCTTCTAGATTTTTAGCCATTGTGATCACAGTTTATCTCATCTCTGTTTAGATGCTGCTTATCTGTTCCTTTTGTTATCTTTTTTTTTTTTTTTTTTTTTCTAACATTCACTCTATCCTCTCTCTGCAGGGTCTGTCATGATTGCCAGATTAATCTTTGATTAGGCCACACATTCCGTGTCTCCCCTTGCCCTCCCTTTTTCTATCTCCAACCCCCATTCTCATCAAGCAGCCACAGTAATTCTCTGAAACATTTAATCCTATAATGTCACCTCTCCACTCAAAACTCTTTAGCGGCTTCCTATCTCAGTCAGAGTCAAAGCCAAATTGCTTACAATCCCTTTAAGATCCTTTGTGATCCGGCCCAGGCTATGTCCCTGAGGTGAGGCCTCCGCCTCTGGCTTACCATCACTGCACTCACCCCTTCAAGGCCTGCTTCAGGGCATCTGCAGCTCTGCTTCCTCTCCCTGGAAGGATTTTCCCTGTGGTTATTCAGGCGGCTTGAGCACAAAATTTAAAACAGATGCCTATCACTCGCTATCCACAATTCCGTCTTATTTCCTACAAAAGATTTTTAATTATCTAGCATTTTTTCTTATTTATTTTTTTAGAGTCAGGGTCTTGCTCTGTGGCCCAGGCTGGAGTGCAATGGTGCAATAATGGAGCACTGCAGCCTGAGCTTCCAGGCTCAAGCAATCCTCTCACCTCAGCCTCCCAAATAGCTGGGACTGTATTTAAAGCATACACAAGGGTGAACCACATTGTGCCCAGCTCTCATATTTTTTATTTATTTGCTTTTCTCCCCCAGCTGGAATATAGGTTACACGACGATAGAAACTTATGAGTGCTTTGTTAATGACCAAATCCCCAGTGCCTATCGCAGTGCTTGGCATATAGCAGGTGTCCAATAAGTGTTTGTTGAATGAATATTAAAATTAATGTGGAAAATATAACCATATATGTGGGTCTATTTTCTGGTTCTCTATTTTGCTTCACTGATGTATATTTCTATCCTTATGCCAACACCATACTGTCCTGAAGATAGTAATTATATAGTAAGTCTCAAAAGCAGATATTGTAAGTCCTTCAACTTTATCCTTCTTTTTCAAGATTCTTTTTGGCTTTTCTCGTGCCTTTGCCTTTCCATATAAACTTTATAATCAGCTCATCAATTTCTTTTAAAAAGTCTTCTAGGATGTTGCTTGAAATTGCATTGCTATAGATCTCTATCTATAGGTAGATTTCACTGCACACCCACTGGAATGGCTAAAGTTTAAAACCTGACAATGCTAAGTGTTGATAACAGTGTGAAGCTAATGGAACTTTTATATATTGCTGGAAGAATGCAAAATTACACAACTACTTTTGAAAGCATCAGGACAGTATATTATGAAGTTATACAAGCACCTACTATGTGGCCCAGCAGTCCCACTCCAAGGTATTCACCTTCCCAAAATGAAAACATGTTTCATATACAGGATTGTATAATAGTGTTCATAGGAACATTATGAGATATACCCTTAACCTAGAAATAACCCAAATGTCCATCAAAACATGAATGGATAAGCAAGTTAAATAACATCATCCACTTTGATACAATGCATGAAAAATGAGTGATAACAAGTAGCAAAATATTAAGATACTTAATAGCAGGAATAAATCTCAGAAGTATTATGTTAAGCAAAAGGAGCCAATATGAGATACCACATATTGTATGATTTGATTTACATAAAATCTCTGCAAAACAGAAATATGTAGAGATAGAAAGTAGATTCCTGGGTGCTTGTGACAGAGACTGGGATGAATGGGATGAATAGTAAATGAGCCTAGAAGATCTCACTGGGGTGATGAAAATATTCAACAACCTATTTATGGCAGTGATTGCACAACTCAGTATATTTATTAAAAATTATTGAATACACTTAAAATGGATGAATTTTCTGATATATAAAATATGCCACAATAAAGTTATTAAAAAAACATGCAAAATGAAAGATAACAGGGATAATATAACTGCATCCTGCATGATTCCACTTATATAAAATTCTAGAAAAAGCTGAACTGTAATGACAGAAGACCTATCAGTAGATGCCTAGGGCTGGGATTCAGGGAACTGACTTGACTACAAAGGGGCACAGGCAATGTTTTTGGGTGAGGGATCTGTTTTACATCTTATTTTGCTGGTAGTTACATTACCTGTATACTACTACACAAATTCACCAAAGTGTGCATTTAAATTGGTGAGTTTTATTGTATCCAAATTTTACCTCAAAATAGGCCAAATAATACTTGTATATAGTTAATTCTGCAGTTGCTTCAATTATTCTTAGTTAATATTTTTTCTATATTTAAAAATTACATGTTCTAAAGTTCTTGGTGCTTATTTAAGATGTATTTAATTCACTTGATCCTAATTGTTCAGATAAGATGACAGAGTAAGAGCACTTACTGGAGATTGTCAATCACTTTTAAATTTTGAATGTTCATGAAATTAACAAAATAGAAAACAAAAAAATATAAACCTTTCTTAAGCAAATGGCAAGATTCATAAACACTCCAAAATTTAGTACACATTTCTGCATATCTTGCCTCTCTTCCCACTGATGGAGCAAATATCAGAAAAGAGCAGTACAATCTAATTAGAACTTCAAAAATGACGCAAATGTCTATCAGTAGAAAACTGGAAAGATACACTGCGATAAACTCATACAATTGAGTACTACTGGGCAAGAAAAAGGTATGAATTATTGAAAAATACAATATTGATTATTCAAAGAAACATTTTGAGTGAAAGAAGCCAAGTAAAAATGTATAGATACAATATGATTTTATTTATATCAAGTTCAAGAACATGTAAAAATGAATCTATAGAGATATAATTCAGAATAGTGGTGGCTTCTGGTAAAGAAGGGATTGATTGGAAAGTGGCAGAAGGAAACCTTCTAGACTCATGGCAATAAGTATTTTATATCTCAGTTGGGTTGCTGGTTTCATGGGTGTCTACATTTGTCAAAACTGTGAATTTTATTATATAAATTTATAACCTGATTTAAAAAATTGACTCTCATGAGGCTAGGTCTCTAATGGTTAGTAAATTACAAGGAAACATATGAAAGTAAGGGAAGCTGTACAGACATTAATTACATCATTCTATTAGGAAAGTTGTAAAGTATAAAGAAATATGTGGAAATAATAGAACTGTACTCTAAAATACACCATATACATTAAGTTTTTTGGACATAATTGTTGACCATTTCAAGGAGGAATGTAAAATATAACTATAAAAATGGATAGAAGAGAGAAAATTCTGCCAATGGAAAATTAAAATCAAGCATTAGAAAAAGACAGAATGTGGAAAAAGCGAGGACAGATGAGAAGACCTTAGAGGTCATGTATTAAAGAGTAATTTTTTAAATTGAAGAATACAAAATAGAATTAATGCTCAATAATATAGTTAAAATGTTCTTAGATATTTAAAAATCAATGTTATTTAGAAAGAAAAGCACTTACCTTCCCTTAAATAAAATAAACATTAATCAACTCCAAATTACGGTTAAAATTCAAGAAAAAGAGAGTCCCTTAATTGTGCAAAGGAAGAGTGACCTAAAGATTAATTTTAAAGGAGATGAAATGTGTACAATGCTATGGGAAAAAATATGTCTTCTTAAGCAGCTGATATGGCAATGCCTTTTGACAGAAATTTACCTTTTCCAGAAAATGTTTGCTAGAAGTGGGGTTCAAGGAATAACAAAGCAAGAAGGTTCATGAGACTGTGACCAGTTGGGGAGAAACTGGCTTTTTTGGAGGTGATATCTAGGAGTAAGGAACAAGAAGGAGAAACAATAAGACTTACCACTGACTTTGCAGCAGAAATGATGTGAGCCAGAACATAACTAAATGGCATTCTTAAAGTACTGGAGGAAAATAACTTCCAGAGGTTATTTATATAGTCAGTAAAAATAACTTTATAAAAATGAAAATGAAACAAAGATATTCTCAGAAAAAAAACTGAGAGCACTTGTTTACAACAGAAAATTATAGGGAATTCTTCAGACAGAAGGATAATCATCATAGAGGGACATTTTAAAAAGGCAAAAAGGAAGAAAATTGAAGAAATAAATAGGCATATAAGAGAAATAAATATTAAATGCCTATTGACCATAGAAAACAGTGACTGTAGTATTTATGTTTTGTGGGGTTTAAAATATGTACAATAAAATACTGTCACAATAATGCTAAGAGAAACACAGAGTCAAGGTGTTCTAAATTTCTAATAATACCAGGAAAATGCTAAAAGAAAAAAAAATTTAGACTGAAGTAAGTCAAGGATGTCTGTTGTAATATCTAACATAACATAATAGGTAGTAAAATAATATATACTTAACAAGTTAACATATGATTAAATGGAAAAAAAAGTGTAATTAATCCAAAGAATATGGGATAGGAGACTAAAGAAACACAAAACAGGTGGGTTAAATTACTAAGATAATAGATATAACCCAATGAAGCTGTAAGTTGATTGAAAGGAAAGGGCTGAAATTCCAAGTATTTCTCTTGAAACCATGTGTGAGAGCATCACAAATAGTATTCTGCTCTGTATTCATACCCATTGTTTCTCTTTAAAAGTATTCAGTGGTCATACCAAGGCTTATCCATTCCTGAATTATATTTCTCTCTTTGTACTTCTTATTTTTAAGTCATAAGTCATATTTTTTATCAAAATCATCTATGGACATAGTTTTAAAAGGTAAATACTACACACACACACACACACACACACACACACACACACACACACACACGCAAAGCTGACTAAAAATTGTATCCAGACTATATTGTGAACTTCTGTAAATAATAAGAAAGAAACAGAAGACAGGCAACACAATAGAAAGTGGGCCAAATGACTTTATTTAGCACTTCATAAAAAAGGATATCTAAATTGCTAATAAACATATGAAAAGATGCTCAACTCTCTTAGTCATCAGGGAAATGCAAATGAATCAGAATGAATAAAATTAAAAAGACAGAAAATTCAGAGTTGGCAACTGGAATTCTCTTATATTCCAGGAAGGATTATAAATCAATACACCTTCATTGAAAACAGTTTGGTAGTTCTTATTAGAGCTGAGTATATACTTACTCTATGAGCTGGCAATTCCAATCTGAGGTATCGTGTGTGTATGTGTATTGCAAGGTATGAAGATCAGCTACATTATTTTCAGGAACAAGGGCAAAATGAAATGAAGGATTCCTGTTAAGGAGAAATTAATAACACACAGTATTGTCAACTGAAATCTGGAGGCTTTAATGCAAATCTCTCAGTAGATTAGGAAGGAAAGAGTAAGGATAGCTCAGAAATTAAATAATTACTATAATAGATCTCTTTCTCTTTTACACACACACACACACACACACACACACACACACACACACAGAAGTACACATGAAACATTTATAAACGTTATTTACCACACATTAGACTTCAAAGAATAACCAGTATAGCCTAAAATAGCAAAAGTTGTATAGAATACATCAAAATATTCCCTTTCCTCAATGAAAAAACAGAAATAAATAGTATAGTACCAAAAGTCTCATCACCTATCAATATAAAAATTCTGCTTTACACCATTTGAGTTTTACTAAAACAAGAACAAAATTTCAATATATCTTTAAAATAACAAAAATGAAGATTCTACACAATATAGTGCTCAAAGAAAAATCTATGAACAATTACATTAATGGTCAATAAAAGGCTTGTAAACACATTACTAAACATTACATTTCTGAAGTTTGACAAAAATCTCAAATACTTAATATTAGAAATTGACAGATATAAAACAGAATACATATGATAGATAATAGTGAATCTATTCAAGATGGAAAAAATGACATAAAAATTAGAATACAAATTGGAAAATAATAGAGAAATAATGTTAAGATTTAAAAAAAACTTCTTTAGTGCAAATATATTTGAAAACCTGGAGGAAATTATTGATTTTCCAAGAAACTGAAGTCAACAAGACCAGCTCTCATAAAAGGCAGAAATATTTAATAATGAAAATTACCTAGGAAGAAAAGCAGAATGTGTTTGGAATATAGTCCCTTTCCCTAAGGTATCAGAATAAAACTGTTTAATGGGTGGAGACACTATGAATGTACAACTCCAACCTTGTTTAAACTTTTCTAAAACAGAGCTCTGGATTCTTTTCATAATGGAAGTTGGCATCGCCATGATACTAAAACCTGAACAGAAGGATACAAATATGGAAAATCAAAGATCAGCTCTTTTATGAATATTTATGAAAACATCCTAAATAAAACATTAAAGAATAATATCCAATAATAACCTTTCACCAACAATAAGATATTGTTAATATAACATCATAATCATGATGAAAGAGAAGAAATGATCACTTTCTCAGGTGGTGAGTGAAAAAAACTAATAAAACCCAACACCCATTTCTGTTAAAACTCTTATTAAATTGAAAAAGAGGCCTACTTTCTTTACAATACCTTATGGTATTTTTCCATTCAGAAAATTTTAATATTTATGTAATCGGGTCCATTTTAGACATTTCTCACTACAATACTGAAAAGGCATATGCCTCTTAAGCCAGAAATGTTACTTCTCAGGTCTGTCTTACAAAGAAACGTTTATATTTGAAAAAAGATATGTATACAAGTGGTTATTGAAGCCTTGTTGCTCACAGATTTTAAAAATTAAAAGAACAAAATGTTCATCAATGAGGAAATAAACATTATGATTTATTCATACTTTGGAATAGTAAAAAAGTCATTTAAAATATAAGATAAATACTTTCAAAATATATTTTCATGTATTATTCATTTAATTAAACATAAATGTTAAAGAATGCTAAAATATACTAAGGAACTTTTATAGCCACTGAGTCAGAGGCATAAAGTATTGGTCTTCTATGAGCAAAAATTCAATTTTAGTTTTAAAAACTAAATGAACTAAATCAACACTATTAAATAAATAAGATATTCCTTTAAGAAATACATTTTAATTAAAGGTACAAAAAGAAGGTAAAACTGTGGTTCTATACTATGATTGTTTAGGAAAAGAAAATAAATATGATCAAGATGATCAAGTAATGATAAAACGTGACTGAAAAAAATCAGGTAATATAGAATGAATGACACATATACATGGAGACATAGTTTTGATATGATTTCAAACTTCAAGAAATCACCAAGAACAAAAAACTATGCTAGAAAAATTAAAGCTGTTGTTCCTATATAAAACCCTATGTGAGGCCTGGTGCAGTGGCTCATGTCTGTAATGCCAGCACTTGGGAGAATGAGGCAGATGGGTCACCTGAGGTCAGGAGACCAGCCTGGCCAACATGGTGAAACCCCATCTCAACTAAAATGCAGAAAGTTAACCTCGTGTGGTAGTGCAGGCCTATAGTCCCAGCTACTCAGGAGGCTGAGGCAGGGGAATCGCTTGAACTCAGGAGGTGGAGGTTACAGTGAGCTGAGATCACGCCACTGCACACCAGCCTGGAGACAGAGCAAGTCTCCATCTCAGAAAACAAACAAACAACCCTATGCGAATGTGAACTTTTGTGAAACAGTTGTTGAAATGTTTATAGTCGCAGAGAAGTGTGTGTGTATGTGTGTGTGTGTGTGTGTGTATGTATGTATGTAAACTGAGTACTATAAAAATATAGATCCCACAGGAAATTTTGGTATCATGTTTTTACCTAGACTTACCTCAGTGTCCTCACCAAATAAATACTGAAGTTTTACAAAGGCAGATATTGTTCTGTGATGATCTCTCTTTGGTTATTATACTATGGCAGTGATGGCAACGTCACCTGGTGGTGATAGTGCTGGTTTCCAAATCATCATAAAACACATGGGCAGTGGGTCTTTAAGTGTTGGCCTATAGGAAGACAGTACTTCTAGATCATAACATGGATTAATATTAATATAGATTATTAATGGGTCCATTCTTAGAAACTTATAGAATAAGGGTTTCATGGAAAGGGAGGTAGCAGAAGATGAAGGGAGAATAAATCCTACTAATATTCAGTGAACACTATGGACCGTATAATTTTTGAGGGGTTTCATAAACATAAGGTAGGTACAACTACTGCCCTCCCCTTTCAAATTAGGTAACTGTGCCACCGAAAGGTTAAAGACTTGCCTAGGGACGTAACCGCCTAACAGGTCCACCTTGCCCTCTGTCTAGACAGAACCAATTTATCAACACATGGAAAGTATAATGGAGAAAGAGTAAGTCACATAAAGCTGGCTGTTGGGAGACTGGAGTTTTATTATCACTCAAATCAGTCTCCCTGAGCATTCAGGCATCAGAGTTTTTAAAGATAATTTGGCTGGTAGGGACTTGGGAAGTGGGGACTGCTGATTGGTCAGGTTGGAGATGGAATTATAGGGGGTTGAAGGGAGGTTTTCTTGCTGTCTTCTGTTCCGGGGTGGGATGGCAGAACTGATTGAGTCATATTACTGGTCTGGGTGGTGTCCGCGGGTGCATTGAGTGCAGGGTCTGCAAAATATCTCAAGCACGAATCTCGAGTTCTATAATAGTGATGTTACCCCCAGGAGCAATTGGGGAAGGTTCAGACTCTTGCTGCCAGAGGCTGCCTCACCCCTCCTCAACTGTAATTTCTATTCTTGTAACTAATTTGTTAGTCCTATGAAGGCAGACTGGTCCCAAGGCAAGAAGGGGGTCTTTTCAGGAAAGGGCTATTATCAGTTTTGTTTCAGTCAAAGCATAAACTAAATTCCTTCCCCAGGTTAGTTCGGTCTGCACCCAGGGATGAACAAGAACAGCTTAAAAGTTAGAAGCAAGATGGAGTCGGTTAGGCCTGGTATCGTTCACTGTCATAATTTCCTCAGTTATAATTTTTGCATAGGCAGTTTCAGGGACATACAGCTAGTAAGGTGCAGACTAGGAATTTGAACCCAGAACAGCTCTGGAGTCTGTGTGTTTAACCATGATGCAACACTGTTTCTCAAATGGAAAGTACCTTTATGATGAGACCAAAGTGGGGAAGAATAGCTCGTGAAGAAAAGTGAAAGGTTGTGGAGACAGTCAGCCTGAGATGTGTTCATGCTTTACGATCATAACCGCTCTCTGAAAGGAACATGTGCAGATGTTCTGACTTGCACCTAGCCAATGTATTACCAAGTAGATTTAATTTATAAATACTATAAGCAAATCATTTTTATGTGTCTTCTTGTTGCTCTGTTCTAGGATATTGCATTAGAAACTCTTGTTCAGTGTTGTGGAATTCAGCGTAGTGGGACATAGCTCTCCACAGTATAGCTACAGGAAATACCCAGAAAAAGGGGCAAAAATAATCTGAACGCCAGAGGTCTGTAAAGCTCTTATTCTCTTGTGAGTATGCAAAAGTTAAAAGAAAAGTTATATATCTTGTGACCTTTAAAAAATACAAAAAATTATGGACATACGCATGTATACGCACAGATAGTTGTCCCCCTTTATCTGCGGTTTTACTCTTTGCAGTTTCAGTTGCCTGCAGTTAACTGTGGCCTGAAATAGTAAATAGAAATTTCCTGAAATAAATAATTCGTGTTTAAATTGCATGCCGTTCTGAGTGGCACGATGAAATCTCAAGCCACCTGGCTCTGCTCCACCTGAGACGCTCCTCCTGTGTGGCTTCTCTGTGCTGTCCAGGCAGCAGCTTGGCAGCCATCTTGGTTGTGGTTTTGGTGTCTTACATTTGTGTTCAAGGAACTCTTATTTGACTAAATAATGGCCTGAAAACATGAGTAATGACACTGGCAATTTGGATATGCCAAAGAAAAGCCTTAAAGTATCTTCTTTAAGTGAGAAAGTGAATATTCTCAATAAGGAAGAAAAAAATTGTATGTTAGGACTGTTTAAGATACGTGGTAAGAAATAATCTTCTATTTGTGAAATTGTAAAGAAAAAAGAAATGAATGCGAGTTTTGCCATCACATCTCAAACTGCAAAAATTACAGCTACAGTATATGGTAAGTGCTTCCTTAAGATGGAAAAGGCATTGAATTCACGGGTGGAAGACATGAACAGGAACATGATCTGATTGACAGCAATCGAGTTTGGTACTATTTGCATTTTAGGCATCTTCCTGGGGTCTTGGAAGGTATCCCCTGTGAATAAGGAGGCACTACTCTGTAGATTTATATATTAAGAACATAAAATATTTTCTAAATTCTTACATCTCTAAAATGTTTTATTATTGATGAAAAGTTTAAATAATGATACAAGGTAAAGAATCTTCTCGGGAGTTTGAGCAAAAGACCAAACATGTGCAAGTAACGTTAATACAAAAAAATCAGATGAAGTGTTATCTCCCAGTACTTTTTTTTAAAATTGCACTTTAGGTTCTGGGGTACATGTGCAGATCATACAGGATTATTGCATAGGTACATACATGGCAAGGTGGTTTGCTGCCTTCATCCCTCCATCACCTATATCTGGTATTTCTCCCCACGTTATCCCTCCCCACCCTCCCCATCCCATGTTGTCCCTCCCCTAGCACCCCATCTGACTGCAGTGTGTGATGCTCCACTCCCTGTGTCCACGTGTTCTCATTGTTCAACACCAGCCTATGAGTGAGAACATGCGGTGTTTTGTTTTCTATTCTTGTGTCAGTTTGTTGAGATGGTTTCCAGATTCACCCATGTCCCTATGAAGGACACGAACTCATTATTCTTTATGGTTGTGTAGTATTCCATGGTGTATATGTGCCACATTTTCTTTATCCAGTCTATCTATGAGGCCAACAAACATATGAAAAAATGTTCACCATCACTGGTCATTAGAGAAATGCAAATCAAAACCACATTGAGATACCATCTCATGCCAGTTAGAATGGCAATCATTAAGAAATCAGGAGACAACAGATGCTGGAGAGGATGTGGAGAAATAAGAACACTTTTACACTCTTGGGAGTGTAAATTAGTGAAACCATTGTGGAAGACAGTGTGGCAATTCCTTAAGGACCTAGAAATAGAAATACCATTCAACCCAGCAATCCCATTACTGGGTATATACCCAAAGAACTATAAATTGTTCTGTTATAAAGACACATGCACACTTGTGTTCATTTCGGCGCTGTTGGAACCAACCCAAATATCCATCTTCCAATACTTTCAAGATGAGCCATTAAAACCAACTTCAAATACAAAAGTATATTTTACATAGGGAGCTGGCTCCTTTGGTTAAATGTCACAAATGTCAATGAGACAAGCAATGAAGGACAACAAGATGGTCATCAGAACATCAGCGGTTGTTAGAGAAAAGTTACTTCACAGAGGGGAAGCTTTGCAGGAGGTGGGACAAGATGTCCCAGGAAGTCTTTGGTGGCCTCATTAACTGTGCTTTTTAGGTTTGGCTTTGCTCAAATTGTCATTTGTCTCCTCTTGGGGGCTGTGTTATTCCAGGCTCCCCATGGAGTGAGGCCTCTCAAGTGAAGTCTGGCTGTAGATAATTTCCTTGCCAAGAGTTTGCCTGATTCAGGTCTAGACCAGTTTAATTCATCTCACTTTCTTTTGCCTTTCCAAAGCTTGAGAAAACTCCAGGGCATCCTTTTAAAGCATAACAAACAACACTGAGTGAGAACCACAAACTGATTGTGGATATTATGAGTTTTACGTGCATCATAAACTTAGGGAATTAAAGTGGTTGCCTGCTTTCTGGAAAATGGCAATTGGAAACAACTCTAGTTTAATATAACACAAAAATTATTTTATGTGAGAACACAGCATTTTCTATAGTGAGTTTTGTTCTTGGCAAAGGATATATCATGTAGCTGGCTTGATCCTCGAGCCCATCTGGAGGGAGTGGTCGTCGAAATGTATGTGCTGGAGTCTGTGTCTCCGATTTGCATGTTTTCTTTTCAAACATCCTATTTCTTTAAGGGGAACAAATGTTTTCTCCACAAAGGCCGCCTCTGCCTCCCGCCTGGCTGCTCAGGTTTCTGCCTTCCTTTTGGTTACCGTGTGGCTGGTGAGTTCTCAGTGTCCCAAAGGGGGACGTGGCGCTAGCTGTTAGGGCTGAACAAACAATCCCAGCCGAAACCAGAACAGAATCTCAGCGCACTGCTTTCACCATCATGGTCTTCAGCTCTGTTTCAGTTTTCCTTGCCAAAACAGATACAATATCAAACATTGAGATGCTGCCAAACTCAGCAGTGAAACAGACTCACAATAATTGCTGTCGTTTATTGAGTGCCTCTAGGTGCCAGGCCTTGTGCCATGCAGTTTATGTAAACCACACTGTGTTTAATCCTTGCAACAATACTATGAGGTAAGCGCCACTATTTCAGTTTCACATTCACTATAATGGAGGTTTAGAGACCCAGAGACGTCAGGGAAATTGCCCGTGGTCACGGACCCTAAGTGGTAGTGCCCTAATGTTTCTGCAGCTTATCGCTCAGCTTTCTCTTTTTTGTGTGTCCTATAATACCTTACAGCAACTTCTTGATCTGGATCCTGCATATCATTCACTTAGAGTGAACCAACATTTATGGTGCCTCTGCCACTTGGGAGGCTTTGGGGCCGGCATGAGGGATAGGGCGTGGATGGAGTAGACACATCCCTGACTGGATGGAGGTCTTTCCAGCCTCATCTGGTACAACTCTCCATGGGCAGCAAATGTTCTAGCCACACCATAGGACTTGAAGTTACTTAATAGCATCCAGCGATCCCTCACCTCTGTTTCTGTGCTGTTGCTTCTGCTCCAATCCCCTACCCTACGGTCTTCTGCTTTGCTGGCCCCTACTCCTCATTCCTGATTGAGTGTATAGATCACTGCTCCATGCAGCCTTCTTTGAACTCCCTAGTTACAGTTAGGTACATTTCCTCTACAGCAGAGCTCTCACACATGTCCAATGCCACCATGCCTGTCTGCTTATGTGTTGTCTGTGGCTGCTTTCGTGCTACAATGGGAGGGTTGAGTAATTGCAGAAGGGGTTGGCGTATTTCACTAGAAAGAGTCAGATAGTAAATATATCTCAGGCTTTGTGGGACAGATGGTTTCTGTCATGGAAATGTTGGGGTGGGTAAGAAAAGTTCATTGTCCATCTGTGGACACTGTAATGGCCATGAAATCTGGTTTGGTGGATCACATATCATAACATTTATCTCATAAATTGGAGGTTAGAGTAGGCTAGAGGCTGAGGAAAAAATAGGTAGGTTTTATTGGGGAAGCAAGATGGTCACAATGAGATGGGAACATGTCTATTTTACTTTGTTCCCATCTTCAAGTGACTTATTCTCTTATCTGTGAAATCTGCCCCAATCCTCCCCCTCTCTTACCCTCTCTCACATACTTACACTCACATGCGTACAAACACACAAGCAGGCACACAGAGAGAGTTTTAAAGAACTTTGGCACACTAAATTATGGAAACTCATATTCCTTATCTATTTATTTAATCTATTCATCTAAGAAACATTTTAAAAGCATCTAATACTTCTAGGCTCCAGAGTAGGAAGTGAAAATACAGCAGTGAATAAGACCAGTGCTTGCCCTCAAGAGACCCCTTAATAGTATAATTTTCATACACTTCTTAAAGCTGTAGATAGAAAATCTTTTAAAAATTAGTTTTAAATTTTTATCTTACTTATGCCAAAAAATGCCTCCCTCTTTTAGGAACTTTGGAGCAAACATCCCATTTCATTAGTTCCATGGGCAACTTTACAGAGTTTGATGACATTCTTGCTCAGCTTCTGCTTTTTGGGGATTTACTCATCCTAAATATTTTAGTCTTCATAGGGTGGCTGCCCACCTCTCCTATTTTGGATGATGTAGAGGATATGACTGATCTTTCAGTCTACATGTCAAGCATGTGTTCTCAGAATATTTTTACTGTCATTTCAGATTCCCTTACTGGGTTGCAACTGATAGAGAATATATCTTGCTTGACTCTTTGTTCACAAAGTTTCCTAAGGCCTCTCTCTAATCTTAGTTCATTCACCTGTCTACTTGCTACTTACAAAATTTAGGTGGAGTTCATAATTTTAGAGATTATGCCAGAGAATCTCTTTATTCAATAATCTATGTAAATAATGCAAGAAATCCATTTTAGTGTTCATCTTTGAGAACAGCTGTCATCTAAAGAAGCATCTGTTTATTTCAGCCCCTTGCTTCCTGTCTGTAAATGAACATCGTCTTCATGAAAATCATCTCTATCATGGTTTCAGTCTTGTTTCTTTCTCTGTGTTGAACAACTACCTGGGAGCTGTCTTAAAAAAAATTGAACAATTGGTGCTGGGAACCCACCTCTTGAAAGACACACTGGTCTTAAGTGACTGCTATGGCACAAATACCTCTAACGTGTGGTGGCTGCACCACAAGAAAGATGAAGTGACATGATTTCTAGAGTAGTTTTTTTGAAGACTACTATAGAAATCATGTCACTTTATTTATTTCTCACCACAAGAGAAATAAAGTGACATGATTTTACTATAGAAATCATGTCACTTTATTTATTTTTCACTACAAGAGAAATAAAGTGACATGATTTCTATAGTAGTTTTTTTAAGAGTCTTAGATTTTACACCCATTGAAAAATAAAAAATACATTTCTGTTTTACACAGAGAAAAAATTATAGCCCTCTTCTCCATTCCCTAACTTACTTTACTGCCCTCCCCACCAAAAAAATCTTAAAATGTGCCTTTTATATTCTGTCTTCTTTTTCTTTTTTTTGAATAAGGTCTCACTCTTGTCCAGGCTGGAGTGCAGTGGTACAGTCACAGCTCACTGCAGCCTCAATCTTTCAGGCTTAAACTATCCTCCCACCTCAGCTTCCTGAGCAGCTAGAACTACAAGTGTGTACCACCACACTCAGCTAATTTTTTGATTTGTGTGTGTGTGTGTGTGTGTGTGTGTGTGTGTCTGTGTGTGTGTGTGTAGATTAGGTTCCACTATGTTCCCCAGGCTGGCCTTGAACTCCTGATCTCAAGCAATCCTCTTGACTTGGTCTCCAGAATGCTGGGATTACAGGATTGAGCCACCAATCCCTGCCTCTTCTTTCCTTTTATAATTTTCTTCCCCAATCAGAAGAGTTCATTTGGGGAAGGTCTTTAGACTCCATAATCACAATCAAAATACAATCAGTAACACTTACTTTTAAATCCTTTCCATTCAATTTAGAATATTATAAAATATTAATCTCTCAATTAGAACTCTTTTACTAGAAAAGTACTCCAAATTAAGAGTAAACAACTCTATTTTTCTCTTTATGACCTGCCTATTGGAAGTTATTATAAACTAACATCCAGAGGCCAATGTCTCCTACTCCAGGATCTCATGATTTACTGTCTCCTCACGTCTTGACACAGCACCTCTCCCAAAGATACACCCTATAATTCCATATTTAAATGTTTCTAAAAATTGTTTAAATCTACTTTTGGGTGTAATTTTTGTATTCACACATTCAACAGATATCTCTGGAGCACCTGTTATGTGCTGGAGAGCCTAGGTCATATTCTGGGTGCTCAGAGTATAGGATTGCAGAAGACATTAAATTCCTTGTTCTCATGGAGCTTATGTCTCAGTATATGGCTTCATATTATAAAAGCATTGTCTGTGTGAGGGTAGAGGCTCTATCCCTCCATGTTTAATTTCTAATGTTTTGCTTTTTGACACCTAATAAATTAATGTCCAATAAATGCTAATAGTTGTTTAGCTTCCAGTGTAGTTTTTGCTGCCCACAGCCATTCACATTCTTCTGTTAACAGTACCCCAAGTTTCTCTTGGGAAATTCACAGAAAAGCCTCATCATTAAGTATTATTATCTGAAGTTGTCTGTGCTAAAATCTTGGTATGACTATTTACTAGCTCTGGACCTTGCTCAAAATACCCAGCTTCTCAGTATCTCAGCTTCCTCATGTATAAAACGGTGCCATTGATAGAACGAGCTTCCTAGGGTTGTTGTGAGCATTGAATGAGCTAATTCCTACTGCCTGTAAAGTGCTCAAGATGGTGCCAGACCGTAGTGAAATGCTACATAACTATTTTCTGTTGCGATTAGTATTCAGTAGTTCCTTTTCTGGGGAGCAATGTTTTAGGGACAATCAATATCCCCTTCCCAACTTTTTAAGAGCTGCACACATGACTTTTCCAGGACTTTAAATCTTGTAGCTTTTTAATCCCATGGGCAGTACCCTGATAATTCTCCCTTAGTTCCTGCTACTTAGGTCTCCAGAGGTGCCCTGGTTGCTGACCTTTCCAAGGCTCGATCTTCAACCCCCTATGGCTTTCAAGAGCTATTTCATACCCTTGCAATAAAATCTTTGTTTTCTTAAGTTAGTCAGTGTTGGTATCAGTTGCTTGCATCCAAAGAACCCTAAAGCTAATAACACAATGGCTCATTGTGACCCTCATCTATGCAGTGAACAGCAGTTCTCCTCAGAAGGACAGTGATGTTTTGCCTCATCTTATTAAATTTAAGGTGCAGATTATGTAGCCCAACAGTTGTAGTTGATACACTCTAGTGCTCTCTCCAGTATTAATATTTACTTTTATTGTTTAGTATGTCTTAACCTTTGACTCTTAACATCACCATGTCAAAAAATATATCTGTGTTTATGTAAAGTTTGCATGAAAGTTTTATTATGAAAAGTTGCTTTATTTGTACCAATATTTTAAAGAATACTATGATGTTGGGATATAGTCATTATTTAGGTTCGTTTTTCCTACTTTCCGTTGAAAGGCAAGAGTGAGGCTGACCCAAGGCCCTATTGTCACCAGCTACATGTGACATTGACTGGGTTGTTACGTCTGTAATAGGCTGACCTGGTAATTTCAACTGATATGATGGTGAGGCTGGTATACTCTTTCCCTCACTTCCCAGACAGAAAATTTTCCCATGGTTAAGATTACTGTTAGATTTGCTAATCTGTAGAACTCCAAGAGGTTATTTGTAAGGTAGAATTTAAGGGTCATGATCAAATTCTTTACATCGGGACAAGAGTCCCCAAAAGGGTAATGATGATTTCACTGACTCTCTTAAGAGAGTAATAGGAAGGAATTGAGATAAGACTATGTATTAGTTTTCTACTGCTGCTGAATTAAATTACCAGAAAATTAGATTTTAAACAAGACAAATTTATTACCTTACTTCATATCTGCAAAGTGCCTTTTGCATGTAAAGTAATACATTGACATGTCTGGGAATTAAGACGTGAACACCTTTGTTAGGCCATCATTCTGCAGGTGTTCCATGGTAGACTGTAAAGGGGTTACTGAGGAAAAGGGAACCCCAAACAATTCACCAACCTGCAGGGCAACTCTTCACAATTTCCTAAATCACTACATTGAAGTGTCCCAAACAATACAAATGTCTCTCAATGATTAAATATCCCCGCCCAGAGAGAGAGAGAGAGAGAGAGAGAGAGAGAGAGAGAGGTGGGGGGGGCAGAGAATGGACGTCTATGCAGCCATTGTCAGTCACGTGGCTGTAGATTTTGATTTACTGGCATACAGATAGTGAGGTGTGTGGATTACCAGCCATCCTGTTCTGCATGTTCCCTTACAAGTAAAAATTATCATAAATCATGAGCATTTATGCAGTGAGAGAGAGAGAGATCTGAAGAATGGTCACCAATATGTGAAAACTTACTTTTTCCTGTGTAGTATGAATTTGAGTTATTTTTACATTTCTGTTTTGTATTTTTCCAAGTATTTCAGTGTTTTAATCATATCTTTGTTTCATTAACAATATGACTTTTAAAAGGCAGAAATAATGATGTGGCAAAATAGTAGGACTCCAAGAGGTTATTTTTGACCTCTAAAAAGTGTGAAGAAAGTTAAATTGCTATACATTGAGAGTACTGGCATTGGGTAAATGATGAGAAAATGGTTTCATTAAATGGCAAAAGAGCAGATTTGAGGTGGAGGCAATGCAGTGAGGGTCAGAGAGGTAGACAGAAATTTTTGCTCCTGATGCGGGATTATTCTAGGTGCTCAGAAGTGAGGGCAAAGAACATATTCAGTGTTTTCTTTTTATACTTCTCTGTCTATTGGTTGATGGATGGATAAGTCATTGGCCATTTAGGGGACAGACTGAAGAGAGGCTAGGGAACCAAGTATGTAGAGTCCAGACAAAATAGCATGTATGTGATTTCTGAACCAAATACAACTTTTGCAAAACTTGGGAAAACCAGTTTTCAGTGATGTACATCATCTGGAGTCAATGGTAATATCCACAAACATGTCCACATCTGCCAGTCAAGAGAGGGGAAGCAGATGAACAGACCAATAGACTGGTTTCTGCATTTCATTTCAATGGTTATTTGTTCATGGGTTATTTGTATCATGGGTTATTGATAAAATAGAAAACCATATTTTTGTACAAAGATCATCCATCTTACTATCTTCAGATAGTGTGTGACTACTAAGAAACGCCACAAATCATGCAGAAAATAGGACAAACAGCAACAGTAGGAAAACTCAGGTTGCCATCGGTTCTAAGTTCTCAAGGCTTTAGTTTCATCTAGTGGCATGTTAGATACACAGAGACAACTTTTAATTGTCATGTGATAATCTTTGGGGCCTGATAACACAGTGGCTACATTTTCTGGAGAGTTCTACTAACGAGTCTGGACTTCATACCACACTACTCACGAGCATCAGTTCAGCAGTTCATGTGGTGATGCTGCAGTTTAGATTGTGTACCTCTGCATGTCCATCAAAGATGCCACAACACTAACTGTGGCTTGGCTGCCATGGACCCTCCACAAGCCATGGAAAAGTCTTTTTCCCATTCCCTTTCCATCCTCCCATTCCCTTTTCCCTCAACTAGCCTCATTATCACATTTGGCCTGAGTATATGTGAGGAGGTAGGGGTACTAGAACCTTACTTGGAGCATCATGCTTTTCTTTTTCCTTGTACTTATCAAAGTTGTAACTATACATTTTTTTGTGATTACTTTTTAAGTATGTGGCTCCCTTACTTGTTGATAGGTTCTGCAAGGCAAATAAATATGTCTGCCTGATCAGTGTCTCAGTCACTTTGTGGTACTATGACAAGTACCACAGACTGGGTAATTTATAAAAAAGAAGTTCATTTGGCTCATGGTTCTGGAGTCTGGGAAGTCCACGCTCACCACACTGGCACTGGCAAAGGTTTTGTGTTGTGACAGCCAACGGCAGAAGTCAGAAAGCAAGAGAGGGTTAAGAGAAAGAAAGCAAGAGAGGGCCACATTCACTTTTATAACAACAACCTGCTTTTGTGATAATGAACCCCGCCCCCACCATGAGAGTGGCATTCATCTAACAACCCATGGTCCAGTCACCTCTTAGTGGTCCAACTGCTTAACATTATCACAGTGGCAATCAAATTTCAACATGATTTTAGAGTGGACATTTAAACCATAGCAATCACCATTTTATATCTGGCACTTAGCCTGATACTGGGCACTTTGTAGAAACTCAGTAAATACTTCTTGATAAATAAAAGGTTGTCAAGATAAAATGCAAATTATGCCTTCACTGTAGTGTGGCATGGAAAAGACAGTTTAACTCACAGACTTCTTTCTTCCCTGCCAGCAGGGGCACTGGTCTATGGGGAAATTATAGCTTCATAACTACGTAAGAAATCCTTTTAGAGAGAAAGAATTTCAGGTCAGAGAAGTTTAATTACTTGTTGGAAGATCTAAGGAACTTGCTGCTCAGTCAACTTCATCAAGGATAGTGATGGAGTCAGTCAGGGATGGACTTGGCACAAAAAGTAGGTCAGCTTGACTTTTAGATCAGGACTCCATTCATTAGCTCCAAATGTTTCTGGCACAACATTAACCAAGAATCACATTGCAAGACTTCTTTTCTGATTGCATAGGCTAAGAAATTAATCTTAACAGTTTGAATAGATAATGATTAGATAAACCCCACTTGGAGAAGTTTATTAGGAAAGACTTGGCAGGGGAACAAATAACCTCCTCTGTAATCCCTAAAACCAGGCGACCATCAAGCTATACATCTTCAGTGATTAAGCTCTTCAGGCTGCAACATATAAACCTTCCCTTCTGCCTTTTGCTCCTGCTCTCTGGAGTGATTCATGTCTGTAGAGATGCTGCTGCTGCAAGGAAAATGTGAGCCTCTCTGATGACAGTTGTTGCAACAAGACAAAGGCATTTTTAGAATTATTGCTATTATCTCATATGAGACATGCTGAGAGTCTCTTTCCATCTTGCTCCCATAATCCCATTAGATTTTTACAAACTTTGCAAGGACAGCCTTGAGGCCATGGCTGAGATAAAGTACTTTCAGGAATGTTTCTTTTCTGCAGCTAGAATAGTGATTCATGTTTCAGGGGGTTTGTAAAAACAGATTCTGTCCACCAATGATAGAAAATCCTAGAGTTGCAACAGGGTTGCCAAGGATTCCAGAACTCATCCAATTGTTTCCTCTTCCATGTATAGTGCATGTGAAGAAGAGGTTTTATGAAAATGCAAATGATAGATAATTAATAATGCCAAAGGTTTTCTGGGAAAATATAACTCTGTAACTTTCCTAATGAATCTTGTAGCCTATTCCAGAGCCTTCTGGTGCATGATGTATGACTAATTGTGAGCTCTTATAATTATATTCTGGCCCTTCTCACAAGGAAGCCTCTGCTACAATGAAAGTCACAAAAGCCTGAGCAATAATTTGTTGCTATCAATACTCCTACCCTCCCATCTGTTAGCAGTGTGTTTTTTTTTTTAATTGGCAGGTAAATATGAACAGAACTAAAACAAAAAACTACATGGTTATCTCAATTGATACAGAAATGGCTTTTGATAACACTTAACATTCTTTCAAGTCAAAACTCTCAAAAACTAGGCATTGAAGGGACATGCTTCAAAATACTAAGAGCTATCTATGAAAAACCCACAGCCAACATCATATGGAACGGGCAAAATTTGGAAGAATTCCCCTTTAAAACTGGAACAAAATAAGAGTGCCTTCTTTCACCACTCCTATTCAACACAGTTCTGGAAGCCCTAGCCAGAGCAATCAGGCAAGAGAAAGAAATAAAAAGGCATCCAAATAGGAAGAGAGGAAGTCAAACTATCACTGTTTGCTGATGACAAGATTCTAAACCTAGAAAACCCCATACTCTCTGCCTGAAAGCTCCTTGATCTGTTACACGATTTCAGCAAAGTTTCAAGATACAAAATCAATATATAACAATATAACAATCACTAGCATTCCTATACACCAACAACATCCAACCTGAGCGCCAAATAAAAAATGCAATCCCATTTGCAATAGCCATAAAAAGAATAAAATACCTAGGAGTATAGCTAACGAAGGAGGCAAAAGATCTCTACAATGAGAATAAAGAAACACTTCAAAGAAATCAGAGATGACACAAACAAATGGAAAAACATTACATGCTCATGGATAGGAAGAATCAATATTGTCAAAATGGCCATACTGCCCAAAGCAATTTACAGATTCAATGCTATTACTGTCAAACTACCAATGACATGATAGTTCTTCACAGAACTAGGAAAAACTATTTTAAATTTCACATGGAACCAAAAAAGAGCCTGAATAGAAAAGACAATCCTATGCAAAAAGAACAAAGCTGGAGGCATTCTGTTATCCAGTTTCAAATTAAACTACTAGGCTACAGTAACCAAAACAGCGTGTTACTGGTACAAAAACAGGCAGAAGCAGACCAATTGAAACAGAATAGAGAGCCCAGAAATAAGGTACACATCTACAGCCATCTGATCCTTGACAAAATTGACGAAAATAAGCAATGGGGAAAGGACTTCCTACTCAAAAGGTGGTGCTGGGATAACTAGCTAGCCATAAGCAGGAGATTGAAACTGGACGTCTTCTTTATACATTTAAAAAAATTAACTCAAGATTGATTAAAGACTTGAATGTAAAACCCAAAACAATAAAAACCCTGGAAGAGAACCTAGGAAATATCATTTTGGACACAGGACCTGGCAAAAACCTTATGACAAAGATGCCAAAAGCATTTGCAACAAAAACAAAAATTGAAAATGGGACCTAATTAAACTAAAGAGTTTCTGCACAGCAAAATAAGCTATCAACAGAGTGAAACAGAAAACCTGCAGAAAGGGGGAGATATTTGCAAACTATGCATCTAACGAAGGTTTAATATCTAGAATCTGCAAGAAACTTAAACAAATTTATCAGAGAAAAACAAACCCATCAAAAAGTGAGCATAGGACATGAACAGACACTTTTCAAAAGAAGGCATACATGTAGCCAACAATCATATGAAAAAAAAAAGCTCAATATCACTGATCATTAGAGAGATACAAATCAAAACCCCAATAAGATACTATCTCATTACAGTTAGAAGGGCTTTATTAAACGGTTAAAAAAAAAAAAAACTATCTAACAGATTGTGGATAAAAGGAATGCTTATACACTGTTGGTGGGAGTGTGCATTATTTCAACCATTGTGGAAAGCAATACGGCAATTCCCCAAAGAGCTAAAAGCAAAACTACCATTTGACCCAGCAATCCCATTGCTGGGTATCTACTTAAAGGAATATAAATCATTCTATCATAAAGACACATGCACATGAATGTTCATTGCAGCACTATTCACAATTGCAAAGATGGGGAATCAACCTGAATGTTCATCAATGACAGACTGGATGAAGAAAATATGATACATATACACCATGGAATACTATGCAGTCACACAAAAAAAACATGAGTTCATATCTTTTGTGTGAACACAGGTACAGCTGGAGGCCATTATCTTTAATAAACTAATACAGGAACAGAAAACCAAATACCACATGTTCTCACTTATAAGTGGGAGCTAAATGATGAGAACTCATAAAGAGGAAAACAGCAGACACTGAGGTTTACTTGAGGGTAGAGGGTGGGAAGAGGGAGAGGAGCAGACAAAATAATATGGGGTACTAGGCTTAATTCCTGGGCAATGAAATAATCTGCACAACAAACCCCCACAACATGAGTTTACCTATATAACAAACCTTCACATGTACCCTAACCTAAAGTAAAAAAAAGAATACGTGGGACATATCCACCATGGAATATTAAGTAGCCATAAAAAGAATGAGATTGTGTCCTTTCCAGCAACATGGATAGGACTGGAGGCCAAGCAAACTAACACAGAAATGGATCATCAAATACCACCTGTTCTCACTTATAAGTGGGAGCTATACATTGAGTACACATGGACACAAAGAAGGGGACAACAGATACTAGGACCTACTTGAGGGTGGGTATGGGAGGAGAATAGCGATTGAAAACCTACCTATCATATACAATGCTTATTACCTGGGTCACAAATAATCTGTACACTGAACCCTCGAGACACAAAATTTACCTGTATGATAATCCTGCACATGTATCCCTAAGCCTAAATCAAAGTTTAAAGAAAAGGAAAAAAATATTCTCTGCTCTAGTGGGGCTTATAACTTAACCATTAATGTTAAACAACCTGTACTCAATGTTGAAGAGCAATGACTTCTTTATGGTAGCTGATTTTGCAGTGTTAACTCTATTGTGATGCTAGATAAGTCTCTCAACATATTGAAGAAGAAACTCATGGCTGAATGTCATGTTTAAGAATACACACACACACAAACACACAGACACACACATATGTAACTAATATATCTCTAACTAGTATTTATATTAGAGATCCACAGAATTTAATAATGGGGTAAAGATCCATATTATACACATAAATTCAATGAAGTCTTAATAATTTGATGGCTTATATTCTTGTATAATCGTCCCTAGTGTTTGTCCTGTTGCTCAAGTATCTCACTATTTGATTAGTTTTAGGTATTCTAATAGGAGAGAAGAATGAAAGAGAAACATGGGCTGGCTTTTTTTTTTTCTATTTTGTTTATTTAATTGTTATCAGTTTCCTATAGAGTGATAAAGTAAGGGTCTTTATCAAGTGCCAAATAAGGGTCTGCTCTATCTACTGGTAAGATATATCCATCTATCGTAACCATTTATTGGTACTTGGAAATGCAAACTAGCATTTTACTTACTTATTATGGCCAAGGAAGCTGTTATGTGCTGAAAAGATCATGAGAGAAAAAAGTGAGGAAAAAATATCCAGGAGCTTGCAATATAGTAACATTAACACAAAGCAGCTAAGAGTAACACAGATAGTCATAGTCATTTCTGACTGGGGTGACTTGTTACAGAAAATGGAATTGGAAATCAAAAGGAGAAAACATCCTATAGAATGCTTGGCGGTGATGGTGGTAGACGGGAGGGTGGTAATTTAGGTGGTGATGGTGGCAGGAAGGGCGGCCCATGGTGATAGCAATGGCAGCTATAGTGATGGCGGTGATAATGGTAGTGGTGGGAAGCATAGTGATGAGGGCGCAATGGTGGTGGTGTTTACAGCATTGGTGAAGTAATGGTGGTTGGGAGGGGGCTGTAGACTGGAAGCAAGGACGGTGAACCCGTTTGTAGTGAGAGAGCTGCTGTCAGTGAGAGAGCTGCCGTCAGTGAGAGAGAGCTGCCGTCAGTGACAATGATGGTATCATTGTGAGGGTAGTAGGGATGCTGCTTAGGGTACTGTTTCTTTTCCAGTGACATTTCCAGTTATCTATAGATATTTATCATCAAATGACAAGAGACCTTGTGTGGCGACAAGTGAGAAAGGCAGAAAGACACCCTTGTCATCCCTAAGGGAAAATCACTTTTGTTTTCCCTGTCCCAGGACCTAATTTCACAACACGGTCCCTCTTTGCAACGAATCTCTTTATGCTATAAGTCAGACACATCCTATTTCTTCAGTAAATGTTCTAAAATGCTAGTTTGCATTTCCAAGTACCAATAAGTGTTTGCAATAGATAGATATACCTTACCAGTCGATAGAGCAGACCCTTACTTGGCACGAAAAATATTCTTTCTGGTTGTACATAATGCTGATTGTTTTGTGACTAGATTACTACAAAAGGAGCTTTCGAAGTGCAATTAGCTTCATTGCCAATGTGTTTTTAAAGTTCTTACAAAAAAGACATTACCTAAGTTCTTTGTCGGTTCAGAAAGAACAGTGTTTAATCCAAATGTGCAGAATGATGCCAAGGAAAATGTTCCCAGTAGAGACTGGAGCTGCATTGGCTCCACGTCTTTACTGAACTCAAATGTGGAACATGCTGTCTTTCATCCTAGGTGGGAACCTTGCATTGCAAAAGTTCTTCTCTCTCTGCCTCAGTTTCTTTCTTTCTCATTTTATCAAGAATTTAACATCTGTTTATTTCTAAACTCCATTGTCTAATGCAGGTTCTCTCAGGAGAAAAAATGCCCAACACAACAATGTTTTCCCTCAATTGTCATTTGAATGATTGCAATAAAAGGATCAAAGTTTATTTGCCGTCTAGTCTCTCCTCTTTAGATCCGTGGCTGTGTGCAGGAGGTGTTGCTGACATATTTCCAACAGCAACATCTGGCTCTCTAGCAGCCTGCTCTGCTAACTGTGCTGACCCATCTATGGCTCTAGAACTGTTCAGAAAACTCTGTATGGGTTGGCTGGAATATGTGGAGACCATTGGGTTTTTTTGTTCATCCTCCAGGGTACTATTTTTCTGTCAGTCACATTTTATTCTGAGGAATTTACTGTACTTGTCTGTGTCTATTTGAAATGAATAAGGAAACTCCTCATTAAAGATTTGGATTTATATGGCCCAAAGGGGAGTATTCCCAGTGCTGTATTTAGGATAGTGGAGGAGCCATGCTATTGGCTGAATTGTCCTTAAAATACTGATTTTCCCCAAGATGGTCTCTGAGTGTTACACATTCAAAAAGAAGCGAAGATGAATGTGGTTTGTTTGTTTGCTTGCTTGTTTTGTTCAGGGGAGGATCTGTGGATATGTGGAATGATCACTACTAGAAATTAAAGTTTTAGGGATTTATGTGAAAGTTTTCAAGGAAGAAAGCTCTCAGTGGAGAAACAAAGTGGGGCCGAAATCTAGTGGAAAGGAGCCACATAATATGAGGAAGGAAAGAGGAAGGAAGCTGGGCTATGAGGCCAGATATATGAACTGAAGTTTGAAAAAAATTTTTTTTCTTGGATTCACATGGAAAAGGAAGAAATAGCACTGAAGCTACAGTAAGTTTTACTTCATGTTCAGATTTATGACATTAGTATTCATTATTATAATAGTACCAACACTATATAGAGCTTGCTATATGCCAGGATCTGTTCTAAGCAAGTGAAATACGTTAATTCATTTGATCCTCACCAACAAACATATGAGATAGGAACTGTTTTATTATCCCCATCTTATGGATGATGAAACTGAAACAGAGTTTGAGTAACTTGCAAAGACATGAAGATGGTAAATGGTAGAGTTGATATTGAAAGTCATCCATTTATTTTTAGAGTCTCTTTCCTAATACTCTGGGGAGACATGGGGGGTGGCCAAAGCAATGACCAAGTTTTTATGTGGAAATCCTTGACCCATGTGCAAATAAATTGAGACTGATAGATTCATTTTAATGTGAAACAAGTAATGAGATAGAATTTTCTAGGTTGCAGACATTAGGCCACAACTATAGCTATCTTCCCTGCTCCCAGTAGAAGTTATTTAATTCTCATGAAAAGGGGAGATGGCTTGGATGGTACCATATTAGAGCCAGAGATTTTGATGTGGTAAACAAAGGAAACATTGCTCTGTCACAGTTTGTATTAAAGCTTGCCTAATGTCTAGAAATGAATGGCTGTGCCACCCACTGCCTCATTAAAGGCCAACAATGCTTTATCTGATAATTGATAAAGTGATTATTAAAATTCTCAAACAAATGACTGCATGTTGATTACTCATTTCTGAAATGGTTGCAATACCTAAATGGGGAGCAGATGATGGTTGATAAAATGTGTAAAGCCCTCTAAGGCTTTCAGATAACAGGCCTGAAAGAAGTGCAAAGTATGATTCTCATTTACAGTCCAGCCAGATTTAACAAAAGGACTGAGCATCATAAACCTGCAGACAGAAGGAGTTCAGGGTGAAAATAGAGGCTTGCTCATAAGCCAGCTGTGCAGAAGGCTGGACTCCAGCTTCCCATCATGGGTGTGCAGCCCATGGAATGTTGGCTGCCTCGGGGGCCAACTGGCACACATGGGGACTGTGCTCCTGGAAATCCTGAAATGTCTGTCCGGGACTCCAGTGAATAAAATTTTGGTTAAGGGAGGGGCAATCTCATCAGCCAGATTTCAGTCAAACTGCTTTTTTTGAAGGCTTGCTAATGTCAACATGTGATCAATGGGGCTACGAATACCTGCCTTATAGGGCTATTGAGACACTTCAGTTAAATAATTGACACAAAGCACTTAGAACAAAGATTGGCCCGTGCTAAGAACTCAATAACTGAGTTGTTGTGATGGTTGTTTTAAGTTCCCTTTCCAAGATCCCATGCCTTGATGCCTTCTTCACCTTTTGATCCGTTTCATCTTCATGGTGTATGATCGTGTGTGACACCAGGGACAAGATTCCCGCCCAAGGAGTTGATGGTGATTACAGCATGTTGACAGAGATGTGTAGCCTTGCACTCATGCATAGCTTCTCTGACAGCAGTGATGATGGTTTCTTACCACAAACCCTATGAGACCAAAGTCAGAGCAACTTCTGACTCTAGAAAGGCAGTGGGGCAAGCATTTCCATAAAAATGCCTTCTACTTCCACGGCAGCCACCTTGGGTGACCGGAAGAAACATCTCTTCCTTGCAAGCACTTTGTGAGTGATATTTAGTCTCATGACCAGACTCTTCAATGGTGCCAAAGCAGGCTGATGTGGCCAGTCACCTGGACTCCTGCTGGTTCCTGACTGATGGAGGCATCTGAATTCCTCTGATTTTGCTGGAGCTTACTCAGGCCAGCCTGCGTCAGAGGACACAGAAAGAGGAGTTTATAAGGCTCAAAACTCAGCAGAACTGGTGTCTGCTACTTTTAGGTTCAGCAATTCCTCATTGTCCCCAAATTCTCTTTACCCCAATGGCCTAAAGAGACAGCAATGCTTTTCTCTTTTTTTCTTTCATTAAAATTTGACCATCATTCAACCAGTTCTTCTATAAAGATGATGATAAAGCCCCTAGCAAACTCAGGGTAGCTTGTATAATTTAAATGATAACAATCTCCAATATAATATGAGGTAAAATTTGTAGGCAAAACATGAAGTAAAGTTGATTCTTTGGCAAAAGCTATTGGTCAAGGAACAGCGAGGAGTTCAAATTCTGCCTCATAAAAACAATGTAAACTCCACCTAATACTGCTTCAGTTCTGGCCTGGCAGTTTTCCTAATGGTTTGAGCGTAGGCACTGTTCATCTCTGGTCAAAATATTGGTTGTGAAGTTCAAGATAAAGTACATATTATTGTTTGTTGATAATGTTCTTTGTCCTAAAATTACTCCTTTAAGTGAAGGTCAGGTCCAAAGTGATGTGACAAAGAATACAGCTCTGAGTTTTCAGCATTTCCAAAATCAACCATCTGTCTATAGCCCAATCTGGATGGAGACCAGCAGGTTCTGGGAAGAATATTAACCTGAATTTGTTGCAGTCTTGTTTCTCAAACTCTTTATAAACACTTCCCCATATGTGCTGCCAAAGCTTTGCATTTAATGAATCATCCAAATCTTTTTGCCATATATCCTGTGTAGCTATTGAGGATGGTGTCCCCAATATCTGAAGAGAAATGAGAGGAATGCCTACGCTACCAAGCAAAATCCCCTCATAAGATAATCCTATTAGAATTTTGATTTTTTAAAATACTGAGTGCTGTATTTTGTAGAGTTATTGTAGATCATATTGCCTGGCAATTTCCAAGGGACCATTTTATCTACTTGATACATCGTCTTTATTCTGATTAGGCGTAAAGGAAGTGCAAATCATTGCTTAAGCACTCAAATTCTTGCTTCATGGTCTTTTGCATTCTTGGTTACTTTTATCTTATTTTATGAAGAGTTTAGCAGTAAACAACAGAGGTTAAAGGTACAGTTTTGAGTCAAACATGTTGTACTTCAAGTTCTGCCTCTGAATAGTTTTATGAACAGGCAAATTACTTAATCTCTCTGTACCTCAGTTTCCCCATCTGTCCCATGGGAAGTGGCACTATTTGTGGTTACTGTAAATATAAAACAAGTTAATACATAATAAGCTTTTATCCTAGTGCTCGATGAAGAACATGTGTTAACTATTACTATTTTCTAATTAGTCACTATTTGAGTGCTACAACTGTCTGAGAAATTTAGGAGCTAAAAAGGGTTACAGGAAAAACATACCTCCAACTGGAAGCCTTAACAACCACATGCATAGTACAAAGCAACAGCACTTATTTGCAACATGAAGAAAGGGAATAATGTCTTTATAAAAGAGGACCCAGAGTGTCAGTTTGACCCTTCCACCATGTGAGAACGCAGTGATGAGGCATCCTCTTTCTCAGCCTCCAGAACTGTGACACATAAATTTCTGTTTAGAAAGTGCTCAACTTACGGTATTTTGCTACAGTAGTCTGAAAGGTCTCTCAGGGTCCTACTGTTAAATCCAGGGTTTCCTCAATCATATTTCAGAAGTTGCTATTACGAATAATAATACCCTCTTCAAAATTTAGTGTTTAACATCCTGCTTTTCAGCAACCATCTCTTATGTTTACATAACTAATGTACACTTGTTAACAACCCAATAATTCTTCAGCCCTACCAGGATTTCCTATCCACTGACCTTAACAATTTTTCAGTGTTTACCATCTCTCTCTGTCCTCATTTTCCTCCTTACCCAGTTGCAGACTCCACTCCTTGCATTTAACCTTAATGGTCTGCTCCCCAGAGCCATCCCAACTGTGGAAAAACTCATGGATCTCAGGTGGAGAATATGGTGGGAGAAAAACAGGCCATTGCTGACTGCCTCTTTGAAATTTGTGATCACATACTTTAACTTAAACTTTACAATGGCCCTTTGATCACAAGAACCAGCTTCTTACTGCCTTTCTGATCATCTCCCACTTTTCTCCCTCAGCATCAGCTGCAAGGAACTACTGGATGCTCCTAAAACACAGCAAGCGTGTTCCTGTTTCTGGGACTTTCACTGCTATTTCTTCCACCTAGAATGTTCTTAGTCTCATGACCTTCCTCCCCACCCTCATTCCAATTTATTTATGTGCCTCTCTAAATACCAGAGAGGTCTACCTTGGCTCTTTTGTCTCAAGTATCACTTTGGGCCATGCTGTATTCCCTTACATGCAATGTTTTTTTCTCAATAGCATTTATTACCTAATATATACTTGTTTATTTTAATAAACTTATTACTTTTCTCACCCTACTGGAAAGTGGTCTATATAAAAAGTTTTGTTTTTATGTTTTGTTACGTTTTATGTTTTTTTGTTTTTTTATGTTTTATGTTTAGTTAAACTGCTATGTTTTGTTAATTGCTGTTCCAGTATTTGTTTAGCATATACTAGGTATTTAAAACTATTCGATGAATACATGAATGACTGCATGAAATTCCTGAGGCCATGGCTGATGTGATCATGAAATTCATGGTTTCAAATCTGAATTTCTGGTAGCCATACATGTGATTGTCAACCTACAGAGATAAATGCTGAGAATGTTATTTGCCCAACTTATTTGCACAGTTCTTTTATATACTAAGTGGAAAACTAACACCACCTGCTTGTATTTACTGCACAGGTATTAAAGAACATATGAGAATGTATTTGGGACAGGCTGAGAAAAGTAGATCCTAAGTTTTCAAGTTCTTTTTTTATACTGCAACTATCTTACAAGCATAGAGTGTTATTCAGCTCTCTGTTCACCTCCACCTTACACTTTCCCTAATTCCTTTGCCCCATCACCCGAGGTAATCCATAGCAACATTTTGCTGTATGTTTTTGTAAAGCTCTCCTATTTCTATGCATTCACATACACAAATCTGTATTTTTAAAAATTACATAATTTGTTATGCTCAAAGAATTATTCCATTATTCTTTTTCCACATAATAATATGTAAAATAAATGTTTACATCACTTCTTACATATTGACCTCATTATGTTTAAGGGCTGCATAGTCTAAGGTTTCATAGAATGAATATATTATAACTTATTTACCTACTTATTCTCCTACCGCTGATTTTTACTCTAAAGGCTCTTGACTTTCCTATTTGCATTTCTGCTCTTTCTCTGAGACCAGTTATAAGGAACGAAGAAACAGCAATAAAGAAGGAGAGCCCCTAGCTTTTCCTTGGCAGGCCCTGCCAACAGACTTAACTGAGTTGTGGCTCCTTCCTTAAGAAACTCACATTCCCTTAAAGATGGAGACACATCAGCCAATAATCACAATAAAAAGTGATACATGCTGTGAGGAAATTCTGCTCAAGAAGATGTCAGTTCCCTGTAGAAGAAGAGTTTTTTTTTACTTTTGTAGACTTGGGAAATTTTCAGAAAGGTGACATTTGGTCTATACCTGATAATGTTAAATGGGGTGGGGTGAGATGAAGAGGGGAGGGCCTTGGAATGTGTGAGAGGAGAAGGGATGTGAGGAAAAGGGAACTAACTTTCTGATATTCACAGTTTGAGCCCATGTTTTAAGAAATTATTGAGGATCTTTCTATTGAGCCATTTAGGGCAATTATAAATAAATAAAACAGAGAGAATAGACAGTAGCTGGGTTTGGGGTGAAGGCAGAGGAAGATTAAGGTAGCAACCAGAGAGGAGGGAAGCCATGTGCTCCATTCCCAGGTGGGGAGAGGCTCTTCGAGTGGGAGCCTTTGCTCAGAGAGGGAGAGGCGTTTTATTCTTGTAGAGGACAGAAACTGTGTTTTATTCCTTTTGTGTGCCTTATTGCATCTAGTACGGAT
The DNA here is from genome assembly GCF_009761245.1 of Sapajus apella. NCBI lineage: Eukaryota > Metazoa > Chordata > Mammalia > Primates > Cebidae > Sapajus > Sapajus apella. The sequence goes on along the minus strand of NW_022436941.1, from coordinate 11,908,274 downwards.
GTTTTTAAGCAACAGGAAAGTGTAATATGTGGCTAAGATTATGGGTGTTAGAGCCAGTCAAATTTGAGTTCAAAACCAGATTCTGCTAATTTTTACCAGTGAGACCTAAACAAGTTACTTTACCTTTATGAGTCCTTAGTTACTCATCTGTCTGGAAGAGCTTGTAATACCTCCTGCATAGTTGTGAAGAATACATTAGATAATATATGTAAAGCAATTAGCCCAATGTCTGCTATATTATCAGTATATAGTTTTTACTCTGAATTACTTGCTGATTTTTTTAAAAAAGAGACAGGGTCTGACTGTTGCCCAGGCTGGACTCAGACTCCTGGGTTCAAGCTATTCTCCAGCCTCAGCCTCCTGAGTAGCTGGAACTACAGATGCATCACTATGCTTGGCTTATTGTGAAATATTTTGAAAATTAAAAAATCACATGCCCCTCAGGAAAGATGATTTTTTTGTCCAAAAGTTTTTTTCAGTTTTAACACATTGATATCCCACATAATGATATGGGAAGTAGAATTGCTTAGGTATGTAAAATGGCATTTGGCCATCTGCAAGAAAGAACTGAATCACCTTCCGGCTTTGTAAATAAGTTCTGTTCGCAAGCCATTAAGAGGTAACTTGTGGTTTATATCACAGGTGACATCAGGGATGAAGGTAGGGGACTCAAGAGTCTCTCCAGCTGTTGATGGCTGACCTGAGAGACAGAAACCAGGAAATCTTTAATTCTGATGAACACAGAAAATGAACAATCTTTATATTGTAAGCCTAAGTCACAAACGCTTTAGTAATGTATGAAACATAGTGATAGGAAACAAAAACAAAACAAAAGAAAAAAATAAAGTCCCATACTTTCCCCTAAAGATCGGCCTTAGACATATGTTTTTCACAGCACTTCCTCTTCTCACTCCCACCTTCCATTCCAGAGCAGCTAATATTGTTTGTTCTTTTATTCCTATGACCACCCATAGGAGAAAGCTAATCAGGAAATAGTTTCCCCTGCAGATGGCTGACTAGCAGAGAGGAATAGCAGTCCCATCAGCATCTTATTTCTGCTTTCATCCAGAAGAGACTGTTTTAGCAACCACTTTGTTAACGGTGAAACAAAAGGACAATTGTAAAAAAACAGAAAACAAAACAAAACACTAACTAATAAGTAGGGAAAAAAATATCAGTCACTATCTCTTTCTTAAAGAGTCCTCTCTATTGAGAAAGGACTCTCTGCCTTCATGGAGTTTTTATTCTCTTCTGTGAATAGTTTCTACTTTCCAGATTGTGGTATTTGTCAGTAATTACCTTTCCAACTCCTTCTTGCTCAATAGGACGAAGAATGCAAGTCATAGAGATTGCACTTTAATTATAAAAAAGCAAAAGACCTGTAACTTTCATGATAGTGTGAGTAATACTGAATTAAGCTGGCCAACTCATTCTCATTTGCCTAGGACTTTCCCAGATTTAGCACTGGAAATCCCATGCCCAGGAAACCTTTGTGGCAAACCAAAATGATTAGTCACACTAACCAAGGTGGTTTCCATACCTACATAGGAATAGACTTTTCATTGACAACAACTATAATTAAAATAACAATAATGGAAACCTGTCTGCTTACCAAAAACCAACTACTTAATTTTTGTATATGGATACCTTTACAAAAATGTCTTGAGGGGAGTAATAGTATTTTACTTCTACTGCCATTCATAAAGGAAGATGAATTTTCAACAGGTTAGGTATTTTCCCCCAAATCACACAGGTACTAAGAGGTAAATGTAAGATTTGAACCCAAGATTTAAACATAGTAATAGGAAACAAAAACAAAACAAAAGAAAAAAAATAAAGTCCCATTCTTTCCCCTAAAGATCGGCCTTAGACATGGAATCAGCAGACTGATTCCATTTGTTCAGCTACTACACCATGCTGCTCTCTGTTACAATGCTCCCTTTTGACAAAAGCAGTCATAGACGGCTCGTAATCATAGTCACCATAATGTGTTAATTTCAACTGTGCCTTCCTGGTAAAAGCTGCTTCCACCAAAAATGAGGGCCTGAGTCAGAAACCAGCGGTCCAACAGGACATTTGTTATGGGAGTTCTCTGCTAATTATTGGCTGCTGCTTTACTTTGCACCCGAGGTAAACTGAGTATATCATTCTTCCTTGCTCATGTATAGCAAGAAAGAGCTCATTTATAGGATCAGAATAGAAAAAGCGTGATTCACTCTTAACAGTATTCACAGCCTCCACCACTGCCTCCTTAGCAAGACCAAATGAGGACTGCATACTGACTGTGGTTTTGATTATTCCATTTGTGCTTCGTCCCACTGACCCACATGGAGCTGTAGCAGTGTTCACATCATGTGGTTCATTATGTAATTGAATTGAGTGTTCATGATATTTGTAGCCAGGAATACAACATTCCATGTGGTGAGCCAAATGAAGCGATGCTTCTACTATGAAGTGGGGAAGTTGGTGAGTCTGAAGGCAGGAGTTTTTTATTTTGATTAAGAGAGATGATTTGCTTTTTTGGGGACATGGCCTTGGGCCAGGAATCACTGTTGTAAAACATTTGAAAGGATGAAGACACTTGGATGAAGAATTCAACAGTGCTCTCAATGTGTCCCTGCGTACTACTATTTAGAGAGTGTAATTGGCTCCAGGAGAGAAAAAATATATAACTTTAACAATATAATCTCTAAGCCCCAGGGAAGTGCATTAGCCATGTGCCAGATCACATGGGCTGGCACTTCTAGTTCTGTGAGTTTTATTTTGCACCAAGGTATGCCAGGACCATGAGAGAGAGACTCCGAAATGGTAACATCAGGAAATATAATAGGACATATTTTTAGTTTGGATTGATGAGTCTCTAAGGGAACAAGGCAATGAGTTTACATAAATGCTAAATAACAAGACCTCTCTGTAAATAGAACATCAGTGTAATAGTATGTAGTTTGTTCAAGCAGCCAGGCTAGGGACTATGTTGAAATTACATTAAAGCAAGATGGGTTCCCACTGCTTTGCTAAGAGTCAGAAATGCGAAGTTAAGAGTCTTTGCAGTGGAGACAAATTTATACACTGCTATAGAATTGGATACAAGTGTTTTCTTTTAAAGAGCACAATCAATAACATGTAAAATTAAAAATCATTTTGAAAAAGTGAATAGAACAAATTTTTAAGCTCTAAATCAAATTGGTAATTAAGTTGCCACTGGACAACATTTATGAAAGGAAAGTCAGTGTGGATGATGTTAAGTAGAGTGACTTTGATCATCACACAGAATACCACAGAAGGAGTCGTAATGAAGCACAGTGGGAACATACTGGGGAAGCCATTTTTTATAAGAGTAGTAAATTGCACTTTGGTGGACAGGGTAAAACATAAAATAAATCGCCTTGTTAAACTCCTTTAAACTAATAAACAGGATGTGTGGTGCATGGTCCTGTGAAAGCAGGCAAGTGTCCAGTGAAAACAGAAGAGAGGAAATACTGCCCACGTGAAATGAAATACAAGGATCTGGCCAGTTGGAAGTAATGTGTTATTCATATTTGTATCTAACCTGTAATTGCCAATACTGGACATTTCCTATCATTATATCAGTAACACTTGAAACAGGATAGACGATATGCTTAGATAACCTGGACAGAATTAATATACCTGAGAGATAAATTTTAATATGGAAGAAATATATGTGATAGTCTGGAAGCAAACAGATAAAATAACACACTAGCCAGAAAACTTTTTATACTTTAGTCGCTTGTTCTTTAAAAGCATGTTCATTAGGAATGTTTACTTCTAAGAAGCACCCTTAGTTCCAGTGAATAAAATGAGCAGATGGGAAGATCTCTAGATATAGTAAATAAATTTTTTAAAACACCACTTTTACCTAAATATTTAGATAATGGAGGAAAATTTGGTTTAATCTGTTTTAAAATTATTTATAGAATGGCTTCAACCCTCCATTTCAAGTATTTAAATCAAACACACCCTTTGAGCATTTTTGTTTTTCTGATTTACAAAAAAAAAAAATGCTTATTCATCTATAACTCACGGTATCTTTAGTGTTAAGAAGATACTTGATAAGAAAGCTTCTCAGGGTAAAATCTGATGTTAATGTATATGTTGTGTAATGATCAAATCAGGCTGTATAGATTATCCATCACCTCATGCATTTATCAATTATTTGTAGTGAGAACATAAAATTATATTCCATAAATATATATATAATTACAATGTGCAATTTAAAAATAATATTTAAAAAGAAACCTTCCCAAGGGAATTGTGTTTGCAAAACATGATGGTAAGCAGTAAGGATATATGGCATTTTAGCAAGAATTTTATCCATCCATTTGATTGTGAACAAACTTTTAGATCAGAAAGCTCTTTACAATAAACTGCAGAGACTAATTTAAAGGAAATACGGTGGTATTTCCCCTGGTCAAAAAGATGTTGTTCAAAAAATAGTTCCCATATTTTCAGATTATAGTGGAAACATCACTGAGAGCATGAGAAGGAAGGAAAATGATCAGACCGACTTGGGCTCAGATTCTGGGCCTCCTGGTTATTAGCTCTTTGATAAGTTTTATAGTGTCTGCGCTTTGCTTCCTTCTACGTACAGTGCTACTGAGCTTTCACATCTGTAGGTTTGTTGTGTTTGTTGATAAGCTGACCAATCACGAAGTGCTGTGAGGTCTGGCAATCCTGACCACTAGTCTTGACTACAAGACAGCTGGAATATCATCATGTGTTGCATTCGTAAGTACATTAGTGTTCATTACGTTCCTGCAAGCCTCCTCTGCTTCATCATGAGATTCTTCGCAGTTTATGTAGCTCCCTACTACCACTCTGATTCCTTTAACTCTGTTCCAGAGTGCAGGCTGTGGATGAGGCCATAGGGATTTTCATGGAGCCAGATCCAGGTCTGCTGACTAGCCATTTTCCTATTTTCAGCCTAGTCCCAAGCATTATCCCACCATACTCTGCAATCAAAAGAAGGATTGTCATTCTGAGTAGTATTTAAATCCTAAAAGATAGATCATTTTCGGGGTTGAAGGAGGTGGAGGAAAGTATCAGCATTACCTTTCAATCTGTGCTAAGCTGTATCAATGCATATTAATTTATTCAAAGAAATATATATTGGGCTTTTATTTTCTTCTCATCATGCTAAATGATTCAGAAGAGAAGAAAACAGATAAGGCCTTTGACCACACAGAGTGTATATAGTCTAGCTGAGAAAAGAGACAATAAAGAAACAAAGCATAATACAACAATAGGAACAAGGAAAAAGAAGTGTTGATAGAAAGCTTGTTACTCTTTGGAATATAACTGTTGTTAATTAGGAAATTGTCTTGATGTCTTTTCTGGGGCTCAAACAGAGGTTTCATATGCCATCGCTAAGATGAGCTAGGTAAATCCAAAATTGGAAATAATTTGCCTGACATATTAAAGTTAGAATAATTTCAAATTTTGTGGGGCAGATGGATAAAGAGAAATTTAGGGACCCAAGAGAGAGAAGGAGACAGCATGAGACATCTAACAACACTGCAAGATGCTGGGAAATAGGAGGAAAATTAGCCAGTCGGAAGTTCTAGAGTGCGTCATACAGGGTAAAGGAAAAGGATCTTACCATTGAAATGTGAAGCTTACTTTTCCCGCTCAGCATCCAATTACAGTAACAGCCTTCAGGCGTCTACTTGAACTTTTTTCTGCCTTAATGCACATGACATTTGTCTACCATTTGGCAGTTAGACTTCAACTGCCTTTGAAAAGGCCCATCTGAGTTGGCACTTTTATGGACCCAGTTTTCTTTTGGACTTAGTTAAATCAAAGGATGGCACCTCCTCTTTAGGTACTTAAAACTTTGCTCACGTTGGCCACCAGTCTCAGTGCCCTTGAAAGTGTATACCTCTCTGTGCTTTTAATTAAAGATTGCTTTTTTTTTTTTTACTTCAGAGCCTATCTTTCTTGACTTCCCTTCAAATAGTTGTTCCTCTCCCATAATCTTTCATTTTGTCTCAAAATTCTTAGAGAAAGTGTTACTAATGAGGAAATGAGATTTGCCCATCATTGGGGTGGCATTTTCTTTATATTTACTATGTATCTACAAGAAATGGAAAATTGATCTCCGATGCTTCCAAAATTTCTGAATATTTCAAAATCTCCCAAACTCCTTGACCAATGTTCACATGCATGGTATTATGACAAAATTCAAAGAATGCAAATTTCATAACTCTTATGAAATATATAGATTTTAAAAACCTATAAATCACATTATTCATCATTAAAGCAAAGATTATTAAAGCGCTCAAGATCTGCAAAGTCAATTCTGAAAATGTTACTTAGCCTATATTTTATGTTTAAACATCTCAAACATATTTGAGATTTGGAGAGAAATATAGCTAAAAATTTCTACAGAATTTTGAAAGTCAGGAACTAAATTCTAGTTATGTAATACATACAAAAAAAGGGTAATTCTAGAAGACTAAATCATTTGGAGTCATTACAAATACAGATGTATGATATGGGATGATTGAAATCATGCAACAAGAAAGCCCTGATCTATAATGCAGTGTGAGGGAAAGTTTCTCTGAAGAAGTAAATTTTTTTTTTTTTTTAAAGATGGGGTTTCACCATAATGGCCAGGCTGGTCTTGAACTCCTGACCTCAGGTGATCCACCCACCTCGGCCTCCCAAAGTGCTAGGATTACAGGCGTGAGTCACCGCGCCCGGCCCTGAAGAAGTAAATTTTGAACAGGGACTCTTACATTGCCATTAGAACTAAGAATTAGTCCACGTGAATGAAGTTTGAGTGGAGGCAGTGGGGTGGGAGGAAACGTTTCAGCTGAGGTGATAGGACAGGAGAAAGACTTTGAGGGAGAAAGAGAACAGTATGTAATTGGGGAAAAGAAATAAGGCAGTTTGTAGTCAAAGGCTGGAGTGATACACAGGGGCCAGATTTTTGTCTGGAAGATTATGCTAAGAGATTTTACCCTTATCCTAAGAGAAATGAGATGACATTGAAGAGTTTTGAACATAAAACTGGCTTAAATGAATGTATTGGAAAGTAGCAAGAATTTCAGTAAGAAACATCATGGTGGTCAGTTAGAAGGCTGTTTCCACAGACTGAAATCAGGAACAAAAATGCCTTGAAATGGAACAGCACAGAGAAGCTGAAAGATTTGAGGGATGGTGAAAAGATTTCAGATGTAATTGGAAGGTAGAACCATCAGATTTTGGTGGCTCTGTAAAGTGAGAGGAAATGAGAGATCACAGACAACACCCCACTTTTTAGTAAAAGCAACTGGATAAATCATCAAAAGTGAAAGGGAAACTGAAGTGTTAGATATATAAATACATTGTTAAAATTTTTGTTGTCCCATAGTAATGTGGACAAGGTCCTTAGTCATCAATTTCACTTTCCATGAGTTTATAAAATCCCAGATTTAAGCTACAATATTGTTACCAACCCCTGATGTTATATTCTTCGGTTGCAAATAATAGAAACTACTCAACATACTTCAAGTAAGGGGAGTTTTATTATACAGATTTATAGGAAAATGAGAAAAATAGGTTTCTAAGTCATTGTGGTTGGGCCTCACAGAAATCTGGGTAAACCTGCTTTTAGGTACTTGAACTTTGCTCATGTTGGACACTAGGCTGAGTGCCTTTTAAAGGAAGATGAGGACTGGTGTCCAGAAAACACTTTAAGAAATGGAAGCTGATTTAGGAATCCAGTGCTGCTTTTTCAATAAGTTGTTGTTATTATTTTGGTCTTCTTTCAGTCAATAAAGATCAGCCATTCTTTTCATCTCTATGTTTATTCTTCCTGTTTCAGTTTCCCAGTTGACTCTTGAGTTTCCCTTCTCATTGACTCTCTCAGAGTTCTCAATTCTAATCCCTGAGAGATTCGCTGTGGTAGCTGTTGAGTGACACTCTAATGTTAGGCTGCCTCACAAGCTGATTGTCTGTCTTTAGATCGATTATCACCCCATCATAAACTCTCCCTAACCCAGTGCCTCTTACTGGAGGGCCTACATACATAATCAGAGCACAACCACTTTTGTTTAAGAAATTTTATGACATGCTTCCTTTGGCAGGGACAGTGGAAGTGGTAGTCCCTCTCAAAAGATATCTATGGGCAAGACAAGCACCACAAAGCTAGAATATTCTGATCCAGCATTTTCTAATTTTATGTATTTTCTGTTAAATTGTATATGTTGTAAGTTTTTTTTTTTTTCCCTCCAAGGAATGAATGAACAAGTAGACTCAGGCTGACCCTGAAAAACCCCATCACAACAAAATACTGAAATAGGAGAGTCGTAGATTTATTATTAGACTCAGATATAAATAGAGATGCAAACAAATGGTGTCTAGAATCCCTCCAACGTGGGCAACAGCAACAAAGAAATACCACTACCAAGAGTTCTAAGAGACTGGCCTCACAGGAGACCGCTTTTGTTCCTACAGTCACCTTAATTTATCATTGCATATCATGAAAAAAAAAAAGAGAATAGCAGTTATTTCCTGCCTCTTTCTTTGAAAAGCATGAGGTGTCCTGGTGAGCTCAGCATATTCTGATGATGATGACAAAACTTCTTTGTAACAGCTAATGATTTCAATAAAATGATCTGGTTAAAAGGCTGCAGTTATTACAAATGGGTTGGAAGGGTCACATTTCAAAAATGTTTTTCTCACTCTTTTTTCCACCTCCTTCTTTGTTTCTCTCCTTTCTTTCTTTCTCCTTTTTTTCTTTCCTCCCTTCCTTCCTCCCTCCCTCCCTCCCTCCCTTCCTTCCCTCCTTCCTTCCTTCCTTCTTTCTCTCTCTCTCTCTCTTTTTCAATGTCCACATTTTTGAACATCCTGAGCTCTTTGCATGTAAATCTGTGTGGGTGGATGTGATGAGAAGCAGTTGAATAAACTTCCCTTGGAGCCGCTAAAGCTCTTGTAGAGGCTAACAGAGGGCAGGAGCAACAAATTGTTCAGAGTTAGCAAGAGATCTCTGAGAGCTGATTTTTATTCACTGGGTTTCCCTTCCCCAAAATACAATATGAAATATTTTCTTTAGAAAAATGGAGAGTCCCATTAGGGTTTATTATGGAATTATAGTCTTCTGTATTTTATAACCTGTATGTGTAATCATTAAACTGTAGATTTATTCTTATTTATGTAGCAGTAAATACAACCGAAAGCATTTAAGACACTTCGTAGTACCTAAATTTATAATATTTAGAATCTTATTGTTTAGTTATACTGCTTTGTGTCTGTTTTTGAGTCAAACCATTTACATACGTGTGTGAAAATTAATTTTACACTCTAGGAAACAGAGAATTCAGTGCCTTGTTTCCAAGTATAAATTATCCAAATAGATAGACATACAAAAGGAGAAATGGATCAATAGGAGTATACGTTCAGGCTATATATATATATAACTCAGTAAATTGATTCTATCTCATAAACTCAATACTTGAAAAAAATTAAGTCTGACCTAAAAGAAACAGTAGAAGTTGGTAAAGATTCTATGAAGAATGAAAAAAGAATATTTATTTGATATATTTCATTATTAAAAACTTGTTTCTGTAGTTCCTTGTACATAGCTGTCATTAAAACCGCATTAATTTTCTCCTTTTACTACTTTCCTTTCATTCTCTGTAGTTTCTGTTGGGGTATATTTGCCAACATGTTTTCTAATTGCTACCATAAATATCAGTTTTGGTAGCTTAAGATATGCTGGTATTCCATCCACTTACATAATGGAGATGAAGTTGACTATGCGTAATTCCTATGTATACATACCGTTTACTTGTTACTCTTCTTACCCAGATAAACTTGGGCCTCTCTGAAACAAATGCTTGGACTTTGCAGACAATGCTGAAAACAAAAAACATTAGTATAAGAAAACAAGATTATGAAAGATAAATTTCTGAAGTCAGGAAATAGAAGGGCAAAAATATATTTACTTTCGTTTTTGTTGGTGTGTGAAATAATTCATACAGTTATTTGTTTTCTTGAAACTCAGGGATTTTTACAGGGTAATGTGATGCAGACAACTGAGTTGAATGGGGGTAGTGGAATTAAGGAAGGGGGCAGTTTATATAAGGTTAAATTCCATTAAAATTGGTGCTATTTTTTGAGAACACTATATTAACACTTTTTCTTTTCTGCTTATTATTTTTTGGTTTATCACATGAAAATCATAATGTTCATTTGATAAAAGAGAAGAACAAGAATACATGTTTATTTATAGAAAATTGAAAGTGAATCTTTTTTCTGATTGAGTGCATAAAATTTGCAGAATTATTTAAAAATTGGCCCTATGCATTTCTTTTAACTTTATTACACATTGCATTTTAAAATATCAATTCTCAATATTTAAGTTGCTTTCAGTAGAAAAACCTAGGGGGATTCTGGTGGCTCAAATAACATTTAAAACCCCCCATATGGAATGGCTTCATGGATTAAACATCTGCTTCATATTGTGAAAGTATTTGATTTAGATTCTGATGTTATTAGATTGTTGGTGGATTTTTTTAAACTTCCATGCAGGTTAATTCTTACTAATTTTAATATAAAGATATCTAAACAATCTGGTTTCAACTGTAAAATTATGAGAACAACGAGTGAGCATTTGATACATAGGTTTAGACTTTTTCCTTGAGGCTAAGTATATGTCTGTAAAATGTATAACATATAATTAGATGGCTATTTTCTCTTCATTTATTTGTTTTGAGATCACTTACTGATAATAACATTCATTATATAAAATGAAATCATGAAGAATAAAATAAGCATCTCTACAATGTTTTTAATCAGATTTTGAGGTCATATATCACTTAACATGAAAAGTAGATAATGTGTAATTGAACTAAATGCTTTAGTATCTAGGCTGAGCAAAATTAATACTTAGGAGAAGATCATATTCAGGTGTAGGTAAAAGGCGTGTAGTACTTACCATTGTTTGGTAATCAAATTGATTTTTATTAACAATATGCCTTGTTTGGCATGTCCAACTTTCCTCTCTCTTACCGTAACTTTGTGTAGACGTGGTAGAGCTGCTTATTATATTCCCCTCCCTACATTATCTACTCCTTGTCCCAATCTGTAAGCTACTTGAGAGCTTCCTAAGGTGGGAATCATTATTGCCATTGACAAGCAAGGGATGCCAAGCAGAAAGAGTTTGGGAGAAGATGGGAGATTAATTTGTTGTCCTTCTTTTCCAAATCTTCCTGACTCTATCTCCCTCTCTAGTTCCTGACTCCATACCTTTGTCATACTAACTTTAATTATGGAGACAAATCACTTTTAGAGGGCTTGTTGGTTCTGTAAGAAAGAGCTAATCTTTGATCCAAAATGGCCTGTTTAAAATCAAAGCAGTGAGAGCATATAGCACTACTAAAATAGGCCTTTTGGTTGGCGGATATTAAACCAGGATGGCTGAATCACATTAGCACGTACTCCATAAACCCTCCTATCCAAATAAAGGCTGGGCACAGGACCCAGGCTAGACTAAGTGACAGTGCCATCCCTATGCCCAAGATGATTTGTTTTTCAGAAGAGGCTGTGGCTGAAGGGAAACATTAAGAATCCTCCCCAAAATTTGTTACATGGATGCTGGGGACCCACGAGTTTCTCTTTTTCTGTGGCATTGACAGTTACAAGAATCACAAAAGACATAAGCAGGGAGTATATGTTGTTGTCTTTTCAATTAATAAAAAGCTCTCTTTCTGTCAGAAGAAATAATCTGTAAACAAACTGGGTTGAGACATTATTTCAGTCCTTGAAATTGCTGTGCTCGAAGTTAGTATACTAAATTTTTAGTCACATTAGGAAAAAGAATGTCCTATTTCTGTGAAAACATAGTTTGAAATGTATGTCTATCACTGGCAGTTGAAAAATTTCTGTTTACCACATGTAACAAAAATCACATCAAATTATGTTTGCAAATGTATATTTGTATGGTGATGTATGGTGATTGTAATGATTGGTATAAATATGGTTGATTTATATACTCAGTTTAATGCTTTGAGCATTGTAGATATTTAAACTTAGCCGCCTCAATTGTTAGGCAAGTGAAGCTCTTGTTGGAGATCAAAACCAATGGAGTTTATTAAAGAAATGCTCAGCTGTTTTTTATTATTGTGTCTGGGGTTGAGATGCTATTAATCTCCATGTTTTACTACTTAGAGAAAGATACTGTCCTTAAAAATGCAATCCCAAGATTCTTTGGCCCACAACACAGCAGATATACCCAGAGAGGCACATGATGGTTTTAATCGGTAGAGGGGCTAATAGGAAAACTCTTGAAGGTATAGAGATGAATACATAAAACGAATACCTAAGTTGATTATTTGAGGGGGCAAAAATTGTTCTGTTAATGATATATGCCATTTTCATTGTGCTAACTTTCTTGTTTTCTTTAGCTTTCATCTTTCTTCTAGAGCAGTTAACAACCATTGTGTACTTTTACAAGAAAAATGACTTTGAAGACTGGCTAACAAAGATTTCAGTTTTTGTGTTAACTCTAACTTTCCCAGGAAGGGAAAAAGTCAAAAATTTTAACCGAACATAAACTAGTGTTTCTTTTTCTTCCCTCTAAGCATATTCAGAGTCCACACCATTTCTAATGCACCACTGGGGCAGAATGTGTAATGACTAATGGCCTGGCAGAGACCCAAGTGACATGTGAACACTGCTCCTTGGCCACAGCCAGTTAGCCTGGAGCAGACGCCAAAGTTTATTGTCTTTGCAGTTTCCTGGCCTTCACCAGTAAGAGAAGTCATGGCTCTCACCAGACTTTTTAGCTAGACTATTCATGAATTGCATATTTCTTGGCATTTCACAGCAAGAATTGTAATTGTATGTTAAGTCAGTGGCCAGAGAAGACTCACTTATAATGCAATTAGGAGAGCGTCTCATTATGTTATGGTTATGTTATGCTGAGAAACAGTTCATGTATCCCTCTGTTTGTCATTATATTTTTGCTTACAAACAGGCACAGGGACAGGGGTAGGTATTTATAAACTCTGCTGTGTGTCCTGAAGTTACCATGGCATAGGAGGAGAATGCTAGGGACGCAAGGATCTGGGTGTCTGAAGAAAAGTTTCATGGTGGAACCTGCTTTACTCAAGTCTTGTTTGTGGGGCTTTTGAGATTATTTAACAGTTGTCAGGCACAGGTGGGGGAAAAAATCTTGCTCTGATCCACTTTCAGTTCATTGTCTTTAATCATTACTGCCATGGAGAGGTCTCTTTTCCAGATTAGTTCCTCAGCTAGACATTGGGGAGAAACGTCCCTTGGGCACATGTACTAGCTAATTCCTGCTCTAGTCTTCCAGGTTTCAAACTTTCCCATCTATCTTGGCAACAGACCGAGGGTGAGGCTGTCCAAAGTCGTTTAGGTGCAATAGGGATTATGGCAGTTCACATTCAGGATTCACTTTTAAGAACATAGGATGCCTTGTAATAGAATTTAAAAGTCTAGTAGAGTCATTTAGGATTCTAGAAGCCTTGTAATTTTTTTTCTTTCACACACAGGCATTTAGGTGCTATTGTTTAGGGTTTTGAAAGACTTATTTGTAAAATGCACTACTTTCACCTGAAATTAGTCTAGGTAATCCTCATTTTGTTAGATCATCAATAAGACCCAGATGAAGATAATGGTAAATAAAGACAAGACGGAGACACTGCAAGTTTGTTTACTGTCAATGGGAAATTTGACGTCAATAATTCCCCAAGAGGCTCCAGAATCTTATCCTAAGCCTCCTAATCACATCTCATGATAGGTTGAAGATATATCCTTATGAATTTTTAACTTATCCTCTAAAATGATGGCAGTATCAGAGCAGACCTACAACCAAACTCTATGCTTGATAGCAAAGGCCAATTTTTCCAATGTTTCTGAACTGCTAAGGGGATGGCTCTATTTATTTCAGTAACAAAATATTCCTAGGCTTACGTTTTTTCTAAATAAGGAGTTGATAGAAATCTGGTTTGGCACTATGTTAATCTTCATCTTTGGCCCTCTGTTTTGCTTTTGTGTGTGTTTTTAGATTTAAAAAAAAATACATCTTTTTTGAGGATCCCTAAAGAATTTCTTAACCTTTACCACAAAGGTCAGAGGCTACACCCTAGAAAAGTACCAATTTGGGTGTAAGACAACTGTATCTAAATGGAAATAGGAAGTTTGTTTTGTTTTTTCTCAGCCAAGGACAAGATTCTTAATCCTGTTCATTTACTCTGTGGGGGAACTCTCAGGTTCTGTGAAGCTCATCACAACTTAGATTTGTGGTGAAAATGAAAATTAATGGGCATTTCTTTGGTTCCCTTCATCACTGAGTTTATCCAGACTTATCTTCTCTTATCTTGAAAACTTGATGAAATTCATAACCCCATTAAACAAGCAAGGCATGTCTAGCAGAAAGAGTTTGGGAGAAGATGGGAGAGTTGTGGTCCTTCTTTTCCAAATCTTCCTTACTCCTCCTATATGCAGTGAGAGCATACAGCACCACTAAAGTAGGTCTTTCTGTTGGTAGATATTAAAACAGGATGCTGGACTCACATTCTCATGTACTCCATAAACTCCTCCCATCCTAATAAAGAGTGGGCTAGACCAAGTGACAGTGCCATCCCTATGCCCGAGGTGATTCACAATAGAATGTAATGCAAATAGTGATTAACATGTTTTAACCTGCAGGTCTTAAGAAGATGTCTAAATAATACATAGATCTTTATATGTGTATAAATATGATAAAATGAATAACATAAGTATAAATATAAAAAGCTGAAAAACGAATAAAATATAAAATAAAAATAAAAGGAATAAAATAATAAAATTAAATGTGGAAATTAATGCAATAGATAAAATAGTGAATAAAACCAATCTGTTTTCTATAAAGTCCAGTGAAATGAAACTCTGGAAAAAATAAGAATGCCTGCTGTCAACATCACATCTAATATGCTATTGAAGATCCTCAGTGATGCAATGAGTTAAGAAAAATAAAAGTTACATACCATAAAAGTTTGTGTATATCAGAAATGTCAATATTTTATATATAAATGTAAATATATTGTATTAGGGTTCTCTTAGAGGGAGTTTACTAAATGTTACTTACATAATCACAAGGTCCCACAAGAGACCGTCTGTAAGCTGAGCAGTAAGAAGAGCCAGTCCGAGTCCCAAAACTGAAGAACTTGGAGTCCAATGTTCAAGGACAGGAAACATCCAGGATGGGAGAAAGATGCAGCCTGGCAGACTAGGCCCATCTCTCTTTTTCATGTTTTTCTGCCTGCTTTATATTTGCTGGCAACTGATTAGATTGTGTCCACCAGATTAAGGGTGAATCTACCTTCCTGAGCCCACTGACTCAAATGTTAATCTCTTTGGCAACACCCTCACAGAAACACCAGGATCAATACTTTGCATCCATTCAAGTTGATACTCAGTTTAACCAATACACACATACACACATATATTTATTCAGATATAGGTATATATATGGGCATACACACATATATATACATACAGATATACACACATATATCTAAATGGGAGAAAAAATATTTTTTTGCAAGCAATATAGTTTTATACTAAGAAAATGCAAGAAAAATAATGGAAAAACTACTAGAACTAATAAGACAGTTCAGAAGGGTGACTGAATAGAAGACTAACACATGAAAATCAGTAATTTCTTTATTCATGTGCAATAACTAATTATAAAATATTATGCTAAAAGATCATCCCATTCACAAATATTATAAATGGCTTATACATAAGTATAGCAGGAACTGTAGAAAGCCATATGAATAAAATTGTGAACTGCTGCAAAACGAGTCACCGTAAATATCTAAAAAAAAGATTACCATATCATGATCTATAGAAGACTCAAATCATGAAGATGTTAATTCTTGAGAAAACAATCACCAAATTTAATGTAACTCTATCAAAATTTTAGCAGTATTTTTCATGTACAATGACAATCTCATTTTTAAGTTTATATGAAAAAAATGCATAAAATAACCAAGAAAATTCTGAAAAAAAAACACAATTACTCCAAGTATCAATGTTAGAATTTTCTCTGAGTACTTCTATATTCTAGGAGTCATAAACAGATTATTTATGTATTACTTGTATATATTTAACAAATATTATTAATAAATAGAAAAATCTAGAAAGGAGCATGAAGACTTGGAGTATGAGAATGATTTGTCAATCACAAGAAGCAATAGATAACCAACCCTGTGGTTAGAAAATGAAAATTAAACGAAGAGGGTAGAAAAGTTGGTTTGGTAGACAAAGATAAAGATGCCAGTTTGAAGGTTGTCATGTGTGGCAGGAGGCGAGGGAAGTACTGATAAGTTATAACCTGATGAAATGAACAGTGTCTGGGGTGGTGTAGCAGAAATATCTGGAGAGGAAGATGATTTAAGGGAAGGTGTTTAATGCATACATCATTGAACATATATACTGAACGTTACCTAAAAATCATTCCTGAAAAATGAGACAAGGTAAGGACTCTGGAAGGTAGGGGGGCAAAGAAAGGGGGAAAAAATTGAGTACACCGTCACTTAGGAATATTATATTGGTTTGTCAAATTCTTCATTTGGGTATGTGGGAAGGAAGTTCATTTTTAGTTTTCTTTTTTTACATTTAAAATTTTGAGATAATTTTAGATTCACATGCAGTTATAAGAAATATTAGTCAGTTCTCATGCTGCTAATAAAGACATATCCAAGACTGGGTAATTTATTTTAAAAAAGAGGTTTAATGGACTCATAGTTCCACATGGCTGCAGAGGCCTCAGAAGGTGAAGGAGGAGCAAAGGCATGTCTTACATGGCAGCAGTCAAGAGAGTATTTGCAGGGGAACTGTCCTTTATAAAACTATCAGATCTCATGAAACATTCACTGTCATGAGAACTGCACAGGAAAAACATATCCCCATGACTCAATTACCTCCCTTTAGGTTTCCTCTCATGACATGTGGGAATTATGGGAGCTACAATTCATGATCAGATTTGGGTTGGGACACAGCCAAACTGTATCAGATCCCATATAACCATGACTTAGTTTCCACCAATAATAACATCTTGTAAAACTACAGTATAATGTTGCAACCAGAATACTGATATCCATACAGTCATGACACAGAACATCTCCATTGCCACAAGGACCCCTCATTTTGCCTTTTTATAGCCACACTCCCTTCTTCCTGCATCCAGCTCCCTCTTAACCCCTTAAAATCACGAATTTCTTCATTATTTCTGTAATTTCTTAATTTTAGAGATGTTATGTAAGTGAAACCATGAAGTATGTGTGACCTTTTGGAAATGACTTTTTTCACTTTGCATGATTCTGATATTCATACAGGTTATTAAGTATACCAACAATTTGTTCCTTTTTATTGCAGAGTAGTTATGTTACGTAGTATGTCTTCATTTTTTCCCTAAAGGCTTAATGGTTTTACATTTTGCATTTCAATCCAAGTATATGATCCAGTGTTAGTTAATTTTTGTTTACTGTATATAACATGTCAACATTCTGTTTTTTTTTTTTTTCTGTTTTTTGTTTGTTTGTTTGTTTTTTTGCCATGGATGCCCATTTTCTTCAGCGTCATTTGTTGAAAAAGATACTTTTCCTTCATGGACTTGAATTTTGCATCATTGACAAAAATCAGTTGGGCATGTTTGTATGGTTCTATTTCTGAGTTCCCTATGCTATTCCACTGATTTTATGTTTATTCCTCTGCCGACTACCAGTCTTAATTACTACAGCTATTTAATGAGCCTTGAAGTAGGATAGATTGATTTCTATGACTATTCTTCTTGTTTCATAATTAACCCTTCTAGTTCTTTTGCCTTTCTATATAAATTTTAGAATAATCTTATCTATATAGTTATACCCTGAACAATGTGGTGATTGGGGCACCGAGCCCTCATGCAGTAGAAAATTTGTGTATAACTTTTGACTCCCCCAAAACAACCACGAAATAGCCCACTGTTGACCAGAAGCCTTACTGATAAACAGTCTATTAACACATATTTTGTATATATACTTTGTATATATATATTTTATATATACAAAATATATATATTTTGAGACAGGGCCTCACTCTGTCATCCAGGCTGGAGAACAGTGGTGCGATCTTGGCTCACTGCAACCTCTGCCTCCTGGGTTCAAGTGGTTTTCTTGCCTCAGCCTCCTGAGTAGCTGGGATTACAGGTACTCACCACTGGACCCAGCTAATTTTTGTGTTTTTGCAAAGACAGGATTTCACCATGTTGGCCAGGCTGGTCTCAAACTCTTGATCTTCTGTGATCCAACTGCCTCAGCCTCCCAAAGTTCTTGGATTACAGGCATGAGCCACTGCACCCAGCCTATACTATATTCTTACAATAAAATTAGCTAGAGAAACTAAGATGTTATTAAGAAAATCATAAGGAAAATAAAGTATATTTACGATTTATTAGGTGGAAGTGGAACATCATAAAGATTCATCCTCATCCTTTTCATGTTGAGTTGACGAAAGAGGAGAAAAAGGAGGAGGAGGAGTTGATTTTGCTGTCTTAGGGTGGCAGAAGTGGAAGATAATCTGTGTATAAATGGACCTGTCTAGTTCAAACTTCTGTTCAAAGATGTAACTGTATATACAAAATTCATGTTGGGATTTGGATAGGAAATACATTAAAGCTGCATATGTCAATTCTTCCTAAATTAATCTTTAATATGTTCAACTTCCAATTCATGAATATAGCATGTTTTTCCATTGATGTAGGTATTCTTTGATTTATGAATGTTTTGTATTTTCATCATACAAGTACTGTATATGTTTTGTTAGATTATCACCTATGGTTGGGAGGTATCTTGAGACTTTCTACATAATTAATCCTGTCATTATTGTTGATTTGAATTTTTATCTGTTTTCAAATGTTTGCACTTAATGCTATAAATTTCCATTCAACACTGCTTTTGCTGTGTCCCACAAATTTTGATATATTGTATTTTCATTTTCATTCAGTTCAATCCATATTTCAAGTTTATTGTGACACTCCCCTTTTCACTCATAGATTATTTAGAAGTGTCTTGTTTAGCTTCCAAGTGTTTGGAGACCTTCCTGTTATCTTTTTGTAGACTAATTTCTAATTTGATTCTATTGTGGTAGAAGAATATATGTATGATTTCAGTGATTTTAAGTGTTCTCGGGTTTGTTTTGTGGCTGAGGATATAGTTTTCCTGGTATATATTCTGTGAACCTTTGAAAGGAATGAGCATTCTGCTATTGTTGAGTGGTCTCTCAGTGTTCATTAGATCCTGTTGGATGATGGAGAATTTATTGAGTTCTTATATATTCTTGCCAGTTTTCTGTCTAGTTATTCTATCTGTTGACAGACTAGTGTTAAACACTCCAATTCTAATTGTGGATTCAACTATGTCTCCTTTCAGTTCTATCATATTTTGTTTTGTATAACTTGCGCTTCTGTTATTTAGTGTACACACTTCTGTTGATTATTCACTCAGTTCTGTATCTCTCTGATTCTTGGTATGATGTATGATTTTTTTATTGAAGGCTGGCCAGGCATGGTGGCTTATACCTATAATCCCGGTACTCTGGGAGGCCAAGGCGGGTGGGTCACTTGTGGTTGGGAGTTTGAGACCAGCCTGGCCAACATGGTAAAACCTTGTCTCTACTAAAAATACAAAAAAAATTAGATGGGTGTGGTGGCACGTCCCTGTAATCCCAGCTATTCAGGAAGCTAAGGCTTGAGAATCACTTGAACCTGGGAGGCAGAGGTTGCAGTGAGCCAAGATGGTGCCACTGCACTCCAGCCTTGGTGACAGAGAGAGATACCATCTCAAAAAAAAAAAAAAAAAAAAAAAAAAAAAAAAAAAAAAAAAAAACAGAAAAGAACTAAAAAAGAAACCTGGAAACTGTGGATCTTATTTAAACCACCTGGTTTAGCTGGCTGTTTCTGACATGGCTCTTATTTAAACCTTCTGGTTTAGCTGGCTGTTTATGACATAGCTCCAGCAGAGGATGTGAAATGGGGTATCCTGCATCATCACTGCCAGATGGAAGTAGAAGTCCAGGTTCCTATTGGTCTCAGTTAACACCTCATTTCTGCTGTGTGGACATGGGGAACTCCTCATTTCTACTGTGCAGACATGGGAGTTGCAACTCCCTGTGGTTGTCCACTAATACCTCCTAAGCTGGGAGGAGACGGGGCACATTTAGGGGTTATTCCAACTACTCCTCACTTAACTTCTACTGACACCACAGGGTTGGGGTGTAGCCTGGTGGCAATGAAAATTCCAACTTTTCATTCAGCCTTCTCTGAATAGAAAGGGGAGGGGAAAATGGGCATGGGACGCCTTGTTATAGCTTGAGGAGGGAGGAAGTCTAAACTCTCTAACCAGCCTTTCGTGATGTTGGTAGGAATGAGATTGTGGATTTATTTTTCATTTTATTTGTTACGGTTTTTTGTCTGTCTTGTTAGGCTACCTTTCCCGGCCCTTCGGATAGAAAAGCAAGCTTTCCTTGAGGTTCTTTATTGTCTGCGCTCATTAGTGTTTCCAGGATACCATCTTCTTTGGCTCCTAGTCTTGGATATACGAGGCTACTGTATCATTCTTAGAGTCCTGGCCTGCCTTCCTTTCTGCATGTTTCAGAAACTTCTTAATGTGGTTTGTATATAATATCCAGGAATTTTAGTTTACTTAGTAAGAGAGATCAGGAAAAAGTAGGGCTTCCTGAAGGGAGCTGGACCCTATTAATGATCCTTCCTCAGGGAGAAAGGGCTGGTTATGAGCTGGCCCCTGATAAACCTCTCCACAAGCTTCTTGCCACAATTACTTCACCCATGTCTGACTAACAACAACCTGTTTAACCCCAAGCGTCTTCTAGGAAGAGACCATACATCATGCCAGGCTCTTTGGTGGTTTTGTGCTTTGGCCAAAAACACTAAGAACAAATATCTAGAGTTAGACCACCCATGATATTTTCACTTCTGTGGTTAACCATCTTTGAATTCAGGTTTCTTGTGGTGAAAAGGTTGTTCATATTCTAAATATCAACATTTTATGTTCTTATCAACATATCAATGCTGCACACACTGGACTCTCCTATATACCTGGGAATTTTGTACCCCAACAATATCATTCTAATGTTAACTAAATTGAACGATTTTCCTGTTTTCACCTTAGTTTGAATTATTTCCACTGACTTTTATTTACTGGGAAATAAATATAAAAACTTTTTGGGTATATGGTATTCTCAGTCAGTTGGATGCCTTGCATATCAAAATTTAGGAAAGGAGCAGACCAAAATGAAGGCTGCACCATGGTGGAAAAAATTCCTCTGTTTATAATTTACATTGACTTAGTGAGTCCTTACAGAGCTCCATTCCTGTTTGGTTCCAGATGAATTGCAGTTCTCTGTGAACCAAGAAACATATATAATTTATAGTCTGTTTTGGCTT
This sequence comes from Sapajus apella, assembly GCF_009761245.1. Taxonomy (NCBI): domain Eukaryota; kingdom Metazoa; phylum Chordata; class Mammalia; order Primates; family Cebidae; genus Sapajus; species Sapajus apella. The sequence continues at coordinate 11,886,817 of NW_022436941.1, read as the reverse complement.
GCTTTGATAAAGAATGTGTTATCTTCACTCTTAAGAAGATACAGGCTGCATAACATGATGCGATTGTTTATGGAGGCAATAAACTTTGTTTCAGTCCTCAGCTTACAGAATCTGCTTTTCTAATTGTGTTCGGAAACTGATGTTTATCTGTTCAAACTACCTTAAAGAGGATCCTGGCAATCTTGTTGGAATTAAGTTGGCTTTAAGAAAACACAACGAGAAATACTATCTTGTTTTTGGCTTAACTGATATATTTTTATTTCAACTCAGTTCTTTTAAAGACATGTACATACCTATGCTATTAAATAATAAATGACCATGTTTGAAATAAATATTAATATACAACTTATAACAATAAAAGTACCACATCTTAAGTCTCACTTCTCAGGCTGTTGCTTCCAACACTTTTAATTGGGATTTTTAGAGTTAATAATATTCTGAAACTTTTCTCAAAATAGTTAAGCATAATAGGTTGTCAGTGAGTTTCATTCCCCGCCCCGACCATGACATCTTTCCTGGAGCCCAACCATTCTTGTCCTGGGACATCCCTTCCAATCGCCCTGGAATTCTGTTCCGTAATCTATATCCCCTGAAGGCTGAATCTTCTTTGTTGGTTTATACACTTTATTTTAGCAGTCCACATGCTCCAGTAGCTCAGCAAGACTTCATACCAGGTACAGGTTTATTTATTTTTTTTATTGTAGTCTTCTTGAGTATCTTGGTTTAGGTTAGAAATAATTTTTTCTCATAATTTCAAAGGCATCTTTCTTGTCAGCACCTGAAATAGTACCTGGTGCAGAACAGGCACTCAATAAATCATTGTTGAATGAATTATTTTCTAGCTTACAGTGTTGCTGTTTTGAAAAGCCAATTCCATATGCCACTTTAAGGACCTCTCTTTTATGTTACCCTGTTATTCTGTCTGGGAACTTAGCATATCCTCTTTATCTCCAGATGTCTGATATTTTACAATGATTTGCATGAGTATAGATTTTCCAAAACTATTCTGCTATGCATTCAGTGGCCTTTTAATATAGTAATGTGCAGTGTTTTAAATTATGGAAAATTAATATTTGTTTTCATTCCTTTTTTTATTACCTTTCTTTTAGTCTCCCTTTTTAAAATTTTTAAGAGTAAACTATGGAATTTCTTGAATAGTTTCTAAAATTTTTTATTCCTTTTCTCATACTTTCTATCACTTTGACATTTGTTTCATCTTTCTGACCAATATCTCCCTCTTTATATTTTAATCCTCTGTTTCACTTTCAAAATGCCCTCATCCCTTTTTAGCTTACCAAGAACTCTTTCTTATATTAGATGTCAGTTAGGTGGTTGGTTACATGAGTAAAAAATTCTGGAGCAACTTCTGGGCTGGGAATATACATTTGGGAATTGTCCACTTAGGTGGAATTTACAGCCATGAGACTAAATGGGGTCACCAAGAGGGTGAATAGAAGATAAGAAGAAGTCCAAGGACAAAGACTAAGGTATTTAAACTTTTTAGAGTTCAGATCAATAAGAGAAATAACAGGGAGAAGATCAGTGAAGGAGGGAGAAGGAAACACAGGAGTGTGTGATATCCATTATCTGTGACAAATGCCACTCATAGGTCAAATGAGATCAGCACGGAGAAGTGACTACTGGATTTAGCAACAAAGAGGTCATTGGGTCATTGGTGTTCTTTAAAAAATGCCATTTAGATAGAACAATGAGGACAAAAGCCTGAGTGCATCATGATGAGGAATGAGCAGGAGAATGGTTATTATAGCAGAGGTTGTAGTTGACTCATTTTGCCACATAGTAAAGCAGAAATGAAGCTATGGGGCTGGAATACAGCATGATATATGCAGATGTTTTTCTGGAAGACGAAATAAACATATGCTTCCCGGGGAATGGCAGTACCTAGCAAAAACCGTAAAAACAAAGTGACTCCCAGGTATGAAGAGCTTTAAGAGATGAGACACAGCATAAGATTTATGTAATGAGAAGTCTTCATTAAAAACACAATATTGATTATAATGATTGTACCTAAATTCATAACGTTTGCTCTACAGCAAGCTCATGCAAAATAGAAAGTGAATTTGGATGTCCTAGTTTCTGATGTGTTTCTCATTAAACTCAACTACTATTCATCAATATTTAATTATCCTGACTTTTCACTCAGGATATAATCTACAATTTTCTGATACAAAGTGCTTTCAGGTGTTGAAAGAGCAATTCCTTAGTTGATAAACCCTTGTCTTGAATGTGTATGGAGTGTTGCAGTTCTTAAGTATATGAGCCACCTACTCCTGCAATAATCTGTCTCAAGCTGCTTTCTTCGGCTCTTTCAATATTTCACCTTGATTGTTCAGATCAGCAACAGAAGAGCCTACTTATTTTCTTAGGAATATGCGTATCCAGAGTGTCATGATTTCTTTCTTTCTTTTTGAAGAAGTCTTTACTGAGCTTTTGTAACTTTTTAGTTGAACCAGAAGAAACTGCTTATTAAAAGGCCAACATTTTCTCCAATGGAAAACTTTAGGGTCTAAAGTCAACATAGCAGAAGGATTTTTAAAGCAAGCCCTCCTTTCACAGAGGAGACCTCAGGAGGATGTGATAAGAGGTATGATAACAGAGTTGATAGAGTTACTGAAAGTCTCTGAGCCTCAGTTTCCCACTGAAATAAAAGATAATAGAATGTTAGTAAGCGTGGTCTCAAACCCTCTTGTCTTCTCAGTCTGTGTACTTTGCGTAGGTGAGACCTTGATTTCAGTGTCTATTAATACCCAGATTGGTCTCGGACTTATATCTCTACCTGCAGTTTCCTCTGACATGCAGCTTTACTGTGCGTAAATTTGAAACACTTTAAAGTCTTCCCTTAATGACATCTGCAAAGCTTCATGCAATCATCTGCTGCCTACCTCTTGTAGCCTCATCTTGCACCACATTCCTTCGGCTTCCTAAACTCCAGACACCCTGGCCTTATTTCAATTCCTCAGGGCACTGCACTCTACCCCTCCACTGAGCCTTTCACACGCTCTTCTCTCATCTGGAATGTTCTTTTTGTCCTCAACCCTTTTCCACCTTTGCCTAGTTAACTCCTAATATAACTTATGTCTCCAGTAAATACTGCCAATGCCATATCTTAACCATATAAGTAGCTCCAAGTTCATTTTTTCCTGGACATTTTATGAAATCTGGGATGCAGAGATCATATAGTATTATACACTGCTCTCCTTGTGACAGCCTTCCTGGGTTCACTGGCTAGCTGTTTTTGGCTCCTCGTTGCCAAAGTAAGACTAGCATTAATTCTTATTTCAACTCATATTGGAAAAAAGTATATCAGCTTGCTTTCTAATTGTAACAAAATTCTCAGTGGCTGTCCTTAAATATTACAAAAAGGTAATGTTACTTTTTTACAAGTATGTAACAAACTTACTAAATCTCTCTTAGAAAGTATTTCAAATGCCAGTTTGTGAAACATCAGTGGGTATGTACAAGGAATAAAGTATAGCACAGCCACCCTGGCCATTCTTAACTGTCGGACAGATTCAATGCCAGGAAGAACACCGGGGAAGACCATTTTTCCTCTTTTTTCTGTTTCTCAGGGCACAGAGCTTCATGCCCATAAAGGATCCCCTATCCTGATGATCCTGTCACTACAAATTGATTATTTTGAATAGAGGCTGTATTAGTTTCCTAGGGCTGTGGTAGCAAAGTATCATAAACTAGGTGGCTTAAAACAACAGAAATTTGTTTAAGAGTTCTGGAGGGTGGAAGTCTGAAATCAAGGCATCAGCAGGGCTGTGCTCACTCTGAAATCTGTGGAAGTGAATCCTTTCTTGCCTCTCCTAGCCTCTCGTGGTTTGCCTGAAATTCACACATCCCTTGGCTTGCAGCTGCAGCACTTCAGTCTCTGATCTCTGTCTGTGTTGTCATGTGAAATTGGGTAAGATGACAGAATTCTTTAGATATGGAATAAGCCCACTAGGAAAATAAAAGGACTTGAAAACCAACACAACTTTGTTTCACATGCTGAAAACCAAAAAACTTCTTGCTTAAGATAGCAACATAATACTTTTAGAAAGATCAATGAGTTAAGAGTAAGGAATTCGATCTAGGGACTGAGAAGTAGATGGGCCACTGCAGCTGGATTTTACTTTGAAGAAGTTTTTTTGAACAAAATTAACATGAACTTTGGTTTCTATGGGCTTGAATGGCTCAGAAAAGAAGAGACAAGGTTAAAATTCCACTCCTGTTGAGGAGTCTGATAAAGATCCTCACCCTTCTCATAAAGATGAGATCCAAATAGCAATACCTTGAATGTAAAAGTAAACTCAGAAAACTACCTCCTCCAATCTTGGGTTTAAACGAAACTCAACTCTCTCAAACATAGGTGCTGAATGGAAGGGAAAACAAAATTTCTGAGAATTTCTAACCACAAACCAATTCTCAAATTCATCTGAAGCTTAAATACACAGCGCATGGGTGGTCTACAAACCTCAAGCTGAGAATTTAATTCAGACTGTTCCCAAAGTGTTGGTGTCCCAAGACCACCTGGCCGAAGCAAATACAAATCTCTGCAGTAACCAATCATCATGTCACTCAATGATTTTTCCTAATAAGTTTTAAGGCAACTGAGCAGCCCACAGTAAAAAATAACTAAACAAGATACCATGAGGAAGAACCAGCAGAAAAAATGAACAGTAGAAACAGACTCCCAGAAATGTGAAGGACAATGAAATATAATACACAATTATAAGATATATTTGATCTCTTCAAGGAAATAAAAGCCAAGTTTAAAAATATGTGTAGGAAATAAGGAATGATTAATTTGCTGAGAATGATGGTTTCCAGCTTCATCCATGTCCCTGCAAAGAACATAAACCTCATCCGTTTTTATAGCTGCATACTATTCCATGGGAATACTATATGTGCCACATTTTTTTTTTTTATTCAGGCTATCATTGACGGGCATTTGGGTTGGTTCCAAGTCTTTGTTATTGTGAACAGTATCACGTATGTGCGCATGTGTCTTTATAGTAGAATAATTTATAATCCTTTGGGTACATATCCAGTAATGGGTCAAATGGTATTTCTAGTTCTAGATCCCTGAGGAACCATCACACTGTCTTCCATATTGATTGAACTAATTTACACTCCCACCAACAGTGTAAAAGTGTTCCTATTTCTCCACATCCTCTCCAGTATCTGTTGTTTTCTGACTTTTTAATGATTGCCATTCTAACTGGCATGAGATGGTATCTCAATTTGGTTTTGATTTGCATTTCTCTAATCTAAGTAATGATGAGCTTTTTTTCATAAGTTTGTTGGCTGCGTAAATGTCTTTTTATCAGATGTATCTGTTCATATCCTTTGCCCACTTTTTGATGAGGTTGGGTTGTTTTTTTCTTGTAAATTTGTTTGAGTTCTTTGTAGATTCTGGATATTAATCTTTTGTTGGATGGATAGCTTGCAAAATTTTTCTTCCATTCTGTAGGTTGCCTGTTCACTCTGATGTAGTTTCTTTTTCTGTGCAGAAGTTCTTTAGTTTAATTAGATCCCATTTGTTGATTTTGGCTTTTGTTGCCATTGCTTTCAGTGTTTTAGTAATGAGGTCTTTGCCAATGCCCATGCTCTGACTGGTATTACCTAGGTTTTTTCCTAGGGTTTTTAATGGTTTTAGGTCTTATTTTTAAGTCTTTAATCCATCTTGAGTTACTTTTCATATAAGGTGTCAGGAAGGGATCCAGTTTTAGCTTTCTGTGTATGACTAGCCAGTTTTCCCAACACCATTTGTTGAATAGGAAATCTTTTCCCCATTGCTAGTTTTTGTCAGGTTTGTCAAAGATCAGATGGTTATAGATGTGTGGCATTATTTCTGAGGCCTCTGTTCTGTTTCATTGGTCTATTTATCTGTTTTGGTACCAGTACCACCCTGTTTTTGTTATTTTAGCCTTGTAGTATAGTTTGAACTAAGGTGGCATGATGCCTCCAGCTTTGTTCTTTTTGCTGAGGATTGTCTTGGCTATGGGGGCTCTTTTTTGGTTCTATATGAAATTTAAAGTAGTTTTTTCCAATTCTGTGAAGAGAGTCAATGGTAGCTTGATGGGGATAGCATTGAATCTATAAATTACTTTGGGCATTATGGCCATTTTCGCCTTATTGATTTTTCCTATCCATGAGCATGGAATGTTTTTCCATTTATTTGTGTCCTCTCTTATTTTCTTGAGCAGTGGTTTGTAGTTCTCTTGAAGAGGTCCTTCACATCCCTTGTAAGTTGTATTCCTAGGTATTTATTCTTTTGTAGCAATTGTGAATGGGAGTTTGTTCATGATTTGACTCTCTGTTAGTCTGTTATTGGTGTATAGGAATGCTTGTGATTTTTGCACGTTGATTTTTTATCCTGAGACTTTGCTGAAGTTGCTTATCAGCTTTAGGAGATTTTGGGCAGAGATAATGAGATTTTCTAAATATACAATCATGTCATCTGCAAACAGAGATAATTTGACTTCCTCTTTTCCTATTTGAATACCCTTTATTTTTTTCTTTTGCCTGATTGTCCTGGCCAGAACTTCCAATACTATGTTGAATAAGGGTGGTGAGAGAGGGCATCCTTGTCTTGTGCTGGTATTTAAAGGGAATGCTTCCAGTCTTTGCTTATTCAATATGATATTGGCCGTGGGTTTGTCATAAATAGCTTTTATTATTTTGATATACATTCCATCAATGCCTAGTGTATTGAGAGTTTTATCATGAAGGGCTGTTGAATTTTGTTAAAGGACTTTTCTGTATCTATTGAGATAATCATGGGGTTTTTGTCGTTGGTTCTGTTTATGTAATGGATTACAGTTATTGATTTGCATATGTTGAGCCAGCCTTGCATCCCAATGATAAAGCCAACTTGATCGTGGTGGATAAGCTTTTTGATATGCTGCTGAATTCAGTTTTCCAGTATTTTATTGAGGATTTTCACATCAATGTTTTATCAGGTTTCTTATATAGTTTTGCATTTCTAACCTGTTTCATTTTCCTTCACCCTGAAGAACTTGTTTTAGCATTTCTTGCAAGGCAGTTGTACTGGCAATAAATTCTCTCAATTTTTGTTTGTCTGAGACAGTCTATATTTCTCTTGAAATCATTGCAGATAATTTCACAAGTTGCAGAATTCTAGGTTGGCAGGGTTATTTTTCCTCTCAATGCTTTAAAATAGTTAACTTCATTTTCTTCTTGTTTGCATGGTTTGTGTGAAGCAGTCTAATGTAATTCTTATCTTTCCTCTTCTACAGGTGAGATATTTTTCCTCTGGCTTCCTTGAGGATATTTGTCTCTAATTTTCTGAAATGTGAATATCATATGTCTAGGTATATTTCTTTGGGCATTTATTCTGCTTGATATTCTCTGAATCTGTAGTTGAAGTATGATGTTAGTTAGGGAACACTGTCAGCTATTCTTCTGGGTTTTTTTAAATTGTTGCTTTTATTTTTTACTTATAGTAAGCTTCTTCCTCTTAATGTACAATTCTATGAGTTTGGACATATTCTTCTGTTCTTTTCTCTCTTTTCTAGTAGTCCCATTACATGTATATTTCTGAAGTTGTCCCCAAATTCTTGAATATTCTGTTCTGTTTTTCCCATTTTTTTCTCTCTGCTTTCAGTGTTGGACATTTCTACTGTTGCATCCTCAAGATCAGAGATTCTTTCCTCCGCCATATCCAGTCCCCGAGGAGCTCGTCAAAGGCATTATTCACGATGTTACAGTGCTTTTGATGTCTGGTGTTTCTCTTTTTCCTTTCTTAGAATTTTTACCTTTTTGCTTATATTACTTATCTTTTTTTTTTTTTTTGCATACATCTACTTTTTTCATTAAATCTCTTAGCATATTGATCATAGCTTTTTTTAAAAAAAAGTTATATGCTAATTCTCACATTTATACCGTATCTGACTCTAGTTATGATGCTTTTCCAGTGTCTTCAAATTGTCATTTTTGCCTTTTATTGTGCCTTGTAATTTTTATTGACAGGTAGGCATAATGTACTACACAAGGACACTACAGTAAGTATGTCTGTAGAAATGTCGCAGTAAAGTATACCTGTGGTGGGGAAGGAAGGGTGCTGTAGTTCTACTATTAAGCCTCAGTTTCTCGGTGGGCCCGTGACCCTGGACTGTGAACTTCACTATCGGTTTTCAGTTTATGTGGGACAGGATGGCTGGAGGAGGCTGAGTTGTGTATTTCCCTCCGCCACATGGAAGGCTAGAGCTGGATGGCTTTAAATATTCCCCTTTTCCCATGTAGAGTTGGCCTAGCAGTTTAGGCTCTGGTTGAATAGTTTCTCTTGAGGTCAGAACTTATTAAAAAGAACAGGATGCTGTAGCACATTTCAAAATGGTTCCTTTTTCTCTCCTGCTGCTCGAAGGATAAAAGGACTTTTCTTTGACGTTAACTGTTGGGATCTGGTAGAGCTCTTGGAAGTGAAGCTCCTAAAAGTTTGCGGGTCTTCCTTTAAATGGGTTTCCAAGGAGTTTTTGACTCTCAGATTTGTCCACACTGTGAGTCTCCCGTAATTACTCAATGGCAGTTTAGGTTTTCTAGCCCTGGCGTGGTTTTCCATAAAGATTTCTGCTCATGGGTTTCTGGTTTGGTAAGTTGTGATTCTCTGAACCCACTTGTCTGTCACTCCAATTTTTAGGATAGCAGTTTGCCTGTGGCCTCAATTCTCTGATGGATATAAGAAGAGTTGTGGATTTTATGGTTTGTTCTTCTTTTTCTTTGTTATTAGGTCAGGGCGATGACTTCTAAGCTCCTTATATGCCAGATAGGAAACCAGAAGTTCCTAGAGGGAAATTTTTAAATCTTTCAATGCCTACATTAAAAATGAATAAAGTTTAAAATCAGTGACCTAAGCTCCCATCTAGAGAAGTCAGGAAAACAAGAACAAAGTAAGGTTAAAAAAAAAAAAAAAGAAAAAAAAAATGGGAAATGATAGAAATCAGAGTAGGAAGCAATAAAAAATGATGATTGGGAAAAACAACAAAGTCAAAAGTTTGTTCTTTGAAAGATTAAGCCACTTAAGTACAAACAAAACTGATCATTCAGAAATGAAAAGGGGGACATCATTTCAAATTGTACTGAAATTTTAGGGTTAGTAAGAATGTAGTATAAAATGCTTTAACTCATACAAAATGAAATAACCTTTCTCTATTAAATAAACTGGATTTCTAATAATGAATATTTCTACAAAGAAAATTTTAGTTCAATATGGCTTTACTGGGGATTTCTGTGAAACATTTGAGGAGTAAAAACACCAATGTCTTTCAGAAATGTGGAATTGTAACCTACAAACTACAGTAGAAGGTGACTTTGACTTTGGGTTAGGATGTAGAAAGTCAGAGATGAATGTGTAATTCTGTATTTCAAAATCTACCATAAACATTAAAGGAAAGAAGACTAAAGCCCAACATTTCTTATGAACAGGGACAGAATTCTTAATAGTAGCAAATGGACCAAAACAAATAAAAGAGAATAATTACTCGACGCAAGAAGTATGTATGTGTATATCTCCTAGTAATAGTATATTGAAAATTAAAATAGAAAAATAATGCCACTTAGAATAGAATTTTAAAAATCAAGTATCTAAGAATAAATTTCACAGAGCTATTCAAGACACCGTAGATGTTAGTTCTAGAGCCTCTCAGGGCATCTGTTGAGCATACATTGAGGTTGGATGAGAGAAATGGGGACTAGAGCCAACGCAGGTGCCAGTCTATGCTTAGGGTACCATATTTAAAAGGAATTACTGGATCTCTCTATTCAGAAGCACCAAATGGGAGATATATATATATATATATTAGAAAGGCATTGCAAAATGCAAGGCTTCTGAGGCAAGGGGCTCCCTATTCTACTTGTCTGGGTCTAGGAATGGTATTATCTTTTCCTATTATCTAATTATTTAATTTCAAGTACTACTGAGGATAATTCTTGTATCTCAATATTCTTCTTCTTCTTCTTCTTTTTCTCTTGGACAGGATTCTGCTCTGTCACCCATGCTGTAAATGTGTGAGTGCAGTGGCACAACCTCAGCTCACTGCAGCCTCAACCTCCCAGGCTCAAGTGATCCTTCCACCTCAGCCTCCTGAGTAGCTGTTACTATAGGTACCTGCTACCATGCCTGGCTAATTTTGTTTATTTTTAGAAGACATGAGTTCTCACTATGTTACTCAGGAAGGTCTCAAAATCCTAGTCTCAAGCAGTCCTCCTGCCTCAGCCTTGCAAAATGTTGGGATTACAGATGTGAGGTACTGTACCTGGCCTCATTATTATTCCTGTGTAGTTAACCATTTTCCATTTCAAATTATCATGTAGTTGTTTACCTCTTGCAATATCTTTCTTTTCGAGGGATTAGTATTGGTGGTTGGTGTGATTTTTCTTTGGAAATCTATTAGCCTGTTTACCCCATATTCTTCTCAGCTAAATGGGAAATTTTATTAGTAATTCTATGTCAATAGGTGGACTTGGTTGTAGAGTATAGCCCGGATCAGATCAAACATGTCAACAACTCATACAATTGCCAAAAAAGCAAGTGTCTTTACTTTGTGATTATCCTGTGTTACTACCCATTCCTGTGCTCTCAACTCTACATCATTCACTAAGAGACCAGTTACTCAAACTCACCTCTATTCACTCTCTCTGGCCTCAAAAGCAAACATGTCTTCCTAGATGAAGCAAACTTTTTTTAAAGAGTTGTTCACGGCATCAATTTCCTTGTGCCAGCCATTTCATGTATAAGCAAATAGACATCATTAGGCAGTAAGTATTCCTGGAGTGTTCCATTGCCGGGGTATCCTACTGCACTCATTCTTTTCCTCTTGCTACAATGAAGGTGCTATCCCTCCTCCTATTTACTGCCTATTCCACCCTCTTCTCTTGGTATCTCATTTCATCTCATCTTATCAAAAACTTATAATTTTGCTTATTTCTCATATCCTGGATTTCCAACCTCTACTTCTTTCTTGGATTATTCTCATATGCAATGAAAGACTTCTCCAACTTAAATACTGGAAGTCCATCAAGGCTACACTCTCCATGACTCTATCTTTCCTATTAGAACTACACTTCTCAAAATAATTTGTTGATACATCTTGTATACATTTTATCACGTCATATTTATCTCTCAATTCACTCCCATTGGCTTAAGCTACCTGTAGCACAAATTCACCAACCCGCTAAAAATGCTCTTTCTGAGGTCATCATTGGCTTCCATAAAACTAAATTCAAGGAATCTCTTAATATCCCTCCTTTTTTAACTCTGAAAAGTATGCTCACACTAGGTAGCACCCTCCTTGTAATAGTGTCCTTTCTTTATTTCTCTGACACCACATTCTTCTCATTTTTTTTTCTACCTAATTGGCCACATCTTCCCAGTCTTTTCTGACCACTCATCCTTCTGCTCAGGATTTATTGTAAGCTCTCTTCTCACTCTACACTCCTTCAGTAAGTTATTTCATTCACTCTCAATTGTTATTTACTTACCAGTAACTCCTAAATATGTGTCTCCCATCATATCTCTTCTTCAGATGATAGTCCAGCATAACTAATCACCCACACAACATCTTTACATGGATGCTTCAAGATCTGAAACTCAGAGTGTGCAAAACTAAACTCACGATCTTCTCTAAGAATACCTGTTCATCTTCCCAGGTTCTCCCAGGCTCTCCAGGGTTACAGTTAACTACACAATTTCTCTAGCCAGACACTTCAATGTCATATTCAACTTTCATCACTATTTTCCCCTCCCTTCCCCTTTCCTCCCCTTCCCCGCCCTTCTTTTGTGAAATGCAATAAACAAAATGGCATCACTCTGATTCAGAGCTTTAAAATAGAGTTGATAAGCCATTATCTGAAGAATTATTTACACAAACTGCAACCTAACAAAACAACACAGCCCGCCCACCCCCCCCCCCACACACGCATACACACACACTGGGAGAGAGAGAGAGAGAGAGAGAGAGAGAGATAGAGACAGACAGACAGACAGAGATACCCGGAATCTTCAACCTTTAAACTTGGACAAAATGCAATGACTGCAACATCCTGGAAAACAGCTGAATTTTGCCAGCACTGCAACTCCTGAACAGCAGCAACCAATGAATTATGGACTCATGTACTAAGCTAACTGCTTCCACTAATAATACTTTCAAAACAATTTGTGTAATCACTCTCAGCTTTCTTTTACAAATTCCGACTTCTCTCCCTTTCTTTGGAACACAAGTTAGTTTTCACCCAAATATGTGTCTTCTAAGTTGCAATTTCTAAGACTCTAATAAATGCATTGTCTGACTATGTTGCAGTCTGTTTTTTTTGGTGGTTCCTTTTCCCTCCTGGCCTCCCTCTCTCCCTCCCTCCCTCCTTTCCTTCCCTCCTTCTTCTCTCTCTCTCTGTCCATTAAATGTCTAATACACAATTTGTATGTGCCAGCCACTAAATTAGGTATTAAGGATACAGTGAGAGTAAAATAAACAGTTTCTGTCTTCATAGTTCTTACATCTAGCAAAGAAATAGATATTAAATAAAGAATTTTACAAATTAATGTAAAATAAGGACCATGTTAAATGCTTTGTAGTACAGAAACATGATACTATGAAATATTCTATGAGGAGAACATGTTCTATAAGCACTCCTCATCCTATAGAAAAATACGATTAATTGTCATATTAATTCCAGAGAAGGGAGAATACCCTTTTCATCTTTCACTTTTTTCAGTTGCTGATTTTGTTTTAGGAAAAAAAAAACAAATAAACATATCTGTGTAATATGCAGTATTTTATGTTTCCAGGGTCACAATACCTCATTCTCTTTCTCTTCCTCTTTCTCATCACAATCTGTACAATGAGAAGCTTGTAAAGCTGACATATAGTGAAATAATTAACATTTCAGGCTATTGCTATGCTTTAGGAATTGGGAGATATAAAGTCACTGAATTTTTCTTGCTCTTTGATGAGGGACTGAAGGGACACATAAATGCTAAAACAATTAACCTTGCATTTTGTAAAATGAGATATTATAATTGATATTTCTTCCTTTATCAGGTATGCTATGAGAATTAGAATTTGTCCCAGATCACTAAATGAAAACAATATAAATGTACAAGAAGCATTTTAGGATGGTAGAAATGTTTTCTCACGTTTTCTAGAGTTAAGTCTTGAAAGTCTCAGAATTAAGGAAACTCTCAGTTAAATTTCTGATTGTAGTATTGTCCCTTAAACAATTTTTTTTTTCAGAAACAAAGAGTCTGGTAAGCTTCCTGGCCCTAGGGTAGAAGTGGAGCTCAAAAGGCAGAAGAGACACAAAATTGCTTCTTTGGATGGATATTCACAAATCAAATATCCATTTGTTTATTCTAACATACTTAGAAAAAAAGAAAAGACTTATTTCTTTCCATATAAGTGGTACTAGTAATTCTTATATACTACCTGATAATAAGATTAAATAGAAAGTTAAGGATCTGATTATGACCGCTGACATACTTCTGCACAATTTTTTTTAGGAAGCAAAGCGTTTCCACGTATGTAAAAAATCCTGTGTTATATTTCTTGATTTTTAAAAACCCATCAGCAGGCCGGGCGCGGTGGCTCACGCCTGTAATCCCAGCACTTTGGGAGGCCGAGGCGGGTGGATCACGAGGTCAAGAGATCGAGACCATCCTGGTCAACATGGTGAAACCCCGTCTCTACTAAAAATACAAAAAATTAGCTGGGCAAGGTGGCGCGTGCCTGTAATCCCAGCTACTCAGGAGGCTGAGGCAGGAGAATTGCCTGAACCCAGGAGGCGCAGGTTGCAGTGAGCCGAGATCGCGCCATTGCACTCCAGCCTGGGTAACAAGAGCGAAACTCCGTCTCAAAAAAAAAAAAAACCCATCAGCAAACTGTCACAAAGAAACTTTATAATTGCCATTTTTAAGAGCAGTTCAATCAAAACCCAGCCAATAAAAGTAAGCAAAGTTATTTCCAGTATAGAGTCTTTCAAATTTCCATGTAACTTGAAACCAGTCTCTCAGTCCTTCTCTCTGCCTTAACATAAGCCAAAATTACATATATGTTATGCTATGGCTGCCCCAGGATCATGGAAAGCAATCACTGCAGCTTCTTCCTCTCAGAGTTCGAGTGGAAAAATGTGCATATGCCCCTCTGTACTGTAATTTGTAATATGATGTGGTGAGTCCCAGTGCCTCATTTCCTTTCTGATGCCCCTGTGTGTAACCAGTGTTCTCACTATCATGCTTCACATATTTACCAGAAACGACATTATTTTTACTGTTGTTAGAGAGAAAAAGAAAGAGTTTACTTGTTTTTGTGTTTTGTTTTAAAGGATTGGAAAAAGCACCTTCATATATGATTATATTAGCTCTTTCTCAGGGCCTAGTATAAGAGACCGCATTATCAAACACTTTGGTACTGCTCACTCCATAATGCATTTCCCCACTGTAGTGTTTGTGTTTGCAGGGCAACATTATTAAGTTAAGGCTTAACATTCAAATAATTTGCAATTATAAACCTAATTTTCAACATGGCTCTCTACTGGTCTATTTGTTTTTGACGTCAGACTACAGAATTTTATTTAGATTATTGGGATTAATTTTTTCTTTTTCTATTTACTGTCTTACCTTTGAAGAATTATTTTTGGTGTTTATTTTCTATCTTGTAACAAAATATATAATTATTTGGCATAATCTCCACATTGAACTGATTTCAATGCTTGCTGCCAGACCATTTATTTCATGATTTCCCCCACTTTTATCTTTGCTTTCCTTCCTCTTTTATTAATGTTATCTTTAAAAGAGGAGTGCATGTTTGGTATGTTCTAAGGTCTTATATACCTGAGGATGTATTTATGCCACCTTTACACAAGAAGAGCCATTTGTGAATAAAATTGTTGAATAGTAAATTCTCTTCAAAAGTGTAGATACTGCTGCCTCTAGTTAAAAAGGGCAATTTTTCATTCCTCTTAATTGGTAATTTTCTTTCTACAGTCCTCATTTTAATTTTCTCCATTTCTTTCCATAAGATATATGATTGAGTATATCAGAATATGTGAATCAAAAGTCAGAGTATGTGGAATCTTTATTGTCTTCGGATGTTGCAGAATTTCTTCCTTGGTAGCACAATTAGGAGGCATTTTGTAGTGGATACATACACGGTGTACCTGACCTATGCAGAGACAGCATCTTCACCTATCCTTGTCTTCTGATATCCAGTCCAGTAAACTCATGGAACATATGTAAACTCACCAACAGGCACTACTTCCAAGGACAATGGGCTCTTCCCTGGCCTGCAGTATGTCACAAAACTCAGAAGATGTTGTGATCCCTACCAGTGCCCTCCGCTCTTGCCCTGCACAGATCCTTGCCTAACTTCCTCTCACAAATTGCTTTATCTGATTGTATAAAGAAAGGTGGTTAGTGAAGAGTAGAAGCAGATCATGATAAAAGGTGGCACAGACCACAGTGCTCTGGTTTGCTATCAAACCCACTTTTTATCTTCTGATAGATCCTGATTCTCTGGGTCTGGGAGAAGGTAGAAGGAGAGGTTATTCTGAGGTTCTCAGTGTGTTCATAATTTTTTCTTAAAAGTATTTTATTACAAGAAGCATTGCCTGGGTAGGTAAACAAACCGATAAACAAAAATAACAACTTTTTCACCCTTTGCATTTACAACATTCATTTCTAAAATTTTAGCAAGTCAGGCTGGAATCAGAGCCATGGTCAGTTATTACTTAGTGCAGATTAATCTTAGGAAAAATAGAAAATGTAAGCTAATTCCAACAAAGATATCATAAAACAAGAAAATGACCATTTATTTTTAGCAAAAGAAAGCAATTCTCTTCCTGTTACATATTTTAAGCTTTAGTGGAACGTGAAAGTTAAACTCCTTATTCACAGGACTTGTTTTACAGTTGAGACTTTTCAAGGTCCCATTCAGTTCCAAATACTAGTGCATTAGCCATATCTCTAGCCCTTTGGAGCAATCAGTAGGATCGAATTTCAGGAATACAGGGAAGCCCTGCTCAGGCTAAGGGCTGCATGGGGAGCTGGCCTTGCCTTCACAGCCTCAGGTGTTCAGGTCCACTGAGAGGCAGATGGCTTCCATGAGACAGAGTCTAGGCAGCAGGACTCTCATTGGTGTGTAGGCCTACTGAACAGGAAGCTACAGCTCCCTTACCCCCTAGGGCAGAGTGCTTCCACATCATATTTCACTGAGTCACAGTTTTCTGAGAATGTCCTAACAGTTTCAAAATGACATTTTTATGTAGCTTAATGTTCCTAATTTGCTACAACTTACATTATGTCTCTAACATTACGTCTCTACTTGCCTAAACCAAGGACCAGATGGAATGTCTTCTGGTCAGGCATCCAGACAGTTACTATTTAGGGGATAATGTAGCCTTTTAAAAGTTTTCACAAGAGAATAAGAGTCAGATTTTAGTACTCTCTACTCACAGGATAAAATTTATGCCAAAATAAATTTCAGCCCCCAGTATTATCTTTCAGTCGGAAACATTTCATCTTGGTTTTAGGGATCCATTTGGTTTTCCAATATTCTTTGGTAGCAGTGAGCAACATATAAAATGAGATATAAATATTTGGCAAAGCATATAAACAATTTCCTTGATCTACTGCAAAAATATTGAATTTCTGTTTCAGCACAGAAATATAGTTAATGGAAATATAAGAATGATTATATGTTAGGACTCAAAAGAATTGTATAATTGAGTACTTGAACATATTTCTGCTAAAGCAAATAATGCAATTTGAAGTAAGTAACTTTGGGAAAAAATTCTTATGAGTTTCTGATAGATCAACTACTTCTTCAAAAGCCAGACTTAACGTCCTATTTGTTGGGCCTCGTAGCCTTTCCCAGTCATTGCCCTACTTGATCTCATAGAATAACTGATACTTTTCTCCTTTACAGTTTCTCTCTACTTGGTTTGTGTGATGACATTCTTAGATCACCCTTTACCCATATAAATGTTCCAGCTCAGCTTCTGATAATTTCTTTCTTTTTTTCTGCTCCATAATTGTATGTATGCTTCCAAGTTCTGCCATAATTTGCTTTTCTGTCTCTTGTACTTAGTTCTGAAAACAAAAATAAAAATACCTTCATCTGACCATGGAGGTTCAAGAAGCTGTTGTTTCAACACAGATCTCCAAATTATTCTCTTCTAAAGAATAATTCTGAAATTCTGACTGGCTGATTACATTTCTACCTCTACAACTCATCTAACAATCAAACATAAACATTGATAATTAAATGCATTACTTTTTAAAACTGATTTTCCTATTTTCATTTTATTTGTATATGAAAGAACAATCTTCTTATCGCTTAGCCTAAAATATTTCAGGCTGTCATTAATTTCATCTTACCACCACCATCTAATTTGTCACCAAGTTCTGTTCAATCTAACTGCTAAATCTTTTCCTTGGAAAAGATTCCATCAATTTACAATTCACAGTCCCCACCAAAGTATGTGCAAGACTTTCTCTACATTCTTGTCAACATTGTATACTAAAAATGTTTTAATCTTTGATGGAACATTACTACCAATCTTACAGAAAAATTTCAAAAAATTATAAGGGAATTCTATGAACAACTGTATGCTGAAAACTTAGATAAACTTAGATGAAATGGACAAATTGCTGGAGAGACACAAATTATCAAAACTGACTCAAAAAGAAATAGAAAATTAGAAATGACCAACAACAAGTAAAGAGATTAAATTAATAACTTACAAGCTTCCCCCAAAGAAAATTACAGACCCAGATGACTTCATTGGTAAATTTTAACAAACATTTATAAAATGATTAATTTTGAATAAATTATTCCTACAATATAAAAGCTAAGTAAAAACTTTCCAATTCAATCTATGAGATCAGTATTACCATAATATCAAAATTGGTCAGACATCACAAGAAAAGAAAACAAAAGACCAATGTTTCTTGTAATTATAGTTGCAAACATCCTTAACAAAATGCTAGTAAACCAATAAAATGAATAAAACTTGAAAACACAAAAGACAATTCGTGACCACTTATAGAAATGTAATTCTATTTGTATGAAATATCCAGAATAAGAAAACCTATCAAATCCACCAGGCACGCTTTAAAAGGCCTTATATACAATAAACAAGTGGGATGTAACTGAGAAATACAAAGTTTGTTTAAATCTTAAAATCACTTAATGTAATATAGTATATCAATAAGAAAAATAGAAGACACAGGATAATCTTAGAGCCACAGGAAAAATAATTTTTAAAAAGCCAACACTCTTTATGATAAATACACTCAGCAGACTTAAAATGCAAGAAAACTTCCTCAACCTAATAAAAAAAATCTATAAAAAATCCAGTACTAACATCCTTTTTAATGGCGAAGGACTGAGAAAGTCTTCTCTCTGAGATCAAGAACGAGATAAGAATTTCCATTCTCATCACTTCTATCCAACATTATATTGGAGAGTCTAACCAAAAAATAAGGCATGAAAAAGAAACAAAGAGCATATAGATTGGAAAGGAAGCAAAACTGTCTGTATTTTTGCATTACAAAGTCTTATATATAGAAAATACTAAAAACTCATTAAAAACTATTAAACCTAAAAAATGAATTCAACAAAGTTGTAAGGTACGAGATTAAGATACAAAAATCAGTTGCATTTCTTTATATTAGCAATAAAAATACAAAAAATATGAAATTAAGAAAATTCCATTTTCAATGGCATCAAAAAGGATATTTAGGAATACATTTAATCGAGGAAGTGCATGATTTATAAACTGAATACTACAGAACGTTGTTAAAAAATTAAGACCTAAATAAATAGAAAGACATCAAATGTTAATTGATCAGATAACTTAATATTGTTAGATAAAAAGACTCCAGAAATGATCTACAGATTCAGCACAATTCCTCTCAAAATTCCAGCTGGATTCTTTGTAGAAATTCACAAGAAGGTCCTAAAATTTATATGGAAATACAAGAACCAAGAATAGCCCAATAAATCCTTAAAAAGAAGGACAAACTTGGATAACTCACATTCCCTGATTTTAAAACTAACTGCAAACTATAGTATTAAAGGCAGTGTGATAGTGACATAAAAATATATATACCAATATAAATATATATATACCAATATAAATATATATATATAAAAATATTTATATATATATTTATACCAATATATATACCAATTGAATTTAGAGTCAATATAATTGAATTGGGCATAGAAATATGCCCAATTGGTACCCTATATCTAGAATTGTGTATTCCAGGGTCTTGGTACCCTATATCTTGAATTGTCTATATCTAGAAGGGAACCAAGGCAATTCAAATGATAAAAATTGTCCTTTCAGCAAATGGTACTGGAGCAACTGGTATTCACATGTGTAGGATACAGTAAATTCCTCTTCAAGAAACCAATTTGTCAGTATGTTCAGCTTCCTTGTTCTTTGTTCTCCATTTTAAAGTTTAACTTCCTTGTTCTTTACATCTCCTTGCCCCTGGTTTCAGTAAACAAGTCTTCTAGTCTCTATCACCTGCTTTGTCCTTAGGCATCCTTAGTCACCTGCTCTGTAACCATCCTTCCTACTGAAACTACTCACTCCACCACTCTGGATCATACCCCTGCTCTCTTTAAATAGCCAATCCAAATAAGCTTAGACTGTGCAGTCCAATCCTAGCCAATAGGGGAAAGATACAGCAGTAGGGACTAGCTGAGTCAGGGATAAAACCCCCATCCCCTCCCTTGTCTGCTGTGCTCTTGCCATTGCTCCATCCATGAGATGTACTCTACTATAGAAATAAGTTTGCCTTGATGAGAAAATTTATGTTCGAGGGCTACTTCTTTTGTGGCACAGAAAATTTGTTTCTAACACATGCAAAAGAAGGAAGTTGTACTTCTTCCTTTGATCTTTGAAGAATTAAATCAAAATAAATCATAGTTAAAACTATAAAACTCTCAAAAGAAAATGTATTAGTAAATCTTTACAAGTTTGGATTAGGAAAGCCCTCTTAGACAAAAAAGTACAAGTAGTGAAACAAAAATAAATCAAACTTAAAAACTTGTGTGCTTCAATGGACATCATCAAGAAAACAGACAACTCACAGAAAAGAAGGAAATGTTTGAAATTTTCTAACAAGGGACTTGTTTCAAAAACATATAAAGAGCTCTTTGCACTCAACAATAACAAGACAAACAACCCAGTTAAAAAAATGGCAATAGGTTTGAACAGATATTTTGTATAATTATACTAAAAAAAGGAATTGAGGCCTAGAGTCTATACTCTTAATATACTTAGACAATAAGTAGTGTTGGTTGGTATGTGGAAAAACTGAAACCCTTATATATTGCCGGTGGGAATGAAAACTGGTATAGGCGTTTTAGAAAACAGTTTGGCAGTTCTTCACATCTTAAACATCTCAGTGATTCCACTCCTAGGTAAATATCCAACATATAAAAATGTTAATGAATGTTAACCACTGTTCATAATAGCCAAAAATTGAAAGAACCCAAATATCCATAAACTGATGAATGGATCAATATGGCAGAACATTATTTGGCAATAAAAATCAGAATAAAACACTAATATATACTACAAAATGAATGAGCCTTGACAACATTACGCTAAGTGAAAGAAGCTGATCATGAAAAACTATCGAGTACTAGCTCAGCCAGGAGACTTCCACCCAGGCGACACTGAAAATTATGAAAGGCAGGCACCCAGAGAGAACAACAGAGTGGATCTATCTGGGGGGCCAGCAGCCTATGGAGCTGAGAGCCTCAAGGGATGACAGCATTCCAAGCTGAAGGCCCCAAGCAGATTCTGCTAAATGTAGTTATTCATTCTTAAACAGGTGATTCTTATTAATAAACAGGTGTTCTGTATTTACTCATAACTCAAAAATATACCAAGTAGGCATCTGTTACCTGCCTACTACAAATTAGAAACTGAATGGTGTTCTCCACAAAGGAGCCACCGGGGCAGGGTAAACTTAATGTTTCTCAATATTTTCCCCCTTTCTTGTTTCAACAAAGCTAGACAAGCAAGTGCAGCTCTATCTCGGTGAACCATTTCTCATATCTGCAACTGCAAACTACATAAAGAGAAACAAAACAGATTAATAACATAATCACAACAGCAATCATAGCTCTTGCCAGTGTTTTCATCCAAATTTTAGGGCTGCCAATCCATCAGCAGCTTCCTCAAGCACCTGGGAGCCTGACTAACTGCCTACTCTTATATTTCCTCCCTACAGAGTTGGGACCCAGGAATCTTTTGGGAAATGGGGCAAAGGTCATTCTTCTGTAACTATTTCCTGCTGAAAAGGGGCCTTGAGGTTGTTCTGGGCCCCTCGTCCTTGCTTGCTGTCTAAAGGCCTTTACAGGTGATGTTTTATTCTCTTCCGATTATGTTGAGTCTCATTACACTTTTTATAGTTACTAAAGTTAATCTATAACTCTTCCACCACCAGAAGATATGGGGCGTTTAACACAGCTCTGAATCTAAAGAGCTTTTATTTCTTGTAAACTTCTAATGAATAAGAATTAGGTCCTGGTTGTCTATTATATTTTTCTTCCCAGACTTTTATTGGTTTTAGGGCCATAGGTATTTTTCAAAGTTCTTTTTATTCAGCTCTTAACATTGACCGTACCATTTTTGGTTGTGGTCCTACTAATCCCCCATCTCTCCAGGCAATAGAGTTGTCGATCTCAGTATGTATTAATTCTAAATAATTGTAGTTCTTTATCTGCCATCTGAATTCCACGTTACTACAAGAGGACTGACCGGTGCAATAATCAATAATAATTCCATAGAAACCTCTATTACAACACAGTCTCTCCAGATTAATGTTTTTAATTTAGGAGACTATTCCTTATTTTATCTGCATTCAGGTCTTGATGGCAGAAACATTGTTACTTTGTTTCCTAAATAATTATAGCCAATAAAGGAATGAAAAAATACATGCCCCATATATGAAACTTTCTTTTACTTCTATCCCTACTCCAGAAATACTCACTTTAATCATGATAGCTGTCATCATGATTACCATAATAAGCTGTCCTACTTTTCTTCAGGTTTTCCTCTGCTGTTTGTGAAAGTTTCTTACTTTGACTCCAAGTCAGTAGTGATGTTTGGTGTGTGCTCCTTGTGGGAACAGTACTCCACCTTGACGTTACTCTCACCATCTCTGTGACTGGGGGGTCCTCTGCAAGTCTGTTTTGGCATCTGGATCACAGTACAGCTTTAAATGTCTGGATGGTACCCACACCATTTGCTGATTTGGACCTGAAGAAATGCAAGCAAATCCTCTCCCCCAGGTTGTTACGTTACCTCTTTCCAATTCCATTCCAGGCACGTAGCCCACATCCTGCATCATGTGGTGGCTTCTTGCGAGATCATATGATTGTTCAGGTATGAAAACCTGAGCTCCCCATTGCTGTAACAAATCTCTTCCCCACAAATTAACAAGGATTTGCATTACAAAAGGCTGAATAGTTCCAGGCTGTCCCTCAGGCCTCAAAGCAATTGCTTTGATACACTTCAGAGGCATGCCCTACTCCAAGCATGTTGAACTGAGCCTTTTCCATGGGCCAAGAAAGTGGTCAATGTTGGAAAGAAATAATAGAAAATCTGCTCCGGTATCTACCAGTCCTTTAAATTTCTTTCCTTGAATCATAATCTCACGTGTAGGATGTTTACCAGTAATTTCGTTTACCCAATATGCTGCTCTGTCTTGTTTGTACCACCTCTTGCTCTTTCAGTGTCACCTTTCCCTATTTTCTCATATGGCACAACTAAAAGCTGTGCTATGCGTTCCCCAGGCTCAGCACTCTAAGCAGAAAAAGATACTACAATTTGAATCTCCCCTATGAAGCCCGCATCAGTAATTCTTGTATGAATTCTAATTCCTTGAGCATTAAGATTAGATCTTCCTAGAAGCAAGTACGCGGTTGCGGGGGTAAAGGGCCACAAACTCTTGTAAATATTTTTTGCGGTGGCTCTCCCAGTAAAATGCTTACTCTTTAAAGCTGCACAAATCTACTGTTGTGCTCCCAGCTCTAGCAGGAACAAGCATTGTATAGGGATGAGGGAATAGCTTGTACTGGATAGGCCTTGGTTGGTATACGGGCCCAAGGTGGTCCCCTCAGCCTGTTCCCTGAAATCGGTTTTCCTTCCTTGTTACACTTTGAATGACATTGATTTGCACAATGCCTTCCTTTCCTACATCTGAGACATTCAACAGGCCCAGTACTCTTTTGCTTTAAAAAAGGTAAAGGCCTTATTTTTTGTCCTTTTCTACATTCCTTTCATTGTATGATCTTTTTTCCTGCAATTGAAAACCGCATCCCCTTTATTTAAGTCTGGCCATAGCTTGTGTCAGCAAAGTAGCTTTATGCAAACTTCCCCCTATTCCATCACAAGTTTTGATGTAATCTACCAAATAAGCTTTCCCTTTAAGTGGCCGCAAAACAGCCTGGCGTTCAGAATTAGCACTGTCAAATGCTAGTACTTGTCTAATGGCCCTTTTAAACTCCTTCAGCAATTTGAAGGGAACGGGTTCAAAAGCAACCGTACTTGCCCCTGCTGATCCTGAGGGTTTACAACAAGTGGAAATTGCCATGCCTCCAAATTCCCCTCTTTTCTTGCTTGTCGAATTCCATTCTGGCTTGCATGGAACCGGTTAACGTAATTCTAGGAGTACAAATGCCTGAACCCGTTACCGGAGCTTTAGGAGTACAAATGCCAACAGAAGCAGGGATAGAAATATTGGGGGGATCTGGCCATCCCTCTAGAAGGTGCTGAGAGGGGGCTGACGGGCACACCCTTTCCCCATATGACTCTTCATCCTTTTGCTCCATAGATTCTTCACACACTGCATCACACTCCTCCGCTCCTGAATCTTCTCCTGAATCATTTTCCTCATCGTCTGTCTGAAATGGCTCCAAGGCAAAGCACACCAAAGCTCATACTGGAATAACATGATCTTTGTCCCATGTTACTCCAGTATGACCGAGCTACCCCATCTCACCCTGGGAGATTTTTTTCAAAAGTTCTCGGGCTAATTCCAAGCTCCCCCAGGTAACCCTGGGAGATTTTTTCAAGTGTTCTTGGGCTAATTCCAAGCTTCCCCAACTAACTCTCAGAGATTTTTTCAAGAGATCTTGGTCTACTTGGGCTCCCCCTAACTCACCTGAAGGATGTTTTTCCAAAAGTTCCTTGGGCTACTTCCAAGCTTTCCACCTTACCCTAGGGATTTTTTCCAATAGTACTCGGGGTAGTTTTAGCTTATCCTTTCCTCTCTCCGTTGCTGAGGCAACTCTTCATCTTGGGCTCGGGTCCCCATACTTGGGCACCAGTTAAAGAGTACCAGCTTGGTCGGGAGACCCCCACCCAGGCAGCACTGAAGGTAACGAAAGGCAGACACCCAGATAGAACAACAAAGTGGATCTACCTGGGGGCCAGCAGCCTATAGAGCTGAGAGCCTTGGGCTGACAGCATTCCAGGCTGAAGGCCCCGAGCAGATTCTGCTCCATGTAGTTATTCTCTTTTAAACAGGTGATTCTTATTAATAAACAGGTGTCCTGTATTTACTCATAACTCAAAAATATACCAAGTAGGCAGCTGTTACCTGCCTACCACTAATTACAAACTAAATGGTGTTCTCCACAAAGGAGACATGCGGGCAGGTAAACTTAATGTTTCTCAGCAAAAAACCATTTTGTGAATATTAAGTGAATGTGATTTCATTTATATGAAATATCCAGAATAGGAAAATTCATTGAAGAAGAAAGAAAATTAATGGTTGGGAATGGGGGAAATGGCACATGACACTAATGTAGCATTGTCACTTTTATGTGATGATGAAAATGTTTTCAATTTGTTTCAGAACTCTGAATATATTAAAAAACAATGAATTGTGTACTTTATGTGGGTGAATCGAATGGTATGTAAATTATATATCAACAAAGCTGTAAAATGTTTGCAGTCAAAGTGAAAAATACATATATGATTTGGATTTCATTTGGCATATATTTGACTACATGAAAGTGAGCATCTTTTAATATGAGTATAAGCCATTATAATTATTAACTATTTATTGAGTACTATCTTGTTTTTCTATCAGGTGTTGACTTTTCCTTATTGATTTGTAACTAAAATAGTACTTTTATTTACTAAGTAGTACTTTGATTTATAAGCAAAATATTATATTGCCTGATGTATGTTATACACCAGCTGTTCACTTATATATGGTTTTGTTTATAGCAATTTTTGGCCCTGTAGAAAATTTTAATGTGTATAATTAATTATCAATGTTTTTATTATTATACTTTAAGTTCTGTGGTACACGTGCAGAACGTGTAGGTTTGTTACCTAGGTATATACATGCCATGGTGGTTTGCTGCATCCAACACTCCATCATCTACATTAGGTATTTCTCCTAATGCTCTCCCTTCTCTATTTCACCCCAGCCCTCCTCCCCCCATCAGGCCCTGGTATGTAATGTTCCCCTCCCTGTGTCCATGTGTTCTCATTGTTCAACACCCACTTGTAAGTGAGAACAATGTGGTGTTTGGTTTTCTGTTCTTGTAACAGTTTGCTGAGAATGATAGTTTCCAGCTTTATACATGCCCCTACAAAGGACATGAACTAATCCTTTTTCATGGCTGTATAGTATTCCATGGTGTATATGTGCCACATTTTCTTTATCCAGTCTTTCATTGATGGACATTTGGGATGGTTCCAAGTCTTTACTATTGTGAACAGTGCTGTAATAATCATGCATGTGCATGTGTCTTTATAACAAAATAATTTCTAATCCTTTGTAATGAGATTACTGGGTCAAAAGGTATTTGTAGTTCTAGATCCTTGAGGAATCACCACACTGTCTTCCACAATGGTTGAACTAATTTGTACTCCCACCAACAGTGTAAAAGCCTTCCTATTTCTCTACATCCTCTCCAGCATCTGTTGTCTCCTGATTTTTTAATGATTGCCATTCTAACTGACATGAGATGGTATCTCAATGTAGGTTTGATTTGCATTTCTCTAATGACCAGTGATGATAAGCTTTATTTCATGTTTGTTGGCTGCATAAATATCTTCCTTTGAGAAGTGTCTCTTCATATCCTTCGGCCACTTTTTGATGGGTTTGTTTGTTTTATTCTTGTAAATTTGTTTAAGTTCTTTATAGATTCTGGATATTAGCCCTTTGTCAGATGGGTAAATGGCAAAAATTTTTCCCATTCTATTGGTTGCTGGTTCACTCCAATGATAGTATCTTTTTCTGTGCAGAAGCATTTTAGTTTAATTAGATCCCGTTTGTTAATTTGGGCTTTTGTTGTCATTGCTTTTGGTGTTTTAGTCATAAAGTCCTCGCCCATGCCTATGTACTGACTGGTATTGCCTATGTTTTCTTGTAGCGTTTTTATGGTGGTAGGTCTTATGTTTAAATCTTTAATTCGCCTTGAGTTAATTTTTGTATAAGGTGTAAGAAATGGATCCAATTTGAGCTTTCTGCTCGTGGCTAGCCATTTTTCCCAACACCATTTATTTAATAGGAAATCCTTTCTCCATTGCTTGCTTTTGTCAAGTTTGTCAAAGATCAGATGGTTGTAGATATATACATTTATCTATATCTCTGTTTTGGTGCCAGAACCATGCTGTATTGATTACTGTAGCCTTGTAGTATAGTTCGAAGTCAGGTAGCATAATGCCTCCAGATTTTTCTTTTTTTGGCTTAGGATTGTCTTAGCTATGCAGCTTCTTTTTTGGTTCCATATAACATTTAAGGTGGCTTTTGCAATTCTGAAGAAAGTCAATGGTAGCTTGATGGGGGTAGCATTGAATCTATAAATTACTTTGGGTGGTATGGCCATTTTCATAATACTGATTCTTCCTAGCCATGAACATGAAATGTTTTTCCATCTGTTTGTATGCTTTCTTATTTCTTTGAGCAGTGGTTTGTAGTTCTCCTTGAAGAGGTCCTTCACATCCCTTGTTAGCCATATTCCTAGGTATTTTCTTCTCTTTGTAGCAATTGTGAATGGGAGCTCACTCATGATTTGGCTCTCTGTTTGTCTGTTATTGGTGCATAGGAATGCTTGTGATTTTTGCACATTGATTTTGTATCCTGAGACTTTGCTGAAGTTGCTTATCAGCTTAAGGAGATTTGGGGCTGAGATTATGGGGTCTTCTAAATATACAAACATGTCATCTGCAAATAGAAACAATTTGACTTCCTCTTTTCCTAATTGAATACACTTTATGTCTTTATCTTGCCTGATTGCTCTGGCCAGAACTTCCAATACTGTGTTAATAGGAGTGGTGAGAGAGGGCATCCTTGTCTTGTGCTGGTTTTCAGAGAGAGTACTTCCAGATTTTGCTCATTGAGTATGATATTGGCTGTGGGTTTGTCATAAATAGCTCTTATTTTTTTTAAGAAGTATTTCATCAGTATCTAGTTTATTGAGAGTTTTTAGCATGAAGGGCTGTTGAATTTTGTCAAAGATCTTCTCTGCATCTATTGAGATAATAATGTAGTTTTTTGTCTTTGGTTCTGGTTATGTGATGAATTACTTTTTTAGATTTGTGATATGTTGGAGAAGCCTTGCATCCCAGGGATGAAGCCAACTTGATTGTGATGGATAAGCTGTCTGATGTGCTGCTGGATTTAGTTTGTCAGTATTTTATTCAGGATTTTTGCATCACTTATCATCATGAATATTGGCCTGAAATTTTCTTTTTTATTTGAGTCTCTGCCAGGTTTTGGTATAAGGATGATGTTGGTCTCATAAAATGAGTTAGGGAGGATTTCTTCTTTTTCTTGTTTTGCAATAGTTTCAGAAGAAATGGTACCAGCTCCTCTTTGTACCTCTGGTAGAATTCGACTGTGAACCCTTCTGGTCCTGGAGTTTTTTTGGTTGGTAGGCTATTAATTGCTGCCTTAATTTTAGACCTTGTTATTGGTCTATTCAGGGATTCAGTTTCTTCCTCGTTTAGTCTTGGAAGGGTGTAAGTGTCCAGGAATTTATCCCCTTCTTCTAGATTTACTGATTTATTTGCATAGAGTATTATATGCAAATATATATAGTGTGTATATATATATATATAGTATTATATATAAATATATATAGTATTATAGTACTCTCTGATGGTAATTTGTATTTCTATGGGATTGGTGTTGATGTCCCTTTATCATTTTTTATTGCATCTATTTGATACTTCTCTCTTTTCTTCTTTATTAATCTGGCTAGTGGTCTATTTATTTTGTTGATCTCTTCAAAACACCAGCTCCTGGAGTCATCGATTTTTTTGAAGCATTTTTTTATGTCTCTATCTCCTTCAGTTCTGCTCTAATTTTAGCTCTTTATTGTCTTCTGCAAGCTTTTGAATTTGTTTAATCTTGCTCCTCTAGTTCTTTTAATTGTGATGTTAGGGTGTCGATTTTAGAATTTTCCTCATTTCTCTTGTGGGCATTTAGTGCTATAAATTTCCCCCTACACGCAACTTTAAATGTGTCCCAGAGATTCTGGTACATTGTGTCTTCATTCACATTGGTTTCAAAGAACATCTTTATTTCAGCTTTCATTTCATTATTTATCTAGTAGTCATTCAGGAGCAGGTTGTTCAGTTTCCAAGTAGTGCAGATTTGAGTGAGTTTCTTAATCCTGAGTTCTAAATTGATTGCACTGTGGTCTGAGAGACTACTTGTTATGATTTCATTTTTTTTTTTTTGCATTTCCTGATGAGTGTTTTACCTCCAATTATGTGGTCAATTTTAGAATAAGTGCAATGTGGTGCTGAGAAGAATGTATATTCTGTGGATTTGGGGTGGAGAGTTCTATAGATGTCTACTAGATCCACTTGGTCCAGCTCTGCATTAAATTCCTGGATATCCTTGTTAATTTTCTGTCTCATTAATCTGTCTAATATTGACAGTGGGGTGTTAAAATCTCCCAAAAATATTGTGTGGGAGTCTAAGTCTCTTTGTAGGTCATTAAGAACTTGCTTTCTGTATCTGGGATCTCCTATATTGGATGCATATATATTTAGTATAGTTAGCTCTTCTTGTTGCATTGATCCTTTTACCATTAAGTAATATCCATCTTTGTCTCCCGTTGATCTTTGTTAGTTTAAAGTCTATTTTATCAGATACTAGGATTGTGACCCATGCTTTTTTTTTTTTCTTTCTTTCTATTTGCTTGGTAAATTTTCCTCCATCCCTTTATTTTGATACTATGTGTGTCTTTGTATGTGAAATGGATCTCCTGAATACAGCACACCAATTGGTCTTGACTCTTTATCCAATTTGCCAGTCTGTGTCTTTTGATTGGGGCATTTAACCGACTTACATTTAAGGTTAATAATCTCTATGATTTTTAAACTTTGCATCTTGCTAGAAAGACTTTAAGAAAAAAAAACAAAGTTACTCCAATATTCTATTATTTTGGTAATTTTATCTTTTATCATTAAGACTTTGACCTATTTCAAATTTATTTGAAATTCAGGTTGGAGTAATAATCTAGTATTACCATTTCAGTATTGTCAAAGTGTTATCCCTATATGATTTACTGAATTATTTATCTTTTATCCACTAATTTGAATATATACAGTATGTTAAATTTGCTTAATTATTTAGATCTATTTCTCTATTTTTAAATCTCAGTGATTGTGCTGCCTGTTAAATCAGTCTTTTGTTTAGAAGCATTCATCTTCTACAGGCCCACAACCTGCAGTGACCAGAGCAGGAAATCAACCCATTCTTCAGCTACAGATAGCCAGCCTGCTATCTATAAGACCGACTATAGGGAGTTGGACTGCTATGCCTAGTTCAACCTAAAATTCCCAAGACTTGATGAAAAACTGACAGCTTCCTTAATTTTTATTCCGACTTCCAACTTAAGATGAAACAGAAAGGCAAATATGTACCTCTAGCCAATTACATAGAATACCCTGTTTATGTTAGCTGCCTACAACTTGCCCATGCCAACAGCCTCCAATCAGAGCAATGCCTGAAGCTTTTCTTTTTTTCACTGTAAAGCTTCCCACTCCTCTGCCAGTCTATGACTGTCTGCCAAATGCAAATGACAGTGGCTATTCCCTTGCTGTGGCAAGCTCTGAATACATAGCCATTGCATGTTCTTATTTGGTTGGTCTCCATTCCATAAGTGTTACTATTTTTTGTGTGCATGTCTGTGTTTCTCATTGCATTGAGAGCTTGAAGGTTAGCCTCTTGATGTATTCTTAGTTAAGTTTTTCTGAGCGTAACCTTGTGTCTTTTGTGTTAGTAGGGAGTCAGGATATTTGTTGAATGCGGTCTATTTTGAGAATTTGATTTGCTTATGTTTCCTGATACTATATAAAAATGTTTTCCTCTGTAGTAATTTAGAGTTTGATAAATCATGTTGAGGAGATGATGGTAATGATAATAGATTATTAATAAGACCATTCATCATATATTGAGCATTATTTTAGTTGTTTTAAACATCTTAACTGTCAACCAAACCCTATAAGGTGGATGTTATGATGAATCCTGTTTAACATATGAAGGAACTAAGAACAAAATGCTTAATTTACTTGCCCATGGCCACAAAAACTGGAAAGTAGGGGAGCCAAGATTTGACTCAAGGAATCTAAGCCTAGAGTCTGTGCTCTTAACTTTTAAACTATAATACCTCTCAATTCTAAAGACAGATTTAATATTGTTCACCTTGGTTCTGGAGCCTAGGTATTAACTGCTGGGACACAAAAATGAATAAAATAGAATCCTTGCCTTGAGGAATTTAGGCATTTTTAAAAATTGTGTCTTTGTGGATGGGCACTCAGAAATTCATAGAGAAAGGGAGATGGGATGAGTGTTGGAAGATGGATTTTATAGTGGGAAGTTATTTTCACCAGAGACTCTGCGGAGGCATGACTGGAGATGAGGCGTGCAGAGGAAGTGGAAAAGTGGGAAAGCCCTAGGAGAGAGACGGAAGCTAGATCCTGGAGTTCCTCCTGCAGGAGCTTGGATTTTACCCAACTTTTATAAAAAGGAGACATTGAAGAATTTTTACTGTGGTGAGGGAATATGAGTTGATATGATCAGAATTAAGTATGTATATATTCCCTTCATTTTGGATTCAAACCTCTTTCCTTTCCAGAGCAGAACAAACAACCCAATATGAATTTTTGAGAGGCCACGGGAAGGCCTGAGTTTATAGATTGGTGGGGGTTGGGAGCCTAATGTACATGACCACATTTAATCTCACAATACTTTCTCTAGGAGGTGACACAAGCCAAATGGTTAAGGAAAGGTGAAATGGGATAGCAACTCAGGTCAACTTGACTTACATGACATTCCAGAGTTGCTTCTGGTCCTCATTCTGATTTTGAATGAATCAGTTTAACACTTTGGATCCCTGGTAACTTAACGGTAAAATAAGGTAGTATTATCTCTCAAGCTTTGTGATTCTTTAATTCTAATCAGAGAAACAAAGTTTGATGAAATGCTTTACTTTCTCAAATGAAAGCAATATTAACAACCTCTGTATAGAGTGGGTTGAAGTTCCCTAAATGTGACCTCAAGGAGTTGGTTACTGCTATCCAAACACAATAAAGAGGCTATGAAACAAGTGTTTGAAACTCTACCAATACAAACAAAGTGCTTCTTCTCTATTAAAGCATTAAGACAATTCTATAAAAAGTAGAAAATTCCTTGCAGGCCCAAATGCCAAATTGATCCCTGAGTTCCAAGGCTTCTCAGCTCCTAGTTCATAATCAAGATTTTAAAGATGCTTTGGATGAAGAGAAAAAATATTTCCCTCCACTTTGGCCTGGGCCCAAGAATGTCAACACTGCTGGCTTTGTGAGCTTCACCTCTGCTGCAGCCATCTCTAAACAATGGCTCTTAGGCTGAACAAGTGTCAGAGACCTGTGAACCAGAGCAACTCCATCTTAAATAGGAGCTGGGTAAAGTGAGGCTGAAACCTACTGGGCTGCATTCCCAGATGGTTAAGGCATTCTAAGTCACAGGATGAGCTAGGAGGTCAGCACAAAGTGCAGGTCATAAAGACCTTGCTGATAAAACCCTTTGCAGTAAAGGAGCCGGCCAAAACCCACCAAAATCAAATGGTGATGAGAGTGACCTTTGGTCATCCTCACTGCTACACTCCCACCAGTGCCATGACAGTTTACAAATGCCATGGTTCAACATCATAAAGTTACCCTATGTGGTCTAAAAAGGGGAGTCATAAATAATCTACCCTTGTTTAGCATATCATAGAAAAATAACCATAACAATATGGGTTATTGTTTTATTCTTTTATTTTCTTAATAAACTAGGTTTCACTTTTCACTGTGGAC
The DNA here is from genome assembly GCF_009761245.1 of Sapajus apella. Taxonomy (NCBI): domain Eukaryota; kingdom Metazoa; phylum Chordata; class Mammalia; order Primates; family Cebidae; genus Sapajus; species Sapajus apella. The sequence continues at coordinate 11,854,447 of NW_022436941.1, read as the reverse complement.
TCACCCTGAGTTGTTTCTTATGTGAGATCCAAGAAGCCTCTCCAGGGGTCTAGATCAGGACCCCTTTCCAGTAATACAAGCACTTGGTAGGAAAGGTCTCAGTGGCAGAGGGGGATTGCGTAAAGGACCTCTGAGTATGCATTTCTGCATCACATAAGGCCAACATGATGGGAAGCACTAGATAAAAACAAAATGTCCAAATCTGCTTAAAAAGGATGCATTTCCCAGTATAAAGTTAACAATGTTACAAAATAGTTGTGTTTTCTAAGGAAATTTAGAATAAAGAAGTAAGAGTTTTAAAAAAATTATTCCCGATACCTCACTGTTACCCATTACTATCGGTATATTTTTCATAGTCTAGAATAATGGATCTGTTTCTGTTTGCTTTTTTAGCTCCAAAATACGATAGAAACAATTGATATTTTGGTAAAACTTACCTTTAATTTAAATTTAAAGAGAAAATTTAAAGATCCTTGTTAAAATTAATTAATTAATTACCTGAAGAATAAATCCATGGGATTATCCACAAAGAAACATAACTATAAAATAAGCAATTTTATTCCACAATGTATGTATGCTTCAAAACATCACATTGTACATAATCAATAGTGCCATTTATCTGTCAGTTTAAAATAAAATAATCAATATTGTTCAGCAAATTCTAAACAAAAATTACAAGTTCTTCTGAAATCCATACCTACCATATAAGCATTATGCTTCTTTATGTCAAACAACAGTAAACATTTGATTTTAGTGTTAAAAAAAAAAAAGGCAATTCATCCCAGTTGTGGTAATTAGCAGAAAAGTAAATAGAGGTCAGAAAATGTTATGAGTTTGTTCAAGATAAAAACAGAATACAGACAGAAGGCAAGAAAAGCAAAGAAAGGTAAATACCTATTCATGCAGAAAATTGGGAGTTGACTTATTCCTATCCCCCAAATTCCTGACCATGAGGAAAAAAGAGGCTCACTGGGAGATGTATATTCATATTACAAAGACTAAATGAGTTAAGAAAGGCCAGGGATAACTTACAGAAATATGTTATGCACCGTAAATCATCTTTTCCAAAATGTAGAAAGTCTTAAAAAATAAACATTGAATGCTATCTATTTTTTCCCAATAAACCAACAGGACTTTCAAAAAACATCAAACAAATAGTTCAAAAACATAGCAATTCAGCAGAGGATAAATGTCTTGGAATATGTTGACACAAATTGTCTATTTAGAATGCACTTTGGTCTAATTAGATGAGATGATTATGCCAAAAAAATTTTGAAGTGGTTGAATGAAATGTTAGTAAATGGTAGCATAATTATTGTGCAAATTGCTAAGCTAAATGCTCATTAATTAAATTATGAACATTCATGGGGAATAGAGAATAGAGGCGTGAGCAAAATAGATGAATTAATCAAAGCCAATGAGTACAGTGGAGAACAGTTTGGGCTACTTCCTAGTTGCATGATTTCAGATGAGTTACTTCATACCTCTGCCTCAGTTTCCACATTTGTAAAGTGGAAATAATAATACCTACCTCATAGAGCTGTTATGACAATTAAAGGAGATGAATCATTTAAAGGCCATGACACAGTGCTGGCAGTAGACCCAGCAGGAACCCGCCATTGTACAAAGTGAAATAACTGTGGACTCAGATTTAGAATTCATGTTTCCTTCACCCTTGTTTGATGTTATTTAGGAGGTAATACTAAATACGTTGTCACTGGCAAAGTCAGCAGCCCCTGACATTTGAACTTGGTATAAATATGATTACTATGCTATTTAAAGGTCTGCTAAATTTAGTTATTACTGTAATCTCAGCCTAAACTTCATGGTGTTGACACAAGAACTGTATAACCTCTAAATCAAAAAATAAATAAATAAAAATGTAAACATGCTACATGCAATCCTGTGGTTCAGTATTTGTCCTCCATATGGGGTCTTGATGTGCTTCTTAGCATCTGGTGGAATAAAGCCAAGATGCTGGGTTTGATCCCATTTCGGTCTGTTAACTCTGCTTTATACATGTTTACCTAAGTCATTCTTGGCTTGCCAGCTTGCAAAGGCATGATTTTGGAAAGGATAGTAGTTAAGTTATGGGGGTAAGTGATAGTTAAGAGCATAGGGGAAGGTATTCATTCTTAGTGATGGTAGGCTGATTCAATAACAGCAGATTCATGCATAGAAGCCAGTACAACGTGATCTGTTCATCTAGAAGCACACATACTTTCAAAGACATGCTGAAAAAGTCAGAAATAGAAAAAGGTTAATCTCACTTTGCTATATGGTCATATTTACCCCTCCAAAAAATGTAAAGTCAATATTCTAATAATCTCAAAAGCCCATTCTAACTTCCTCTTTGTTCCAATTGTTTTTATTAGCTTTAGTTCTCCAGATGAGACTTCATATTAGGCCTGTTTCATATTTCTGTAATCTTTCAGGAGGTCAGGACCCCAGTCTCCTGCTATGGCCTTCATTATTCATTAGATAAGATTGAGATTATCTTTGCACCTGGAGGGCAGCGACAAAATTTGTGGGTAATTTAGGATCTCTTCTAATCTTTCTGTTTGGATTAAGGAAGATTCCTGTGAATGCTCAATTTCTTTGATCTTTTATTCAAAGGTCCCACTTTGATAAGGTGGGCAGCAACATTGTAGCACCTTACTTTTTCCTTGGTCTTTTATTGAGCTGAATTTCCTATATTTTGACCTTAGGAAGAAAAAAAAGGCAATTCTTTAAGTGTAATGGGCTGTGGGATCTCTGAAATTTAGTTTAATATGATCTTCAATTCTAAAGGACAAAATAATATATCCATCTTTGCTGTGAACTGTGTGTAGAATATACTCATATCATCTTCCCTTGCTTGCTGACTGCATGTTGGGATATATCGCTATGGTATGATTTATGAAGCCCCCTCCTTCTCTCAGTCTTTTCCAGCCTATTTGAGTTTGCTATCCAAGCATCAGGCCTTTCCTGACAGATATGATAGAACTGATATTGGTAGTCACTCCCAGCAGGGTCTGTCTTTGATGTTTTATTAAGTGGATGATTCACTATCTCTTCCTTTGATTTACTAACTAGAGTAAGAAATGAGAACCTTAGGTTGGTAACAATATCCAAATGGTACTTTCTTAAGAAAATGCTGGCCAGGCACATTGGCTCATGTCTGTAATCCCAGCACTTTGGGAACTTGAAGCAGGCAGATCACCTAAGCTCAGGAGTTCAAGACCAGCTTGCCCAACATGGCGAAACCCCATCTACTAAAAATACAAAAAATTAGTCAGGCATGGTAGCAGGGGCCTGTAATCCCAGCTACTCGGGAGGCTGAGGCAGGAGAATCTCTTGAACCTAGGAGGAGGAGATTGAGTAAGCCGAGATCATGCCACTGAACTCCTGGCTGGGTGACAAGAGTGAAACTCCATCTTAAAAAAATAAAATTGCTTTAAACAAGTTAATTTTCCGAATAGTGAGACTGCCATTAAGGGTATATTCCCATCATTAAGAATATGGCCAGATTGGAAAGTGATTCTATAATAAAAAAATAAATGCCTTTCAAAGAAAGTTGAAGCAGTTGGCTGGCGGGAAAAGTGGTTACCCTCTCCCTTCTCCCGTGTGTTTGTGTGTGTGTGTGTGTGTGTGTGTGTGTGTGTGTGTGTGTGCGCGCGTGTAAACTTACAAATAATAAAAGGACTTTTAGTTTAAAAAAAAAACACAAAAACAAAACAATGATGACAACTTTAATTAGATCCTGGCAACCTTGAAAAAAGAGATTGATCAGTGTTGTAAGCTTTTTTTTCTTCCTAATAATCATTTCTGAATACTAGAAAATAGAATGCCTGATGTTTATCACTACACATTGTTAGGGAAGACTGGTATTTTGGACTTTGGGGCCTTGTTATGCTTGAAGCTTAACTGATGGAACATCAACATTCTTTGCTTTCTCTTTGTAAAATATTTGCTATAAAGTGTAAATAAAGAAGGGGAGTATTTCTTCACATTGCTATGCTAAAACATCTGGCATCTGGGGTTGTGTTTATACCCTTTTGCACTGCAGGCTGTGCAGGAAGACTCCTTCAAAGCAGTCTGGATTTTTCTTTCACCTCCTTGAATGTCCAAAAAGTAACTTTTATGGTTTGTGTTTGTTTTTTTATTTTTTTTAAGAAGACAATTTTTGTCCAAGCATATGGAGCATCTTAAATACTTTGGCCAAAAAACAAGTCACTAAAAAGGGAAGTTCTCCAATTTATCTTACAGCACACCTGTTATATCCTCAAGGGCTCTGTGTCACTCAGGGCTCCACCTACTTTCTCAAAATATAAGATCCAAAAATAACATAGTGCTTTTTGGAACATGATCTCACTTTAAAATGCATTTCCACCTTGCCTGTTCCAAACAAAATGATTGCAAAGAATCAGGCAATATGATATAGCAAATAAATAAAAGCCCCGAGAGGAAATTAGGTACTAATTGAATGAAAATTGAACAGAAAATAAGGAGAGAGAAACAAAATGAAGCTTAATATACAGAAAGCATGCTGTAAGATCATTACAGGTGAGCTACAAATTTAGCTCTGAATTTCCTAGCAAACAAAAAAGAAACACTAAATTAATCATATGAGTTTTGACATCAAGAAAGAAAAATAAGCCCTTGTTCAGAAGAAGTTATTTCTTTTCCTGATACAGAGAGCTATGAGAGTATTTTTTGGTTTGTCTTTTTTATTATTATACTTTAACTTCTGGGGTACATGTACAGAACATGCAGGCTGGTTACGTAGGTATACACGTGCTATGATTGTTTGCTGCACCCATCAACCCATCATCTACACTATACATTTCTCCTAATGCTACTGTCCCCTAGCCCCCCAACCCCCAACAGGCACCATTGTGTGATGTTCCCCTCCCTGTGTCCATGTTCTCATTGTTCGACTCCCACTTATGAGTGAGAACATGCAGTGTTTGGTTTTCTGTTCTTATGTTAGTTTGCTGTGAATGATGGTTACCAGCTTTATCCCTGTCCCTGCAAAGGACATAAACTCATCCTTTTTTCATGTCTACATAGTATTCCATGGTATATATGTGCCACATTTTCTTTATCCAGTCTATCATTGATGGGCATTTGGGTTGGTTCCAAGACTTTGCTATTGTAAATAGTGCTGCAGTAGACTACGTGTGCATGTGTCTTTAGAATAGAATAATTTATAATCCTTTGGGTATATACCCAGTAATGGGATTGCTGGGTCAAATGATATTTCTGGTTCTAGATCCTTGAGGAATCGCCACACTGTCTTTCACAATGGTTGAAATAATTTACACTCCCACCAAGAGTGTAAAAGTGTTCCTATTTCTCCACTTCCTCTCCAGCGTCTGTTGTTTACTGGCTTTTTAATGATCGCCTTTCTAAGTGATGTGAGATGGTATGTCAATGTGGTTTTGATTTGCATTTCTGTAATGACCAGTGATGATGAGGTTTTTTTTCATGTTTGTTGGCTGCATAAATGTCTTCTTTTGAGAAGGGTCTGTTCATATCCTTTGGCCACTTTTTGATGGTTTTCTTTAATTTTTTTCTTGTAAATTTGTTTAAGTTCTTTGTAGATTCTGGATATTAGCTCCTCGTCAGGTGGATAGATTGCAAAAATGTTCTGCCACTCTGTAGGTTGCCTGTTCACTCTGATGAGAGTTTCTTTTTCTGTGCAGAAGCTCTTTAGTTTAATTAGATCCCATTTGTCAATTTTGGCTTTTGTTGCCGTTGCTTTTGGTGTTTTAGTTATGAAGTCTTTGCCTATGCCTATGTCCTGAATGGTATTGTGTACGTTTTCTTGTAGGGTTTTTATGGTTTTAGGTCTTACATTTAAGTCTTTAATCCATCTTGACTTATTTTTTGTGTAAGGTATAAGGAAGGGATTGTTTCAGCTTTCTGCATATGGCTAGCCAGTTTTCTCAACACCATTTATTAAATAGGGAAACCTTTCCACATTGCTTGTTTTCGTCAGATTTATCAAAGACCAGATGGTTGTAGATATGTGGCATTATTTCTGACACCTAAAAATATGGAGCACTTAACGAATTTGCTTGTCATCCTTGTACAGGGGCCATGCTAATCTTCTCTGTATCGTTCCAATTTTAGTATACGTGCAGCTGAAGTAAGCACTTTGATGTGTCTTTACAAAGAGAACATGTTAATTTTGAGAAAAATATCTTCAATTTCACTCTTGTTCAGAATATAGCAAGGGCCTTCACAGGGCGGTTGCAGTGCTGTTCCTAAACATAGATCCATTAAGTTCCTTCAAAGCAAAGTTCCAGGAAAGAATCCTAAAATGTCATTTGAGAACACAGATTATTGGTGGTCTCACTGAAACCAAGGTTACCTTTTAGCTATTGACTGCTTATCCTGAAGAGAAATTCTCCATAAGTATCCATTCATGTGTTTGTTAAACAAAATAAAGCACTGGGTATGTGCCGAGCATTTCTTTTATGGTGCTGGGGATATAGCAAAAAATAGACAATTTCTTCATTTACATGGAGTTTAAATTCTAGTGAGGATGGGAGAAACAGATAATTAAAAAGCAAACAAGAAAATAATTTTAGAGAGTTACTATGAGAAATGGCAGAACTTTCTAGGAAAAAATAATAAATGGACTTTTAGCTGAAAGTGACATCATGTTCTGTGATTCGACAACGTCTTGGAAACAGCTGCCATAACATCTTTTTTTCATATTTGCTTAGTTAACATCATTGTGACATTAGTCTATGACTGCCAATAAATTTTCATTAAAAATATCTGCTTAATATGAGAATTTTATGAGAATGCTCATATGAGAATATGAGAATGCTCCAGAAGGGAAGGTATTTAAATCTAGAAACTGAAACAAATTAATATATTATTTAATAATAATTTATAAAATATTATATTTTCTTATTTTAAATGCTATATAGGAAGATAATTGATAGGTAGTTGGAAGGCAAACATTTTTTTAAATGACAAAATTACTCCTACTTTGTCAGACTATAATTTTCTATGAACTTAGAATTTGTTGTTCAGCTTGAATAAATATTATATCAATTTCCCTGGCATTTTATCATCTTTCCTTTGGTTCGGTTTAAAAGAAAGACCATAACTATATTTCCAAGGAATTCACAGCACTTTATAGATTAATACAAACCGATAGTTTGGGGCCTATTCATCTTTACACTTTCTTTAGTTCTCTCTCCTTCACAAATGGGTGAATTGGCATAAATCTATTGTTCCTACTCATCTTCTCTCTGCCCTGTGAATGTCATCAGCTTGGGTTGATTGAGAGGTTGGGTGTGAGGAACTAAAAAATATGAAGGCATTTCAAGTACAACTATGTACCAAATAACAACATTCTGATCGACGATGAACTGCATATAATGATGGTGGTCCTCTAAGACTAAAATGGAGCTGAAAAATTCCTATTGCCTAGTGGTGTCATAACCACAGTGCAATGTATTACTCACATATTTTTGGTGATGCTAGTGTACATGAAACTACTGTGCTGCCAATCATATTAAAATATAGCACATACAATTGTGTACGGTGCATAGTTGATAAATGATTAGTTACTGGTGTCTGCAATTACTATATTATACTACATTGTACATTTTATTGCTATTTTTGAGTACACTCCTTCTACTAATGAAACAAAAAGTTGGCTATAAAATAGCTTCAGGCAGATCCTTTAGGACATATCCCAGAAGGAGACATTGTTGTGATAGGAGAGGATGGTACCATATGTGTTTTTGCTCCTGAAGAGTTTCCAGTGGCACAAGACATGAAGGTAGAAGACGGTGATATTGATGATCCATTGATGATCCTCACCCTGGGTAGGTCTAGGCTATTGTGTGTGTTCATGTCTTAGTTTTTAACAGAAAACTTAAAAGTGTTTTAAAAATAGAAAAAATGTTACATAATAAGGATATAAAGAAAAAATATTTTTATACAGCTATATGATATGTCAGTGTTTTAAGTTAAGTATTATTACAAAGGAGTTAAAAATTTAAAAATTAAAAAGTTTACAGAGTAAGAAAATCACAATAGCTAAGGTTAATTTGTTACTGAAGAAAGAAAAATATTTTTATAAGTGTAAAGTCTACAGCAGTGTACGGTTATATCCTAGGCCATCACATTCACCTGCAACTCATTCCCTGACTCACCCAGAGTAACTTCTAGTCCGGCAAGCTTCATTCATGGTATATACCTGTACAGGGGTACCATTTATTATCCTTTATACAATATTTTTATGGTATCTTTTCTGTGTTTATATACACAAATACTTACTATTGTGTTCCAGTTACACACAACATTTGGTACAGTAACTTGCTGTGCAACAGGAGTCCTCAACCCTCAGGTTGCAGACTGGTATCAGTCCTGGCCTCTTAGGAACCAGGCATACAGCAGGAGGTGAGTGGCTGTCCTGTGAGCATTACTGCCTGAGCTCTACCTCCTATCGGATCAGTGGTTGCATTAGATTCTCATAAAATAGCAAACCCTGTTGTGAACTGTGCATGTGAGGGATCTAGGTTGAGCATTCCTTATGAGAATCTAATGCCTGATGATCTGTGGTGAAACAGTTTCATCCCAAACCATCACTTCTCCCCATACATCAGTCCACGGAAACATCATCTTCCACAAAATCAGTCCCTGGTGCCAAAACATTTGGGGACCCATGATGTACAGGTTTGTAGCCAAAAAGCAACAGGCTATGTACCATATAGCCTAGGTATGTAGTAGGTTGTACCGTGTAGGTTTGTGTAAGTACACTCTCTGATATTCATGCAACAGTGAAATTACCTAATGATGCATTTTCTAGAATGTATTCTTATCATTGACAAGACACAGCTCTACCTTCTGGAACAGGCAAATTATGTCATTAGTTGGGAAAATGATTAGTTGCTCTACAAGCAGAGTCCTACAAGTCCATTCATATTAGTCAGAATTTTCCACATTAAAATAATCCTATCCTCATTTTTAAAGATCTACCCTATCTGATCATCGTCAAACTAAAAATGATTTGCTTTGTCAGTGCTAGGTACGCACACTTCTAGAACGTTCAGACATCAAATCTCTTGTGCCTACTGCAGAAAGTTAAGTAGAGATGTGGAAGTTTCTTCAGTTCCTAGCACCAGTGGAGACAATGGTCCTGAATTACTATATTAAGCTTCACAAACAAATGTTCACTTCACTTAAAAGCTGTCTAGACCTCATCAGATAGTGACACATTAAGATGAAGATAAAACTGCGTAATTTGCTACAAATTCCACTAAAAGCATAATCACGTTCTCCATATTATTAGGAAACAAAACGGACCAAGTTTTAAAGATTTGTTGTATGTAGGGGATTTGTTACCTCCAGAAAGAAAGGGGAGCTTCCCTAGAAGAATGCTTTCTAGCCGTGCGCGGTGGCTCACGCCTGTAATCCCAGCACTTTGGGAGGCCGAGGTGGGTGGATCACGAGGTCAAGAGATCAAGACCATCCTGGTCAACACGGTGAAATCCCGTCTCTACTAAAAATACCAAAAATCAGCTGGGCATGGTGGTGCATGCCTGTAATCCCAGCTACTCAGGGGGCTGAGGCAGGAGAATTGCCTGAACCCAGGAGGCGGAGGTTGCGGTGAGCCGAGATCGCGCCATTGCACTCCAGCCTGGGTAACAAGAGCAAAACTCGGTCTCAAATACGATCTATAAAAAAATTAAAGAATGCTTTCTAGATAAAATGACCTCCCAGCAATAGCTAACATGTCAGCAGCCTCTTCCTTTGTGCAGGGAACCCTGCTGAGTTTCTTGTGTGCGTTATTTTATTCTCTCATCACAGAATTCTTGTGGACTATTTATTTTCACTGCTATTTCACAGCACCAAGGTTTAGAAATGTGCAGACTTGACCAGGTTTATACAGCTAGTAGAATACTTGATTTTAAATAATGGTGCCTGCCTCCTTAATATCTTTATGTAGTGTGAGCAGCTTAGCACAGAAACATCCAGGAATCAGGTTTGATGGGCTGAGAGATACAATACCAAGTAAATACAAAATGAAGCTATTTTCTGAAATGAATAAGGCTAGTCCTAGAGATAATTTTGTCAATGAAAGCCTATATCCTGCTAATTATTTAGAAAGAAAAATCAAAACTGATGCCAAAAAAATGATAAATAATTATGTCTATTTTTAAAAATACTCTGAGATACATCCATAAATAATTTAGTGTGTTTCTAAATTAATCAAAGTGATTCACCTCCATTTATTTCTACATGATGTCTTTTCCTCCGTAAAATCCTAAAGTGCTATGGGGGCAGGGGAACCAGAAATACGAATGTGGAACTTTGCATAGAATATAATAAAAATCTTTTAACGTAGAAAACTTAAATTTTTTAAGTAATGTATTTGTAATAAATTATGAAAAAAGCTGAAAAAAATTTGGCCATAGGGTAAACAAATAAATAAAATACAAGAATTATAATCTAATTGGAAGCATTTCTTTTTCCCTCAACTTTCTTTATATGTTTTGTATTTTAGAATTCAAGTCTGGATATTAACAGTATAAAGGTTTAAATAACACAACAAACAGAACATTCCTTTTCTGTGCCTCATTCTCTTCTTTTGAGTGTGTAGGAGGAGCAGGGTGTAGCAGCAATAAACTTTGGTATAATTGTGGTACTGGACTGTCACATATACTCAAAGAGTATCCATTAAGTGAATTAATGAAAGAATGTTTAAAGTGAGTAAATCATATGAGTCATTTTCTGAAAAGCAATTAATTACATTTAAGGATGGAACAAGATTATTTCTAAATTAGGAGGAAAAGAACAGGGCAGGTTATATTATTGTTATTTGTTATATATAAACAATAGAAAATCCATCTATATGGTAAAAAAAAATGAGTTTACAGGTAAGGTATTTATATCATACAAAATCATTTGTTGACTGATTACTTCCACTCCCCTGTCTCTTAAGCAGGTGACTGATTGAATGGAACTTGGTCTTTCAGTTCAGAGTCAGAAGGTATTCTTTCCAGGACCTAAGAAACTCAAGGTATGTAGGGCAAGTAAGAAAGATCCAGGAAGTCTTTATTTTAAATCTTACGTGAATGGTGACAATATTGAGATTCAAAGTGCCTCTTCTAACCAGGATAGTCTATAGAACAAACATTTTGCAAATTAAAGAGGTCTGGCATTATTAGCTTTCTCTTCTTTTATTGGCCTCACTGGATTCTAAAAAGCTTGAGGGAATCACGATGTTAGGTATTTGTGGGTTACTTTCGCCTCATCCTTTTCTATTCCCTCTGTCTTGTCTTTATTCTGAATTTCCTAGCTGTGTGTGTGGTTTGCTGAGGATATGCCACACCCCTAACTCTGTCTAGCCCGGACTGACTTAGACCAGTCGTCATGCTTCATATTCTTGACTGTAATGGTTCAGGAGCAGGCACATAACACAAGCCAGGCCAATGAGGGCTGGGAGACTCAATGTGGGGATTTGAGATTGAGGTATCTGGGAAGTAGACATTCTCATTTTACACTGGAAATGAATAAGGAAGTATTTAACATCAGGAGCTTTTTATCAGACAGCATTTCCTTAAATCACAAGGAGCTTTTAGTCAATAACTTTCTAGAAATCCACAAGGGATACCCAGCCTGAGAATGGAGCCACCATCAAGAAATATGAGCCTATAATGAAGAGAGAGAAACCACTTTTGGTGATGTCATTGAGCTGACAGATCAAACCTGAGGCCTGAACACTTTTCAGTAAGATAGGCCGAGTTAATTCCCTTTATTTTTAAACAGTTGGACATGGCTGGAGTGTTAATTACAACAGAAAGAATAGAAATTGATATAGGGATATACTTTTTATTAGATACTGCCTCACACACAGTGAGTTAAATAATGGAATGTTCCTAAAGCATATTCTCTCAAACTTTAATACCGAGTTTTAAAAATGATTCTTATTTTATCATTGCTATTTCAGGATATCTAAGTGATTATTTTACCTGAGGTCAATAGGAGGACTTAAAACCCTTCAAAATTGTTTGTTCAAGAGGTTTACACTTAACCTGTGAGTTATTTATTTCCTTGGAAATCTGTAAAGCAGATTATTTTCCTAAATTTTTCATTTGTAATCTGTGACCTTTTTTGTCAGGCTCTCCTTTGCATTTGTTCAACAAGTGAGACAAATTACTTTTTAAATATGTCTTGAACTATCATTCATTTTGAGAAGAACTTCAATTGCTCTTATAGATGTATCTCAGAATATTTAAAAAATAGACATGAGACTTGTTTAGGCACATTCATGCTTATTGCTATCTCCAGGCCACGTTTTAAGTCCTGCCAGAGAACCCTGGACACCCTGAAGATACCATGTCACATACTGGGCAGACATGAGACAGGGCTTCACATTGTGCACCATGGTAGTGAGTTCAGGTGTCACTCAGAACGAAGTGTATCCCCAGCTTCTCAAAGATCTTTGAATTCACTGCCAACTAATGAATCAATTAAATCCTGCTATGACGTTTGGCTCCAAAAATAAATCACACCCCCTAGTAAAGCTAATATTTTTTAACTTTAGTGCCTCAAAAAACTTTGATTTGTGTCTTAGTTTTGTTTTGTTTTGTTTTACTTTGAGTTGTCAGAAGGACTGAAGGAATGCCAAAATATGTGAATGCTTACTCAGTATCAATTCAATCATGCATATTGTTTCATTTCAGTCTTATAAAAATCCTGTGCGAGATATATATATATCTTCATTTTACAAATTAGGAGATAAACTTAGTGTAAGTAATATGTGATAGCTAATAAGAAAAGCAAAGATGCTGGAATAATGATGATGATGATAGTGATAATAACAAGATTGGGCTCCTTTGTCATGAATTAGCCTCCGCTCATGTTTTAGCTTACTACCCAGCCTCTCTGGAGAATGGTGGTTTCTCATTATTTTTTAAGGCTAACCCTAAGTGCTTACTGTAACTTAGATTACTGGTCAAAGTAGAATTGAAAAGCCAACGCATATCAGACAGCATTTCCTTAAATCACAAATAGTTTGCTGTGTATCAGTTTGTAGAAAAGAATTCAATGACTCCTAATCTGCAAAATTGTGATAAGCACTGGGATTGGTTTGACCTACCTCTTTCATTATTTTCAGTTGAAGCTGCAGGACATCTAGAAACGTAGTCACAGAATCGCTTATCCAGAACCACTAGAACTAGAAACATTGCTCTAGTTTGATGTTTCATAGTCTTGTTTGACTCCAGAGATAAACTAGTAATAAAGTAAACTTAAAAGGATTAGAGAAGGAGAGGGAACTTGCTGGGGAGAGCCATAATAATTCAATCCAATACAAATTAAGTTACCAAAATGACAATTTAATATGCTCATGATTTAAGGAGAAGTAAGATTTTTATCAACGAGGAATAAAAACACTGAACATTGTGCTTGGCATATTTTTATTTGCTACCCCTATATTCATTATTAAGAACTAAAATAAGATACAGAAACATCACCCCCAACCTTAAATTTTGGGAGAAAAGTAAAAGAAAAAACAATAAAATAACATAGGACTCCAATGACGAAAGAGAGATGTTGTGCTAGTAGAAAAGAGAAAATAGATTAATTTTAAAAATGACAGAAAGATGAGGCAAAAAAATTTTTCAATAACCCAGGAGCAGATTTGAATTGCTTGTATATATTATATAATATTTTCTTAAACATTTGTTGGCTAGTATCAGTAAGTACATTTAGCTTTCATAGGCTAAGCACAAAGATATAGCTGGAAATTACTCTGCATGAATACAACCTTCAGCTTCATCCAAAAAACCATGGTTTGTGGTCACATATGTCATATATTGCACAACTCCAGAGGGCGCCATTCATATAGACTGTGATGAGAATGATACAACATGGAGTTGGTCACTGCATGACCTACTCAATTGTACATTGCATTCCTGTCTAATGGGAGCTACTGGCTAGTTGGTTATATCACAAATGTTGTATTTTATAACAACAAATAAGTATTTTTGAAGATGTGATTTGGAGATACAGTATAGATTTCTTACAAAAAATGTAACACAAGATGGCCACGAGAAAGGGATTTTCTCTAAGGACCCCAAACAAGAGGTCCATATGTCCCAAAGCTCGTTACCTGCTATGTTGACATACACAAACTTCCAGCTCTAGACAAATGGACAGTAAGATTTATTTTGAGAGTATCTGTGTTACTTTAAACAAAGGGCACAAAATGCTTTCTTAAAAGGTCATCCTTCAAATATCTGATTGTCACACTGTGAACCCTCACTGGTGACCAATACAGTCACTACACCTAAATAAATAGAGAGGAAGGGTAGCCTTGTGAAACACTTAAGCAAGAAATGGAGAAACTTGCAGTTTCTAACCTCAGCTCTGACCCTAACATAGTGTGTGGTCCTGAGAAAGCCATTTAACCTCTTGATGTCTCAGATTCCCTTTAGAGTCTCAAATTTCAGCGGGTGAAGTGAAGATAGGGTTTTGGAATTATCTCTCTTAAGACCCAGGAATGCTATAAGAATGACTGAATATTTTCTAAATGCAGAATAAAATTAAGTTTTCAATAGGAAAATATTTTCACTAAGAGCTCTGTGTGGGATGGATAAAGGAGTTTGAGTGATTTTAGATTTTGATGTCAAATTACTTTTAGTTTTTCTTTCCTAGAAGATAATTTAATATGTTTGTGGGTTAAGGAGAAACACAATTTTTATTAATAAAAAGAAAAAATAGATTCAATGTAGTTTTCCTTATATTAACATTTACTACCCCCATATCCATTATGAGAATTGCAATGTGATACAAGCACATTGCTCTTGTATATGGTATATAGAAATATACCAGCAAACGGAATGTTTCTACATGATAGAAAGTCAGTTTATAGAAGACAAATAAGGCACATTTATAGTATTTAGAGAGCTGAAAGGCATTTTCAGAGATTCCAGTTCCAACTGTTAAAAATAATTTTGTATCTCTAATGATAATTAGGAGTGTTCAATCTTTTGGCTTCCCTGAGTCACACTGAAAGAAGAATTGTCTTGGGTCACACATAAAATACGTTAACACTAATGATAGCTGATGAACTAAAAAACACATTACAAAAAAAATCTCCTAATGTTTTTAAAAAGTTTACAAGTTTGTGTTGGAACACATTCAAACACATCCCAAGATACAGGTGGTGCCTGGGCAGTGGGTTGGGCAAGCTTGGATTATGAATAAAATAGAGACACCCTCATATAAAGTGTCCACACCCTGGAAACTTTAATATTTGGAGTTCTGTGCTATTGGTCCTTGGAATAGTTTCAAAATAGATCTAACATAGTTACTGTTTATGTAGTTACAATAAATAGCTACTATTTATTGAGTACCTAATAGACATTTATTCATTTACTATTTAATATCTAAATTAACTCCTTTAAATATTCACAAATAGTAGAGGGAGAGAATGAATCCAGGGAGTCCAGGCGAGAAGCCCAGGCCAGAGAGTATGAGGTAGAGGTTGTTGTTACACCGGTTTTAGAAGTGAAGAGGCAGGCACAGATAGGTGGAGTCACTTGATCAATGTAAATGGTGGGCTAACATTGGCTTTATGGTAGAATTATGGACTACACAATAGATAGTCCATCCTGGCTCCACTGTGTTCTGTCTCAACAGACAAGGTATTCTATCTCAACAGAGAAGTTGAAGAGTTAGGGCTTCAGGAAATATACTGTACAAAACTAGTTAGGAACATACTCTTTGAGCTAATCACCAAACAGTCCAAATTAGGGCACACCCATGACACTTGAGCATTTACTCCAGCTCTGGTAATGCTGCGGAAAGAGAAATGGAAATCTGAGTCCCAGCCACAGTGGCTGGAAATCCATGTCTCATGGGTATTTGCCTATCTATTTTATGAAGTTTTTTTTTTTTTTAACTGCAGAGCTTCAATTAAATTAAATATTTATTGCAAGCTTTCAGTCTGGCAAGAAGTGTGCTGTGCACTATGGATACAAACATAACTGATGTATAGCTCAGAGCTTCAAGGAGTTTCAACCTGGCAATGTAGCTTGATGTAGGTATAAAGGCCCATAATACCATGTGGAATGAACTCTAAAAGATATATGAATATAATGGTATGGGAGCCTAAGAGAAAGCAGTTAATTGTGCTAAGAGTAAGAAGGCAGGTGAGTGCTGGTGAATTGGGGTGACATGCAGATGGAAAGAATCCAGCATTCATGTAGACATGTATAAACTCTGTGTGGTTGATTCTGGATGTGGTAGTGGTCAGGCATAACCATAAATCAATAACCAAAAATGAAAACCATAAGATGAAGTTAGGTGGGGGCTAGATTATGAAGAATATTGAATGTCACACTAAGTCACTGTATCTCTATACTGTAGATAATACAGAGTCATTAAAAATTTTGTTTTTAAATAAGGGGTAAATGATATGATCTGATATTAATTTTACACGGATAAATTTTAGAACAGGATGGGAGATAATGAAAGCAGAACATCAAAGTAGAATGCATTTGTGATATAGCAAACAAGAAAAACTGGAGAAAACCCAAGCTGAGGAATATATTGGAGGTAGAATTGACAGGATTCTACCTGTAACCATTAGGTGTTTTGCAAGAAAAACTTGTGAATTATTACATGAGAGGTGAGAAGAATTGAGGGCCAGGGAAATCAAGGCGACTCCAAGTTTCTTGCTTGTGCAGGTGGGTTGATGCCTATGACAAGTAGGAATAAGTGCACAAATGGAGACGTCAATTTGGGATGTAGGATATGACATGTACCATACTGGGCATGTTGATTTTGAGGGACCCTATATTTTAAGCAGAGGTAGTAGACAACCTGGGTGAGGAGTTTAGGAGAGGATGTGATTGGGCCTTTCACATAGAGTTGGGTGGGGTCACTCTTATACAAGCAACAGATGAAGCATGGAAATAGGTAGATTCTCTTAATTAAAAGTATAAAAATAGAAGCAAAGCAGATTAAAAAATAGAACATATGTGTTCCAAGCAGTGGTTCTCAACGTATGGGCCTCTTGATTAGCAGCATCAGAATCAAAATGCAAATTAAAATGCAAATTATCAGGCCCTACCGCAGACATAGTGAACCAGAAACTTTTGGTTGAAATCAAGGAATCTATTCTCCAGGTGCTTCTGATGTACCCTAAGATTTACTATATTGGAAGGAAAATAGGAACCATTAAAGAAAAAGTCTGAGAAATAGGAAGGAGTGTGATGTCACAGACTCATTCACAGAGATAATTTCAGGTATGGTCAGGGTCAGATACTACAGAAATTTCAAGTATTGAAGGGACTGATTAGAGTTCACTCAAGTACACATTGGAAGCATTGCAAGGATAATTTTACACTAAAAACTCAGGAGTAAGAAGATCATAGCTGGTGATGGTATAGATTGAAGTCAAGATGACAGAATGGAAATGTAGGATACTTATTCAAGAAATTTGTTAAAGAGGTAAGATGTTTGTGTGTTGATGACATCTTTTAAAGAATATGGTTCACCAAGGAAAGTTTGGGGTTTTGTTTGAAGCAAAAAATTTGAATATGATCTTGTGTTAAGGGAAAGGAAGATACTAATTGATAGAACAAAGTTCTGAAAAAGTAATTGAATAGAAGAGGATGGGATGAAGATCGTATACTGAGAGGCTAGAGAAATGGTTGGAGGCTGGCCTCCTGTTGAAAAAGGAAATAAGACTTAGAAAACATAAGGTTATATTTGTAGCAGGAAAGGAGACAACCTGAGGGAGTTCATGCCAACAAAACTGTTCCCAAGGAAGCAATAGGTGAGACCGTTTTCTTTGAGTGAGAACTGGCAAGACTAGGAGAACTTGAGAGTGGTCATGGTTTGAAAAAGATCTATGGAAATGGGAATATTGGAGGGAGCCCAATGACCTGGCAACTCCAAACAGCCTCAGTTTTCTCGCTCAGTTCTTAAGTTTTCGTACATTTCTCAAGAGGTAGCATGTCAACGTGTTCTTAATGCCCCACCTTGTGGCTGGGCAGAGAGTAAGATGTTTATTTTTCTTGAAGAACTCACCCAACCCTGGCACAGTTTTGATATCAAATTCAGGTTAGGTGAATGGATAACACCAGCACTCAATTGGCTCAATTCACACCACGCAATCAAATTAAGAAGAAACTGAAGATGTTTGTGGGCTCAAAAAGACAAACTAAGGGGGGGAATTAATTAATTTTGAGGATTTAATGTTCAGAAATAATGATGATAATGCATGAGTGTTAGGATTTGCATTTATCCTGCAGGTTAGTTTTCTGGTATTTGCATGGGCCTGAAATGAATTAGGTAAATGCATTTTCCAGATCTTCCCATTGTTTTAAAGCATATAATAGCATTTCAATTTATATAGTCTAGACTTGTTATCTCATACCACCATTAAGCCATCAAACTCACAGAATTTCCCAAGCCACAGATTTCCTTTTTGGCCATTTTCACTCAGCAGTTCTGTCCCAATAAACAAAGTGCACATTACTCATAGATTTGAGACA
Organism: Sapajus apella; assembly: GCF_009761245.1. NCBI lineage: Eukaryota > Metazoa > Chordata > Mammalia > Primates > Cebidae > Sapajus > Sapajus apella. The sequence goes on along the minus strand of NW_022436941.1, from coordinate 11,835,920 downwards.
TGAGTAGAGAGTGAAGTTAATATTGGATGATTCTGAAAATATGAAAAAGAATTATATCTATTAATTTCTTAGAAGTAATCCAGGCTACCATTTGTAAATTCTCCAAATAGCTGAGGTCTTTGACCAGAGATAGCTTAACTTTTGGGAACTTGCTCTTTCAGCCCTATTATAGACATAGAAGTCTGGAGGATCAAATCATTCAGTTAGAAAAGGAAACTTCTCAGAAAGCATATGCTGCATAATACCCACTTTACTTTATAGTCATTAACAAAGACCCCCCCAGTTTTGAAGTTCATGAATAGAATCTGGGAAGCAGAAAATATCAGATGGTTAGATGTGCCTATGAGTTCATCTCCTAAAGCCTAATAAAAAACTAAGACGGTTGTGAGTCTGAATAAAATGTGGATAGATTTGGGAAGTGGTGAGAAGCATAACGATGGAGTAGACAGGATATGTGCTTTGAATTCACATCATAGAATTAAGGATTTTGCGAAATGAATCATCGTCCCTGTTGACATTCGTTTTCAATTGAATATCTAGAATAAGTACTCAATAGCTATCTGCATATGAGCTTCTACTAGGAGTAAAAGCAAGTCAAAGTTTTGCCTCTAATTTTATGTTATAAAATTATGTTAACTTTCTTAATTCTGTATGATTTTGTTTTAATTATTAAATTTATTATAGGTTAAAACACTTTTTTGTAGAACTAGGAAATGGTAAAAATCTATGTTCACTGGAGACTTACTATCTTTAAATTGTAAATTTCCCTAAACTATTTAACAATACCAATAGTATAAATATTTCCAAATGCCAAATGCCAACATTTATATTATTCTTTGTCTTCTGCTTCTAAACCCAATATCTGTGATTGTATACAGACTCAATTCCTCAAAAGTATCTTTATAACAATTTCTTTGGGATGGAAAGAGAGCTATAAGGTTTAACTGAAGTAATAACATTTTTGAAATAAAAGATGCCGCTTGGTTTATCATTTTATACTAAAGCATTTTTGTTATATCAAATTCAAACTATATAAAAATATGGAAAGCTAATAGTGCAAATTTTCCTTTCCTTAAACATACTTCCTATCCATAAGTGATCACATCAGTGAATGTTTCCTTCTAGAACCTTCTTTATGCATTAGTTTTTCTTTGGTTTGATAATACTGTGCTGCATTGAGTTGTAGGCTGCTCTCTCTGTGCCTAGAACACAGAGAAATAAAAGAAGATGAAATATTTAGATAGATAGGCCAGTAAAAATTTGAAGACAAGAGTTTCCAAAGCCCCCAAAATAATTGAAGTCTTAACATTTTATTACATACCCTTATCAGCATCAGTTTAATGGTGCAAATATTTTGTACATTTGTGATCACTTAACACAAATAGCACATAAATGAACAAACATATGTAATGTGCTCTTAGAAGTTACATCCTATATGAAGACGTAATGTGTAGTGTCTTCGAAATTATGATTTAAATAGGTATTGAAATAATAAAAATTTTCTAAGGCTTTTTAGAGACTATTTTGTCAGAAAATTGACCATTTAAATTTTCTAAGTGATGTCAGAATTAAAATTTGTGAAAGTCTGCCCTCTAATGGATAAATAAGTATTTGATATATTCTACTAAAGAAAGATGGTGCTTGAAAGACACAAAAATCAAATTGCTATCCTAATGTTAGTATCTAATAGTGTCGTTTATGTTAGCATACATTTACAATAAAGCAGAGAGTTTTTTTTTGGAGTTCATACCATAGCCTAACTGTTCATATTAAATGTCATGCAAGGTCAATTTTTGCACAGCAAAAAATCATCTCTTTAATATGAATCTTGTATTTGTCTTCATGGGAATCATTGTAAAACTTGGCAAAAGCATCAGTCAGCCTATACAATTATTGACAGCCCTTCAGAGATGGTGTCATTTCAAGCATTGCCAATTATTTCTCACAGCTGAGAATAAAAATGACAAATAATCCAATTACTGATTTCCATAAAAACAGATATTTCTGCTAAAGAAATGATGCAATATGATAGGTTCTCTGCACCTAAAATACATTTAATGATCATCCTACTAGGGTCTTCTTCATAGTTATGCAATGCAATTTCGTTCTTCTCCCCATTGTTGTTGAGCCCACCATCATGATATCTCACAAGCATACTATCAGTAAAGAGAAGAACAAATAAACATAAATGAGATTGGAGTGTGGGAATGGCAGAGTGAGACAAATGTTTAGACTTCAACGTTTCACACATTATGTAATACTCAACCCCAAAATGACCCCTAGCTTAAAAAGAGGCTTTCTACTCTCACTCTCCCTAAACCTTAACTTACAAATAAAACCATTTGTTCCTTGGCAAATTGACAAAAGTTCAGTTCACCTTTGTGATGTTCTGCTTCAAAAGTCACTTAACCTCCCTTCCTTTGTTCTTTATCTTTGCAAGTGGGACAATGATGTTTGTCCTCTACTTTACCTCAAATATGGTGATTAAAAAGAGATATTCTATTTGCTTGTGACCACTAAACTCTGGCCAAACATGGGGCTGTTTGCTTTTGACAACTAAAGCAAAGGGACTGAGGCATCTCAACATTCCATCCTTGTTTTAGTGCAATGCTTACAGTGTTACAGACCATCTAAATATTTGGTGAGTTAATGAACATCCACCTTAGTATCTCTATTGGTTTTCTAGGGCTGCCTTAATAAAGTGTGGTGGTGAGGCAGAGTAAGATGGCAGAATAGAAAGCTCCTCTGATGGTCACCCCTCCCCGCAACTACTACACAGAAAAAGCACCTTCATAAGAACCAAAAATCAGGAGAGCACTCATAGTACCTGGTTTTAACTTCATATCACTGAAAGAGGCACTGCAGATAGAAAAAGCAGTCCTGAATTGCTGATTCCACCCCTCCCCAACCCTGGCAGCAGCTGTGTGGTATAAGATCATCTCTGGGCACTGGGGAGGAAGAACACATCAATTGTGAGGCACTGAACTCAGTGTTGTTCTGTTAGAGCAGAAAGAAAAATCAGACCAAACTCAGCTGATGTCCACCCACAGAGGGAGAATTAACACCAGCCCTAGCCAGAAGGGAATCGTAGATCCCAGTGGTTCCTACTTTAATACTTGCAAACCTTGCCACCAAGAGCTACAGCACACTGTGTCTCCAACTAAACTTGAAAGACAGTCTAGGACATGAGGACTTCAACTCTCAGGCAAGTCCTAGTGCTGAACTAAGCCCAGAGACAGTGAAATGGGGAGCGGTGGGGGGAATGTGACATACTACAACACCAGCTGGGGCAGTCAAAGGAGTGTTGGCATCATTCCTCCTTTAAGCCCAGGCTGCACAGCTTGTGGTTCCAAAAAATACCCCTTCCTTTCACTTGAGGAGAATAGAGGGAAGAGTGGGGAGGACTTTGTCTTACATCTAGGATACCAGCTCAGCCACAGCAGGATAGGGCATCAGTCAGAGCTGTGAAGCCAACATTCCGGTCCCAGCTCCCAGGTGACATTTCTAGACAATACTCCGGACCAGAAGGGAGCCTCCTGCCTTGAAGGAAAGGGCCCCATCCTGGAAGTATTTATCACCTGCTAACTGCATCTTATGGTTTGAGTGCTAGCTCAGCAGCAGCACAGCGGAATACCAGGTGAACTTGTAAGATTTTTGACTCTAGACCCTGACTCTCAGACAGCACTTCTGGACCCATCCAGGGTCTGGGGACCTCTCCATCCTGAAGGGCAGGACACAAACCTGGCTGGCTTTGCCACCTGCTGATTATAGAGCCCCAGGGCCTTGAGTAAACATAGGCAGTAGCCAGGGAGTGGTTACAGCAGGCCTTGGATGAGACCCAGTGCTGTGCTGGCTTCAGGTCTGATCCAGCACAGTCATAGTGATGGTGGTCAGAGGGGTGCTTATGTCACTCCACCCCCAGCTTTAGGAGGCTCAGAACAGAGAAAAAGACTCTATATGTTTGGGATAAAGTAAAAAAAGAAAACAGGAGTTTGTGCCTGAAAATCCAGATCATCAAGGTGGTACCTCTATGAGTCTGCAAGAACCACAGCGTTAGTGGGCTTGGGTGTCCCCTAAAGTAAATAAAGCTTAGATTACAACATTCAAGTCCTTCTGAATATCTGAAAAGTCTCCCTAAGAAGGACAGCTACAAATCAGCCCAGACAGTGAAGACTACAATAAAAACTTAACTCTTCTGTGCCCAGACACTGAAGAACATCTACTAGCATCAATGCCATCCAGGAAAACATAGCCTCAACAAATGAGCTAAATAATGCACTAGGGACCAATCCTGTAGAAAGAATTATGTGACCTTTAATTCAGATAATTCAAAAAAGCTGTTTTGAGGAAACTCAAAGGAATTCAAGATAACATAGAGAAGGAATTCAGAACTCTATCAGATAAGTTTAACAAAGACATTAAAATATTTACAAAGAATTAAAAATTCTTGAGCTGAAAAATGCAACTGGCATAGTGAAGAATGCCTCAGAGTTCTATATAGCAGAATTGATCAAGTAGAAGAAAGAATTAGTGAACTTGAAGACAGGCTATTTGAAAATACACAACCAGAGAAGACAGAAGAAAAAAAGAATAATAAAAAAGCACACCTACAGGTCTAGAAAATAGCCGCCAAAGAGCAAATCTAAGAGTTATTGGCCTCAAAGAGGATGCAGAGAAAGATATAGGGGTAGAAAAATTATTCAAGGGGATAATAACAGAGACCTTCCAAAATCTAGAGAAAGATATCAATAACCAAGTACAAGTAGGTTGTAGAACATTAAGTGGATTTAACTCAAAAAGACTACCTCAAGACATTTAATAATCACACTACCAAAGGTCAAGGATAAAAAAATGATCCTAAAAGTAGCAAGATAAAAGCAACAAATAATATATACTGGAGCGCCAAAGCATCTGGCAGGAGACTTTTCAGTGAAACTCTGACAGGTCAGGAAGAGAGTGATATGGCATATGCAATGTGCTGAAAAACAAACAAACAAAAAAACCAAAAAAAAATTTTACCCTAGAATAGCATATCTTGTGAAAATATCCTTAAAATATTAAGTCTTATCCTTGATTAAGACTTTCCCAGACAAACAAAAGCTGAGGGATTTCATCAATGCCAGGCCTGTCCTACAAGAAATGTTAAAGAGATTACTTCAATCAGAAAGTAAAGAACATTAATGGGCAATAAATAATCACCTGAAGGTATAAAACTCACTGATAAATAGTAAGCACACAGAAAAACAGAGAATATTATAACACTGTAAGTGTACTGTGTAAACTACTCTTATCCTAAGTAGAAAGGCTAATGATGAACCAATCAGAAATAGCAACTACAACAATTTTTTGATACATTGCCGGTACAGTAAGATATAAATAGAAACAACAGAAAGTTAAAAAACACATGGGGACAAAGTTAAGGCATAGAGTTCTTACTAGTTATAGTTTTGTTTGTTTATGCCAACAGTGTTAAGTTATTAGGTTAAAAAAATGGATTGTAAGATAGTATTTACAAGCCTCATGGTAACCTTAAGCAGAAAAACATCCAATGAATACACACACAAAAAATAAAAAGCAATAAATGAAATCATATCACGAGAAAATCATCTTCACTAGAGGAAGACAGGAAGGAAAGAAATAAGGAAGATAATATGATAAGACAACCAGAAAACAAATAAAAAAATGGCAGGAATAAGTTCTTACTCATCAATAATAATATGGAATGTAAATGGACTAAACTCTCCAAATGACAGACTGGTTGAATGAATGAAAAACTAAGACCCATTGATTTGTTGCCTATAAGAAGCAGACTTCACCTATAAAGACATTACTAGACTGAAAATAAAGGGAAAAAGATATTCCATGCCAGTGAAGCCAGAAAAGAGCAGGAGCTGCTATATTTATATCAGACAAAATATATTTCAAGGCAATAACCATGAGAAGAGACAAAGAAGGTCACTATATAATGATAAAGGGGCCAATTCAGCAAGAGGATATAACAATTTTAAATATGTATTATATATGTGTGTGTGTGTGGATGTATGCACTCAGAATGGGAACATCGATACATAAATGAAATATTATTAGAGATTACAAAATCTCCAGAAGATGGATGTTGGAGACTTCAACATCCCATTTTGAACCTTGGACAGATCTACCAGACAGAAAATCAACAAAGAAACATCAGACTTTATGTGCACTATAGACCAAATGGATCTAATAGATATTTACAGAAAATTTTATCCAAGATCTGAAGAATACACATTATTTTTCTCAGCACATGGATCATTCTCAAGGATGGACCATACGTTAGGCGACAAAACAAGTCTTAAAATATTAAAAAAGTTGAAATAATATCAAGCATTTTCTCAGACCACAATAGAATAAAACTAGAAATTAATAACGAGAAATTTTGGAAACTTTTAAAATTTATGGAAATTTATATGTTCCTGAATGACCAGTGGGTCAATAAAGAATTTAAGAAGGAAATAGAAAATTTCTTTAAACAAATGATAATGGAAACACGACATACAAAAATCTATGGGATACAGCAAAAGCAGTACTGAGGGAAGTTTATAGCTATAAGTGCCTACATCAAAAACAAGAAACAACTTCAAATGAACAATCTAATGATGCATCTTAAAGAACTAGAAAAGAAAGAGCAAACCAAACAAATTGGGATAATAAATGAAATAATAAAGATCAGAGTAGAAATAACTGAAATTGAAATTAAAAAAATACAAAAGATCAATGAAACAAAAAGTTGGTTTTTTTTGAAAAGACAAACAAAATTGACAAACCTTTAGCCAGACTAACTAAGAAAAAAATACAGAAGATCCAAATAAATAAAATCAGAAATAAAAAAGAGACATTACAAGGGATACTACAGAAATTCAAAGGATCATCAGTGGCTACTATGAGCAACTATATACTAATAAATCAGAAAATCTAGAAGAAATGGACAAATTCCTAGATCTATACAACCTGCCAAGATTGAGTCAGGAAGAAATCCAAAAATCTGAACAGACCAGTAACAAGTAACAAAATCAAAGCCGTAATGAAAAGTCTCCTTAGTAAGCTCCCTAGACCTGATGGCTTCACTGCTGAATTTCACCCAGCATTTAAAGAAGAATTATATTTAAACTATTCCAAAAAATAAAGGAGGATGGAATACTTCCCAAGCCATTCTATAAGGCTAGTATTACCCTAATACCAAATCAGACAAAGACACATCAAAAAAGGAAAACTACAGGCCAATATCACTGGTAAATATTGATGCAGAAATCCTCAACCACGTCCTGGCAAAATGAATTCAACGATACATTAGAAAGATTATTCATTATGACCAAGTAGAATTTATCCCTGGGACGTAAGAATGGTTCAACATATGCACATGAATCAATGTGATACATTATGTCAACAAAATGAAGAACAAAAACCATATTATCACTTCAGCTGATGCTGAAAAAGCATTTGATAAAATTCACCATCCCTTCATGATAAAAACCCTAAAAAACTCTGGATATAGAAGAAACATATCTTAATATAATAAAAGCCATATATAACCCATCCAAAGATAGTATAATACTGAATGGGGAAAAGCTGAAAACCTTTTCTCTAAGATCTGGAACACAATAAGGATCCCCGCTGTCACCACTATTGTTCAACACAGTACTGAAAATCCTACCTACAGCAATTAGACAAGAGAAAGATATAAAGGGCATCCAAATTGGAAATAACAAAGTCAAATTAACCTTGTTTGCAGATGACATGATCTAATATTTGGAAAAACCTAAAGACTCCACAGGAAAACTATTAGAATTGATAACAAATCAGTAAAGTTGCAGATACAAAATCAACATACAAAATTCAGTAGCATTTTTATATGCCAACAGTGAACAATGTGAAAAAGAAATAAAAAATAACCCACATAAAATATCTACCAATGAAATTAATCAAGGAAGTGAAGGATACCTACAATGGAAACTATAAAACACTGATGAAAGAAACTGAAGAAGACACCCATACACAAATGGAAACATATTCCATATTCATGGATTGGAAGAACTGATACTGTTAAAATGTTTGTACTACCCACGGCAATCTACAAATGCAGTGCAATCCCTATCAAAATATCAATGACATCTTTCACACAAATAGCAAAAAAAATCCTATGATTTATATGAAACTACATAAGACTCAGAGTAGCCAAAGCTGTCCCCAGCAAAAAGAACAAAACTGGAGGAATCATATTACCTGACTTCACATTATACTACAGAGCTATAGTAAACAAAACAGCATGATACTGGCATTTAAAAAAAAGACACATAGACCAATGGAAAAGAATAGAGAATCCAGAAACAAATCTACACACCTACAGTGAACTCATTTTTGACAAAGGCGCCAGGAACATACACTGGGGAAAACACAGTCTCTTCAATAAATGGTGCTGAGAAAACTAGATATCCATATGCAGAAGAATGAAACTAGACCCTATCTCTCACCATATACAAAAATCAAATCAAAATGGATTAAAGACTTAAATCTAAGACCTCAAACTATAAAACAACTAAAGGGAAATATTGGGGAAAAATCTCCAGGACATTGGTCTGAGGAAAGATTTCTTGAGCATTAACTGACAAGCACAGACAACCAAAGCAAAAATGGACAAATGGGATTACATCAAGTTTAAAATCTTCTGCAAAGGAAACAATGAACAAAGTGAAGAGAAAACCTACAGAATGGGAGAAAATATTTACAAACTACCCATCTAACAAGGGATTAATAACCAGAATATATAATGATCTCAAACATCTCTATAGGAAAAAGTCTAATAATCCAATAAAAAATGGTCAAAAGATTTGAATAGCCACTTCTCAAAAAAAAAAAAAGACATACTACATATGGCACACAGGCATGTAAAAATGTTCTCAGTATCACTGACCATCAGAGAAATGCATATCAAAAGTACCATGAGATATCTCACCACAGTTAAAGTTGGCTTCTATCAGAAAGATAGGCAATAACACATATTGGCAAGAATATGGAGAAAAGGGAAGCCTTATACACAGTTGGTAGGAATGTAAATTAATACAACCACCATGGAAATTAGTTTGGAGGCTCCTCAAAAAACTTAAAGTTGAGTTTTCATATGATCCAGCAATTCCACTGCTGGGTATATACCCAAAAGAAAGGAAATCAGTATATCGAAGAGATATCTGAACTCCTATGCTTGTTGCAGCACTGTTTACAATAGTTAAGATTTGGAAGCAACCTAAGTGTCCAGCAACAGATGAATGGATAAAAAAAGGCGGTACTTACACACAATGGAATTCTATTCCGACATGAAAAAGAATGGGATCGAGTCATTTGCAACAACATAGATCGAACTAGAGATTATTATGTTAAGTAAGTCAGGAAGGACAAACAGCACATGTTCTCACTTATTTGTGGGTTCTAAAAGTTGAAACAACTGATCTCATGGACATAGAGAGTAGAAGTATGGTCACTCGAGGCTGGGAAGGATAGTGGGGGTTGGAGGAGGGAGGTAGGGATGGTTAATGGGTACAAAAAAAATAGAATGAATAAGACTTACTATTTGATAGCAGAATTGGGTGAATTTGGCCAAAAATAACTTAATTGTACATCTTAAAATAACTTACAGAGTGTAATTGGATTGTTTGTAACCAAAGCATAAGTGTTTGAGGGTATGGATACCCCATTCTCCATGATGTGCTTACTTCACATTGCATGCTCATATCAGAACATCTCATATACTCCACAAATTTATACACTTACTATGTACCCATAAAAATTATAAAAATTGAAAATTTTAAAAAGTACAGAAAACTAGGTAGCGTCAACAACAGAAAATTGTTGTCTTGCAGTTCTGGAGGCTAGAAGTTTGAAATCAAGATGTTGGTAGTGTTGGTTCCTTACAGAGACTGTGAAAAAAAGGTCGTGTCCAGATCTTTCTTCTTAACTTGTAGATGGCCATCTTCTTCCTGTGTTCTTCATATCATCTTCCCTCTGTCTGTTTCTGTGTCTAAATTTCTTCTTTTGATGAGGATACCAATTATATTGGATTAGAAGCCCACCCTACTCCAGTATAATTCACCTTAACTTAACTGATTATATCTACAATTACCCTATTTCCAAAGGAGATCACATTCATAGGTACTGGGGGTTAGGACTTCAACATATGAGGTTTCAGAGAACACGATTCAATCCATAACAGTATCCATTTTAAAGACAAATTAACAACTGGCGAGAAACCTAGGCTCTAAACAGGACCTGGTTTGTAATATAATGCTACGTATTTTTGGTAAGATCCAAACTCCCCAAACAAAGACACTTAACCCTATAAATATATGTTCATGGTGATCTCCCTTTCTCTTTCATTCTTGTCACTATTTCTTTCTCTCTACTCTGTTCCATTTAAATAGACTGCCCTGTAGCAAATACAAGGGATATTGCATATGCAGGATAGACTAAAGCTAAGGTTTTTCTAGCATTGTTTTGTCTGGTCCAATAAATTTATTTTTCTTGCTCTGCTATAGACTACATACAAGGTCCTTCAATAATATCAAACAGTAGCTTGGTAGAAGTACACATACCTGTCTTTAAAAACTGTAAAAATAAAATAATCGTATGCAAAACCCTCATCTGCTTCCTCCATCCCAATCAATCAAACCCTAAGTTGACACTCTTTAAAAACTGAAGCAGAAGGAAAGACTGCAACATTTCTTTTGCTTTGGATCACATCTACCTCTTTGTTCAGGCTGTGGACTTTGACTTGAACCATTCATTATGTATTTTTGTTTCCAAACTTGATTATGCATTTCAGATGTGAAATTGTTCACAGATGGCTCAGTGATGGTATTTTGTTATTTATCTTGGAAAAAAATATTTTGCATCTTTGCATGAATATCTAATTAGAAAAAAATACCTGTATACTAGGAAATATCAACGGATCAGGGCAATCTAAATCTGCTGAAGATATTCTGTAATGAGGCTGTACAAAATATTTGATCAGTGAAACCATAATATTTTGATTTCTTTGCAACTTCCAAGTCAAGGATATAACATTTTCAAACTTTTTGTAAGACAGAATTCAATGGATTAATAATCAGCTTTGGAAGTATGTATCTCAAAAGAGAGGTACATGAGTTCCTATTGATCAAAATATCAATTTAACACAAATAAACTCTTCAATCAAATGCTTGAAGTATAACTGGAGAGGTTGTCTTAAGTCTAAGTGTTTACATTTTGTGTGTGTCTTGTATTCAAGTGTGTTTGATAACAGCTTATAGTGTTACATCTTTCAAGGAGAATTGTAATTGTTATCATTGTTAGGTGTTTAAATATGGCAACTAAAACTCTGCAGTGGGACTTCAGGCATCTGTAATATATTTGAGGACACAATTTAAAAAACATAACAGAGACAACTTTTCTGCATCACTGAAGACCTCCTGTATTAGTAAAATCTATCTTTACTACTTAAGACAGGCTTTTCAACTAACGGTTTGTGAACCATTAGATTGTCATGAAATTAATTTTGTGGGCTGCAACTAGTAATTTCTTAAACACATAATACAGAACACAGTTGAGAAGACTAGGGTAGAAAGTACTAGATCTTGTGTGTATATGCGCATATTATCAAACCAAAAGCTTAATTGAAAATACTGCCATTAATACTGAGTCTCTATATAAATTGTGTATTTTGCTGTGTAAGGCACTGGTAGGTGGAAGATGCAGTTCTATTGAGAAAACCCTATAAAAGACATTCATAAGAAATAGTTTAGGACTCCATCTAAGGACTGTCAACTCTCCCGTTAGTTTCAAAAGAAAAATTTCCATGTTTCTAACATTATCATTTAAAAAATATTTTCTGGATGCTCACTGGGCCCGGTAGAGTTCCATACAAAAGACACAGTCAAATACAACAGTCTGTTCTTGAGAAATCCACATTCCTCTAGGGAGACAGACCAAAGAAACAAGTACAATGCAGTGTGAGAATGAGAATGCCGATCACAGAGGGCCCTAGGTGGCCGAGGAAGAGCTACTGACCCAGACCAAGGAGGCTTCCTGAAGGTGGTGACCCCAGATCTTAGTCTTTATGCGCAAATAAAGCTAACCAGCTCTATCAGCCTGGGTCCAGTCAGGGAAATGGAACTCACTCTGTTTAGTTCAAGATGAGGGATTTATAACAGAGCTACAAAGGTGCTGGGAGACTTGATAGGGCACATAGCAAAAGGTGAAGAAATTCAGAGTTTAGTACTCCAGGAAACCACTCAGGATCCCTAAGTTTGGAGACACAAAAAGAAGAGATGATTGTACCTGCAAGGAGCAAGGGCATCTAGGGCTGCAGGGTGGAAAGAGAGCTATAAAAGTGTCTGCTCATCTGGAAGTGGGAACCAGAGAGAACATGCAGTGTTGCCTGGGAAGCTGCCTGCAGCACAGATGAGGGGAAAATTCCCTGATTTCTGTCTTCTTTCTGCATACCAGTTTTTCTTCCCTCCCTCCCACCGTCCAAGAAAAGGAGTCTAAAAAATATGTTTTGCAGGGGTCAGCTCCCAGTGGTACTGCAGAGAGCTAGTAAAAGATGGGAAATGGATGGGAGAGAAAATGGACAAATAAGAAGTAGAAGACCATGCAGGAATATTGAGGGACAAAAGAAAAATACAAGTCTGGAGGAGGTGTGAGCTGTTCAATACGGTTGGATCACAGGCAGACAGTGGAAACTCGTGAAAGAGATTATTAGGCAGGTAACCCATATCTAGACCATAGATAACCCTGTGATCATCCTAAGAAGTTTGCATTTTTTTGATCAAGAGTTGAGTCGCTGAAGATTCTGGTGTGACTGTGTGCATGTGTATACATGCAATGTTTTTGTTAAAATCAAAGTAAAACACATATATGATTTTTTTAAGTCCAGAAGCAAAGAGATGAAAGTTGTTGAAAATCACTGTTGTGCACATCATCCTTTCTTGCCCCATTTCTACTTCTCAAAAGAATCCCTTTTGGCTACCTCTATTTCAGTTCTTTGAGTGGTTTCATCAACAAGTTTTAATGTGATGCTACTCCATGATGCTATTTTTTCTTGATTTTACAAATTTAGACATTTTATCTTGAGGACTCCTTTGCTACAGAAGATAAGGACTTAGTTCACTTATGTTAAAAGCCCCATTTCTCTCTTTTTCTTCTAATTTTTGGTAAGTACATTATTGTTTTTAGCTATTCTATTTTTCTTTTAGCCTTTGGTAATTTTTCTTTTATCCTTTTGTTCAAACCATGTTAACTCCTCTCTTGATAACTCCTCCTACGTTGAGCAGTGGGAATATGAATGCTCCTATATTTCCTTCCACTGCTCATTACCTGCTTCCATTTTGTGACCTTTGCCAGGTTTAGATTCACTTATTAGTCTGGCAAATAATTACATATCCATAAGCTGACTTCTGAGAGATGAAATAAAACATGTACTGTAAAATAGTGATATCCTTCTAGTCTTTCTGACCCTACAGTCCACTTTTTATATCACTATTCTCTATTGAATGGTGGCGTGTACATTAATCCTTTAGATGCAAGGCTATGTTGAAAACAGGTGATGTGATTAAAAACCATATTCTTACTAATGTCTCCATTATTAAAGTGGTCATTCAGGCAAAAGTATTTTAGCTAGTGTTGAAATAATAGAAATTGTTTTCCTATTCTAAAGTAAATTTAAGGGGAAAATTAGTTTATATCTAAGTTCATATCTCAATGATAAAATAATCATATAAAACTGATTTGTCTTTGGAAAAATAAATAATAAACAGAATCCTTCTCAAAAGAGAAGGTAGAATTGTCAGTGTGATTATACCTTTCAATATGCAATTGATGAGGTCTTAGAAAGTTGCCTGCTAATCACATCCTTATAAACAGAATTATACTGCAGGATCATTAATAGACCTCACAATTTCAAATAATTCCATGATGAATCTTTTATATGGTACAGAATTCTTTAATGGAAGAAATAATCATCTTCAGTTTATTTTTCAATCAATCTAAATTTTCACTTATTGAGTTTGCTTAATTCAAGACACAGCTGTGTTTACAGAGAAAACTGAACTTTTGTAGATGAGTAACATTATCATCATTCATTTTCTCCAGACTATGAAGAATGGCAAAGATGACAGCTATGATCCTTCAGGCTTGCCAAGAGCTTACCAGAGTGATCTTTTATAAACACGAGATGGATATTTTCTCTAAGATACACACACTTTCAGTTCCTTAAGAAAACTTTCCATGAAGCCTGAGCCAGGAAGGAAAGACAGATAAGAGTATTGTCCACCTCTATCTGCCCCCTGTCCTCCTTGCTTCCATCACACATCCTCACCTCCAAGCTTAAGGGAGAAGCTAATCGATAATATTTAGAGTCCCTTAAATTAGAAGTGGCCACTTTCTGCAGCCTCTTCAGCAGTCCCAATATGGCTTTTGGTCTTAAAATAGTGCAAGTCCTGAAGGTGCAGGTTTGATAAATTTAGCTCAGTAAACTCAGCAGATTTATCTGTCTACTGAAGGTAGACCATACTATTGGGCAAGTTGAGATTTCTGATGATGCCATAGAGAAAATGTTTCTATAGAAAAAGCTTTTATTAAAGCCATTCCTGGGAATTGAACCTAACAGATGTTAATTTTTAAAAAGAAGCATAAAACCTTATTTTATTTTTATAACAGGAGAAAAATGGAAGAATCAAAGTAACTATCAGTAAGGGAAGAATAAATGATATACCTCATGAGATATCAGAGAGTCAGTATAAGGATAATTATGAAGACTATGGAGCAACCAGGAAAATGGTTCTGATAAACACATGTGCTCTAATTACAGTGATATAAGGAGACAAACATCTATGGATGACTACTGGAGATGAATACACGTGTTTTATTAGGGAGAAACAATTGCAAGTAACATTTTCATAGCTTTCAAGTATTTTTAATAATGTGATCTTTATGATAAAAGAGAAAAAGCACATCACGAAGTTATTAAAATCATTTTTTAAACTTTTAAGTTCAGGGGTATATGTGCAGGTTTATTATATAGGTAAGCTTGTGTCATGGGGGGTTGGTTATACAGACTATTTCATCACCCAGGTATTAAGCCTAGTATGCATAATTATCTTTTCTGATCCTCTCCCTCCTCCTACTCTCCACCCTATAATAGGCTCTGGTGTGTGTTTTTTCCCTCTGTATGTCTATATGTTCTCATCACTTAGCTGCCATTTAGAAGTGACAATATGCAGCATTTGGTTTTCTGTTCCTGCATTAGTTTACTAAAGATAATGGCCTCTAGCTCCATCCATGTCCCTGAAAAGGACATGATCTCAGTCTTTTTTATGGCTACCTAGTATCCCATGGTGTATATGTACCACATTTTCTTTATCCACTTTACCATTGATGGACACTTAAGTTGATCCCATATCTTTGTTACTGTAAACAGTGCCACAATGAACATATGCATGCATGTGTCTTTATGATAGAACAATTTTATTCCTTTTGGTATACACCCAATAATGGGATTGCTGGGTCAAATGGTAGTTCTGTTTTTAGGTCTTTGAGGAATCACCATACTGTTTTCCTTAGTAGTTGAGCTAATTTACATTCCTTTTTCTCCACAATCTTGCCGGCATCTGTTATTTTTTGAAATTTTAATAATAGCCATTCTGACTGGTGTGAGAGAGTAACTCACTGTGGTTTTAATTTGCATTTCTCTAATGATCAATGATGTTGAGGTCTTTTCATATGCTTGTTGGTCCCATGTATGTCTTTTGACAAGTGTCTATTAATGTCCTTTGCTCACATTTTGATAGGGTTTTTTTCTCTTGTAAATTTAAGTTACTTATGGATTCTGGGTATTAAACCTTTGTCAGGTGCATAGTTTGCAAATATTTTCTCCCATTCTGTAGGTTGTCTGTTTACTCTGTTGATAGTTTCTTTTTTCTGCATAGAAGTTCTTTTGTTTAATTAAGTCCCATTTGTCAATTTTTGCTTTTGTTGAAATTGCTTTTGGCATTTTTGTCATGAAATATTTGCCCACTTCTGTGTCCAGAATGGTTTTTCTTAGGTTACTGTCAAGGGTTTTTATAGTCAAGTTTTATATTTAAGTCTTTAATCCATTTTGAGTTAATTTTTGTGCCTGGTGTAAGGAAGGGGTCCAGTTTCAGTCTTCTGCATATGGCTAGCCAGTTATCCCAGCACCATTTATTGAGTAGGGGGTCTTTTCTCCATTATTGTTTTTGTCAGTTTTGTGGAAGATCAATTAGTTGTTGGTATGTGTGTGGCCTTATTTCAAGTCTCTCTATTCTGTTCTATTGGTCTATGTGTCTGTTTTTGTATCAGTACTGTATTAGTCCATTTTGATGCTGCTGATAAAGACATACCTGAGACTGGGCAATTTACAAAAGAAAGAGGTCTGTTGAACTCATGGTTCCATGTGGCTGGGGAGTCCTCACAGTCATGGTGGAAGGTCAAAGACATATCACATGGCGGCAGACAAAAGAAGAAAACTTGTTAAGGAAAACTTCCCCTTTTTAAAACTATCAGATTGCATGAAACTCATTCACTATCATGAGAACAGCACAGGAAAGACCCATCCCCATAATTCAATCACCTCCCACTGGGTTCCTCCCACGACATGTGAGAATTATGGGAATTACAATTGAAGAAGAGATTTGGGTGGGGACAGAGCCAAACCATTTCAAGCACCACGCTGTTTTGGTTACTGTAGCTCTGTAGTATAGTTTGATGTTGAGTAGCATGTTACCTTCAGCTTTATTCTTTTGCTTAGGATTACTCTTTTTTGATTCCATATAAATTTTAATATAGTTTTTTCTAGTTTTGTGAACAATGTCATTTGTAGTTTAATGGAATAGCATTGAATCTATAAATTGCTTTGGGCACTATGGCCATTTTAAAAATACTGATTCTTCCTATCCATGAGCATGAAATGTTTTTCCATTTGTTTGGTTCATCTCTGATTTCCTTGAGCAGTATTTTGTAGTTCTTCTTGTAGAGATTCCTCACCTCCCTGGTTAGTTATATTCCTAGGTATTTTATTCTTTGTGTGGCAATTGTAAATGGGATTACATTCCTGATTTGGCTCTCAGCTCGATTTTTGTTGGTGTATAGGAATGCTAGTGAAAATCATATTTTTTCCCTTTAAGGAAAAAAAAAAAAAAGAAAAGGAATCTTAAGAAGTACAGGTATCCAAAATGAATTACTTTAGCTCCTGAACATCCCACTCTTGCTTGAGATTTCAAATGTGTTTGGACAAGTAAAGAGTTTTCTCATTGATGAATTCTTGCTGAACAACCTTATAGAAAGCTTTGGAAGAATATGGAAGGAAGATCTTAGGAAACTGAGTACAGTCAGTAAATGAATGATCGTAGAATGGCAGGAAGAAGCAGGGGAGAATGAAAAAGAAAAGGAGAACCAGGAATTACTACTTATGAAGTACCTACTATTTGCTAGATTCCATTGACACACACATGAATCATTTAGTACCAGCAACAAAGAAGGTGCTCAATGCATAGTTGTATTATTTCCGCTTTTATTACCACTCTATGAGTTAGATAATAGTAAACTCTATAATCAGTCCCACAAATTAAGGCTACATATGCATTCACATTGCCTTACTTTTATTACATACTTTATTATTAAGAAGACCAGTATCTTTTTTGAGATCCTTCTCTTCCCTTGAATTGCCCTTTACGACAGGAGCAAGGAGGGACAGTGAGACTGACTTTTTCAGAATGGCATTGTTTCTATGTAGAGCAGTGTTTTGTTTTGTTTTCTGGGACTGAGTGAAAATTATGAATGCAGGTCTCTCTAAGAACATATATATTCATATATGAGAAAAATAGTTTGTGTCATTTCAAGAAGTCTACTTGGCCTCTAGCCTAGGAATACCTGATCTGGAGATAGTGAGAGCAATTATACATCTGATACCTACAGGCAGTGGGGTTCAATGATGTAGATGACAACTTCACTCACAATGTAAGACTTCTCATTTTTTCTAGCTCTCTCTTCTTCGAAGATAGACCCTGAAAATGTCAAAAAGCAGAGCAAGCATGTCGAGGGAGGAGAAATTCTAGGTGCAAGAAAGAGAGAGGTGCTGCTCCTATCTGGGGTAGAGGAGAGGTTTTGATCACAGATAAAGCACAGTTTTGATAACTTTGTTTGGGACTATATATTCTAATATCATAATTGAAACCTGTTTAAACTTAAAGCGACCAAGCCATTTTTAAAAGATGGAGTCCTTTCAGAGAGGGAATTATAAGCCAGGGAATTATTTCTCTACTAAATAAGTTTTAAAGGACAGCGGAAGACAATAATAAATCTGCATTTTAGCATACATTATTTTGTATACTCAAAATAAACCAATGAGATAGGCACTATACTGCCTCTAATTTATGAATCAGCAAACTGAATCATAGAGGATTCAACTATGTGCCTGAGGTCACATAGCTCATAAGTCTCATTTTATACCTAAGCAGTTTGAATTCAGAGCTGGTTTCCTTAACCTCTAGTATCTTAATAACTTGAATTAATTTTAATTCCTAGGAAATCTGCCTCCCTTTTGGAAAGCTGATTGGTACTACTGCCTACATCACTAAGGCATATTCCACATAGAAAGCAGAGTGGACTGAGTGAGAATACCCACAGGATGGCCCCCTAGACATTTTTTATGTGAGATCATTATCCCAGTTAGGCTCTTGGGCCCCACTATAACTTTACAAAAAAACACATTAGATCCAAATGGAATGATCATTTTTTGGCCATTGTCTATTTATAGGACAGGCAATGTCCTATAAATCATATGACTTACCAGAATGTTGTCAAAAACATACCTGAACTGATAATGGTATACCTAGACATGTAAAGCTAGCTTGAATATTTAACTTATTTAGATAGAAATATCTTGATAAAAATTTTATTTCTTGAAAGCCAAGCGGTATGCAGATTCTGAAAAATTTAGGCCATTCTGAGGCATTTGAGTCTATTAGTTGACTTTGGAGTACAGAATTCCATACACCATATATTATGTGCTTACTTACATGTGCAAAACCCAAGCAATTTTCTTTAGACTCTCAGGATAATTATCTCCTGTTTCTCTCTGGCATCAACCAAAATTCCTAAACAGTAGGCAAAACCTCATTCAATGTACTGTTGTGTTTTTCCCTGTTCATATTCTTGACTGGGCTGTGAGCCCTATGAGAATAAGGATCCAGTCACTCTTCTTTCTGTCTGTATCATGAGTATCTAGGGAAGTACCTAGAACAGGATAGGAGCTCAGCAAATATTTTTGAAAGAATAAACAAAGAAAACTAGAATAAAGTGCGATGGTTAAATTTATGTGTCAACTTGTCTAGGTTACAGCACCCAGATATTCGTTTAAACATCAGTCTAGATGTTGCTGTGAGACTTTTTTTTTTTTAAGATGACATTATCATTTAGATCACTAGACAGAGTAAAGCCGATTACCTGCTATAATGTGGGTGGGCCTCATCCAATCTATTGAAGGCCTTAAGAGAAAAGTTGGAAGTATACTCCAGAAAGCAGGAATTCTGCATTCAGACTGCTTTTGGATTTCAGTTTGCAACAACTCTTTTGTGGGTCTCCAGCCTGCTAGTACACTCTGCAAATTTGAACTTGCCAGCTCCCATAGTTATGTGAGTCAATTCCTTAAAATTATCTGACTATCCATTTATCTATCCATCCATCCAACTATGTACATGTGCAGATGCACACACAATTGGTTCTCTTTCTCTGGGGACCCTGACTAATCCATATGGATTTTATTCTTAGTAATTTCTAGGATACAATAAAATATTAAAAGGTCTACCTGATGTCATTCAAGAGGATGAATTTTAACTTTTTAGTAGATATGGCTGCAGCACTTCGAATTCAGCTGGGGTTGTTCGCGTGGAACCAGAATTCAGACTATATGTTCATCATGTTCCTATTTTCTTGCCTAGACTGTGAATACTAGATTCCTGAGTTGTGAAAGGAAGGTTAAATGAGTATTTTTACCTCTTGTGAGCTGCTTCTAGCAGCAAAACCACCAACTTGTAGTTTCAGATTACATATTCAGTCTGTTCCATATGAATGATAACTTTGACTGCATTGCGGTGTTCTCAAGCCAATCTTTCAATCATTTTATTATCTAATCCAGTTTGTACAGCTGTACCTGGCTAATTCACCTTTAATTTCCATATCAGCAGCCAATTATATGGATTGTTCCATTATAGCCAAAAGATTTGAGTCAATTTATAGCAATAAAGGTAAGTGAAACCAAATCAACTCACAATCAAGGATTATTGGTTAAATTTCAACATTTGAAGAGCTGTTTTTCTAGAGGCATAAAACCCCTTTTATAAATGGAAACAAGGCAATGACCAAACACAAAAGAGAGTGTGAGTTAATAATGTTTTTTTTTTAAAAAAGCTAAATTTTCTAAGAAATGTTTCTAAATTGAGTGCTTAAAATAGAAAATAATTCTTCAACTCAATGGAAGAATTGCAAATGTTGCCAAATCCTTGCCATTTTCACAAAGAACTAGGAGATTAGATTAAGAAGACCATGTAAATGTTGAGGCTTCATGGATATTGAAAACAGCCTTGAGATAAATGACCGTAAAACATAATTTTGAACTCATATCGGATTGGGGACATTGGACAGGTAATAGAGATATGGTGTATGGCACAGCACGCATTTGGGCATGAGTCTGTTGGGATTGAATGGTGATGAGTAAACCATAGGAACAATGAGATGGAAAGGAAGATTTAGAGAGTAGCAGATGACAGCTTAGAGAATTATTAACAAGAGGCTGGAAAGTGATTCAAATGTCAGATATATTGTATATCTCCATATGCTGGTAATCCAATTTGCTGTACCGTATATGCACATTCATTACAACTTTGATTTTAATACTTCTAATTATTCCGTCTGACAATATATTATCTAAAACAGCAACATGGAGCTTCCCTTCCAAATTCATCTGCTACCCCCAAAGAAGGTAGTTATTAAGGTTTTGCTAGTCACACACATCCTCTTACTTGAAAATTAACCTATGTATTTTAGTTAATATTTTATGTGACACCTCTTCCAGATTCTCTGTTGTACATAGGATGCTCTTCTCTCATTGACAAATCCTGATAAGCTTCCTCCTTCCCAAATAATTTCATGGCATGCATAAAAGCTCCTATATTTCACATGGTTTTGGAAGTTTACCCTTTATACTAGCTCAGCATAACTAGTCAAGGAGTAATGCTCAAAGCCTAGGATGCTCCAGAGATGTCACCAGGGCACCTACAAAGGGAAATGAGGTTGTGTGGGTCTCTACCTTTGTTTCAACCAGAGAGCTTGGTTTTAAGGTTGTTACACTTTGATGACTAATTTTAAGAGTTTGTTTCAAGAAGGATTCCACTGTTCATAAGAAACAAACAGAAAACTGATATTCCAAGCTACTTTTTTTCCTCAGGTTCTGACCTGCACCCTTAACATGGGGAATAATATAAAGTTCGGCATACAAATTCAGGGAAACAATTTTATTTTCAAAGAGGAAGCATAGCCAATTTACAATTTTATTTGTGTAATACTTGCACATTTTATAAGTCTGCTTCATGACACTGAATATGAATACTCAACAAATAAAGGTCTTATTTGTTAAATTTGTATCTTCAAAGCTGGGTGAAGGCACGTTCATTTCTGCTTCACTATCTGTCAAGTGTTTAGAAACTTGCTGATTTATTTAAAAGCTGGTTCTTGGAATGGCTGGCTTATGTGAGTTTGAAGAATTGGTATCTTATACAAATCCTTTCTCTCCATGTTCTCCAATATCCTTGTTATATAACAAATGAGTGTCTGTGACAAGGCAGTGTGTGAGTGGAGAAAAAACCTCATTGAGATTTGATGTGTAATATAACCCCTATATTTTTAATTACTCTCAAAAGTAATACCTGTGATAGGCAGAATAATTCTTCCCCCGTCTGAATAATGGTAGGCAGAATAGAAGCCCCTTAGAGATGTGTGCATCTTAATCCTTGGAATCTGTGAATATGTTACCTTCTGTTATTTGTTTCTTGTTCAAATTGGTTCTATTTTTGACCATTAAGAACTCTTCCAAATTAGCTTCTACAAAATATTTATTTTTAACTGAATTAAATTATTTATATCTTTAGCATAATCTTTTCAGTATATTTACTCAAAAGTTGGTCATATTACAAAAAGATGAAAAAAAGGAAGAAGTAAAACAAAACATTTGGCTTAGTCTTAGCATGGTTTTGGAGAAGAAACAATGTTTTGAGTTCTGTGCCATTGTAGGATGACTGCAATCAGCAATAAAATGTAGTTTCAAGTAGCTGGAAGAAAGATAGTGAATGTTCTCAACACAAAGAAATAATAAAAATTCGAGATGATAGATATGCTAATTACCCTGATCTCATCACTATACATTATAGGTATTAAAACATCACTGTATACCTCATGAATATATACAGTTATTTTTCATAAAAATAAAATTATATCTAAAACAAAATAAATTTTAAAAGATAATTAAAATCAAATGCTTAATCGTGATAATATTACATCTCCCTCCTCGTGTATTAAGTTTGGTCTATAATACCTTGAGGACTTTTAACACATTAAAGGCTCATCTGTGGCTCTAGGTGAAACAGTGACAGACATCCCTATGGAAGACAGAAGAGGGTACCTTATGGTGACCAAGGGCTTGCTTAGAAGCACATGTGGGGTATATGTGTGCATGCTGAGCATACGCATGCAGTCATGTAAGAATGGCTAAGGTGAAGGATGAAGGGTGAAGGTAGCTAATATTGACCAGTCAGGAAAGAAGCAACATTAAGCAAATGTTAGTATCTCACATAGCTAACATATATTCCCTCTAAGCATAATGAAAGGGCTACACCAGAAGATAACCAGCTTAGGGTATAGAAATATTCTTTTGACTCATTCCCTCCACCCCCATTGCTCACTTCCTGCTTTTTGATCACTCCCTCTTCTCTGAGCACTCTTTTCTCTGAATTTCCAGTATACCACATATTCCATGCCTTGCCCCTGCTTCCCTATTCGTTTTCCACTTCTTTTGCTGGATCCTTCCCATTGACCAGCTTCTAAATGGTGAAGTGGTCCAGGACTCAGTCTTTGAACCTCATCTCTTCTTGTCTACACTCCCTTCATTGATGATTTTGTTCCATCTCAGGGTTTTAAATTTCACCTATACACTTAAAATTCTCAAATTCATATTCCCAGCCCAGGCCATTTCCCTGAGCTCTACAGTTGTGTATCAAATTGCCTACTCAGTATATTCTTTTGGAGATCTAAGAGGTATATGAAAATTGACAAGTCAGAACTCAACTGCTCCCTTGCCCCACCACACTGTTCTCTCCTACTCCTAAGTCCTTTTCCATCTCAGGAAATGTCAGTACCAGTTACACATGTCAAAATCTTTTGAAATATCCTTGACTCTCTTCTTTTCCCAAATCCCAGAAACAATCTAACAGCAGTACTTCTAAATTACACATTAAAAATATAACCTGAATCTTTGCATTTCTCAGCACTTCAATCTCACCACCTACCTGAATTATTATAATAGAGTAATAATTCTTCTCTTTGTTTCTACCTTCACACCACTAAAGAATGCCCTTCTTCATGAAGTCATATTTTACACTTAAGGCAGGTTATATTGACTCTTGTGCTCAAAATGCTCCAAAGGTTCCTACAGTAAATGCCTATCTTACAATGGTCCAAAGGCCCACTACACTGTGAGCCCACATGTTGCCCTTCACTTCTTGGATCTCATTTCCTCCTAGTCTCCAGCTTTACTGACCTTGCTTCTTCCTTGACCCCACTAAGGGTATTCATCCCTCCGGGTTTTTGCTCTTGCCACTTCCTCTGCCTGGATGCCGTTTCTTGAGATGGGTACTACTTCCATCGCTCTTTCAGATTTTTGTTTATGTGCCATCTACTCAGGGATGCCTTCCACTGAAATTAATTTGCAGCCACTTTTCACACCAGGAATTCACTCGCTCCTTCTCTTCTTTATTATCTTCCATAGCATTTATGACCACCTAGCATACCACGTATTTTCCTTTTCTGCTACTTTTCTGTGTCCACTCACTAGAAAGTCAGGGATGTTTGTCGGTTTAGTTTACTGTTGTTTCAGTTGCAACTGGAACACTGACTGGCACATTGTACCTCTCCACTGTAGAGCAGCTCAGGGTTTGTTGAGACTGAGTACATGTTAAAATGCCACTCTTTGGAAGGAGATTTCCTCTCCCTGCACTGGTAATATCCTGTGGCCAAGGAGGGAGGCAGGGGCTTAATGGCCAATACAGCCACTAGGCAGGGTCTAGAAAAAAGGTAAGAAATTGTCAGAAAGAAGAAGCAGGCAAGCACCGAAGAAAACCCTTGCCTGTTCTTCCCACTCTCTATTCAGGCAATGCATTCCAGAGGCTACTGTGATGGTCTGCAAGTGATTTCCCACTGAGCTTTATTTCGGCGAAGTAGCCAAGGGTAATCTGAATAAAAGGAATAAGGCAAGTTATTCAGTTTCTAATTGCTACTTGCACAACTTTTTCCTAATTGCATTTTCCATAGACAACTTGTGCCAAAATGAACATTCCACTAATGATGTTGGCAAGACAGTTTGTCAAACACTGACACCTAGTGAATGTTACGGTACAGTCTTATTCTGGACTCTATTTTAGGTCCAAGAAATTCCACAGACATTCAATTTAGGAGGCAGTCAAATCTCATTCACCTACTTTTAGTATTAGACTTGGCAGAGTTTGACTCCAAAGTGGCGCTCCCTCTCATTACTGGGCCCCTTCACATGAGTGAGTGTATACCCTTGGAATGCTGGCAAAAATTTTAATCTAAGAAAAACAACCAGGAGAGAAAAACTCGGACAAAATTACCCAGAGAGCATCTCAAGCCAAATATAAATTTTTAATTTTCATTAACTGCCCTCACATGTGATCGCACCAAACTCCACTTCTTCAATGACACCGGAGAGCTCTGTCTTCAGCTCTGGGGTCTTGAGTTGAGTTGTTGGGCTTGCTCTGAGATAAGACTGTCTTAAAGTCTGAGAAATGATACTTCACACATCCTCTATGCCAACTGTTATGATTTAATTGAGGAATTTTAGACCCATAGAGAGACAGGAACTTGTGCAAGATGTGATGGAATCTAAATGGAACTTGGAGTCACACAAAATTGGGAACAAAGGAAAGCTCCACCAGAGAGTGGCATTGTGCTTATTTAGTAAACTCTCTGCAATTAATTTTACTCTGCTATTGAAAGGAGAGATAGCCCTGGCCTGTGGTTTTGAGGAGCAGTAAATGAGATGTGTCTGGAAAGAGCTTCATACATTGCAGTGCCTTGTATTTTTCTACCTGCTCACTTGGGATTGCACAGTAGGGTGCTGGGCCAAGCTTAACACATAGTTCTGTCTTTGAGTTCAGTGTTTTATTCGTATTACCCTGCCTTTGTTGCAAATGGAGAAACTATGGTGCAGAAAGGGTGTGCACCCACCTCCTCCCCTCTTCTATAGGACCCATAAAATCCACACTAATGCTGCCCAGAGAATGGAGAAGGATTGCTCCGCAAAAGAGATTTCTAGGAGATCTGCAAAGGCCCAGTCCTTTGTCCTGCTTTCATGTTTGGAGTGGGCTCTCACACTTGCGTTTCTGAGGGTGAGAGGCAGTTTATCCTCCAGAATAAGAGAAAGGAACTGAACCAGATTGCCTAGGTTCAGATACCTGTTCCATCTCTTATTACTTTTATGGCCTCAGCCAAGTTATTTCAGCTCTCTCTGCCTTTGTGAACCCATCTGTAAAATGGAGACAAAAGCAATACTTGCCTTATTGGGAGATACATATATTATGTATAGAGAAAACACTTAGCTCATAATATTACCATATTATAAAGAAAATCAGTGTGTGGGTAGTGTATGTAATGTTACCTAGAGAAGACATGCATAATGGAATACCAGCACTAGACTTGTTTGTTTATGTGGATTTGTCGTGGTTTGGAAGACCTTAGGATACTGTCCTTTTGCAAGGTCTAGAAGCACCATCTTATTCTTGGTATAAAGCAGCAACCCTATATGGACTGCTAAGAGAGACTGACACTTGGCTGTTGCTTCTCTGTCCCCTGCCCTCTCCTCCTCTCATCTCCACTTCTCTTTCATTCTCTCTTCCTCATTTTCCTTCATCCTCTTCCTTTTCCTTTCTCTTTCCCCTTCTCTCTCTGTCTGTCCCTTCCTTTTTCAGTCTCCAGCCCCTCCTGACTTTTATTATCTAATAAAAGCTGGATTTTTTTTCTTTCTTGGCATCCTACTCATCTTCATTTCTCTGCTCCTTGTCCTCACTGCCACTACTGTTCCCTGTAATCTCTCAGCATTTACAGGGAAATAGCACGTGTGTGTGTGTGTGTGTGTGTGTGTGTGTGTGTGTGTGTATGTTCTGTCATTTCTGTGGTGACATTAAATTAGAAATGCTTGCCAAAGCAAACCCCTGCCTTCTTTATTCAAAATTTGTTCCAGGTGACAGGAAAGTCCACAGTGATTTCCTGGACATCCTCACAGTTACCATAAAATCGGACACTTGATCTTTGTTCAAGTGAAATAAAATCTGGAGTGCCTAGAGAGACAAAAGCAAAAATTCTCTTGGATCTTTCCCAAAATGACACTATTGTGCTTTTTCCATTACTGATTCACAGCTCACAGCTGACAGCTTTCTTAGCATGTTACACACATCATTATGTAAATCTACCGGTAACATTTTCAGTCCCATAAGCAAAATCATCATTATATTATTAGCTGCTGAGGCTCTTCTAGGTGCCCTTAGACTGTTTCCTAACTCGGAACCCTAGGCCATTTTCCTTATCATCTTTTGTGATTGGTAAGTATTTTAGTCATGCCAAAAAGTTAGAAAGGTAGTATATATATACCACCTGTCAAAAAACGTGACAGATATACCCTCTTGCCTTACTGTCAATTAATAAGGCTACGGTGACTTTTGTTTACTCATGTGTATGGCTTTTTAAAAATTTTAACCTTCAGCAATGTGTTTTAAGTCTATTTCTAGAATAGATATGTCTTGAATTTAGCTTAATCACACGTATTTTTTCTATCACATTTTATGCTTTCCACTTACCTTGTTTTTTTATGCTTAACATTTTCTCCATTTAAAATCTTGTTTGAATTGATCTTTTTTTAATTCTTTACTATGCTTTATTGGTTTAGAAGCTAAGTATTTTAATTTTCTTTTTTATAATTATTTTTAAATTTTTACTTATGAATAATTGAGAAAGTCCAAAGCGAATCAATAACTTTATACTTTCTGAACAGTATCTTAGAATATTTTAACTTTGAAGTTAGTCCACATTAAGTTAGTTCCTGAATCAATTTATCTGTTAGTCTTATAGTTTTATAATAATTAATTATATACATAAAATCACAAATTTATCGATTCCTTTGCTTGTCATTATTTCTTCCTTAACTCTTTGTTTCTGGGACAATTTAGAAATTTTCAGGTAAAGATATTTTGGTGAAAACAATTCTCAATTTTTTTTTTGAAATATGTCTTAGTTGTATCCTGCTTCTTAAAAGGTAGTTTTTAAAATTTTGGTATAAAATATAGGTTGACAATTATTTTTCTTTAGCGCTTTGGAGTTATTATTCCTCTTTACTTCCAACCATTTTTTTTTTTTTCATTTTAGATAATCTGTTGTTTTCTTTATGGCTGTTATGGTATTAAGATTTTATTTCTGTAGAAAATTCTGGTTTAATTATTGTGTGGTTAGGCATGAATTTGGTCATATTTACCTTGCTTGTGATGTAGTGTATTTTGTGAATCTGATGATCCGTCTCTTAAATTACTCTGGAAAATTCTGTCATTATTTGTCAATATTGCCTTTCATTTATCACCTGTGATTCTTCTTAAGACTCTAACAAAACGCATATTGGCCTTTCTCATTCTTTCCTCCATGTCTTTTAATTACTTTTTTCATGTTTTTCACATTCTATTTTACATATGCTGGATTATGGACAATTACTTTAGAATTATAATTGAGTTTATTATATCTGTTTTCTGTTGTGTCTAATATTGTACATTACTTTCTTTTTTATTTTGTATTATAAAATGTACCAGGCTGATTTGAAATTAAAGTTTTTTCAAATCAGCCTGGTACATTTTGAAGTTATAATATTTTTTTCTTTTATTTTCATTTCTTTAAACAGTATAACACTTTTTTTTTTTTTTTTTTTTTTTTTTGGGGTGAAGCCTTGCTCTGTTGCCCAGGCTGGAGTGGAATGGCATGATGTTGGCTCAGTAAAACCTCTTCTTCCCAGGTTCAAGAAATTCTCCTGCCTCAGCCTCCCAAGTAGCTGGGATTATAGGCATGCACCACCACCCCCAACTAATTTTTTTTTTTTTTGAGATGGAGTTTCACTCTTGTTACCCAGGCTGGAGTGCAATGGTGCGCTCACCGCAACCTCCGCCTCCTGGGTTCAGGCAATTCTCCTGCCTCAGCCCCCTGAGTAGCTGGGATTACAGGCATGCACCACCATGCCCAGCTAATTTTTTGTATTTTTAGTAGAGATGGGATTTCACCGTGTTGACCAGGATGGTCTCGATTTCTTGACCTCGTGATCCACCTGCCTTGGCCTCCCAAAGTGCTGGGATTACAGGCGTGAGCCACTGTGCCCAGCCCCTCCCAACTAACTTTTTGTATCTTTAGTAGAGATGGAGTTTCACTATGTTGGCCAGGCTGGTCTCAAACTCCTGACCTCGTGCTCCCAAAGTGCTGGGATTACAGGCATGAGACCACACCTGGCCCATAACACTTTAATGTTACCATTTAGTGATGTTTCTGCAGTCTACTTGAAGTGTAAATGTGCTGTTTCTTGCATTTAATAGCTTGTCTATGATACTTTACATACCCCATGTCTTATAATTTGAGCTAATTATGCTTATGTTAGAAAGGAGGGAGAATGTTATTTAAGAAAACTTCATGGGGACTGAATTAAAGGTGTGAGTTCCTGGTGTTATTTTATGTTTTCTTCTGCCAAGAGCATTCCTAGACTGGATAGCCTGACCACTTTTATGCCATTATGCTAGCTTCTGCATTCCCAGACCATACAGGAGTATGCATTTGATTCAAAATATACTTAAGAACACACCTCTGGTTACAAAGTCCTAGAGGATATCTTTTCACTTAAAGCATAGCCCAGAAAGGACAAGCTTTCACTGTTCATCTCTGTAAACGAGCAGATGATTTTTTCCCCTGGACTTCTCCTTCACAAAGTGTGTAGCTCTTTGATAGTCCTAGCTTTCTCTAGGCATTTTAGTCAGTTCTTCATCTTGCATAATCTCAACATTTGTCTCTTATGCCCTGATGACCATTAAACACCTAAGACCCTTCCATAGTTTAACACCTTGGCTTTTGCCATCTTTGTATTTCTTATTAGAGAGTTCCTTTATTTCCCTGAGTGCTCAGATGTGGATTTAAATATATGTTTGCTACAGGTTTTCATTAAGATGACCATTACCAAAAATCACAAATAATAAGTGTTGGTAAAGATGTGAGTAAATTGGAACTCTTGGGAATTGCTGGTGGGAATGTAAAATGCTGCAGCCACTACAGAAAACAGTATGGAAATTCCTAAAAAATTAAACTTAAAATTACTGTATGATCCAGAAATTCTACTTCTGAGTATATGATATAGTTTGGAAATTTGTCTTCTCCAAATCTCATGTTGAAACATAATCCCCAATGTTGGGGGTAGGGCCTGGTGGGAGCCATTTGGGACCTGGGAGCAGATCCCTCATGAATGACTTGGTACCATACTTGTGGTAATGAGTGAATTCCTCCTGTGTGAGTTTATGTGAGATCCGGATGTTTAAAAGAGCCTAGCACCTCCTCCCTCACTCTCTTGTTCCCACTCTTGCTGTATGATACACCAGCTTCCCGCTTTGCCTTCTGCCATGACTGGAAACTTCCTGAGGTCTCACCAGGAGCAGATGCAGTCACCGTGCTTCTTGTACAGCCTGAATAACCATGAGCCAAAATAAACTTCTTTTCTTTACAAATTACCCAGAATTGAAAACAGAGCTTTGAGTAGATATTTGTTCATAAATGTTTATAGAAGCATTATTCACAATAACCAAAAGGTGAAAGCAATCCAAGTGTTCATCAATGGATGAATAGACAAAAGGTGACATATACCTACATTGGAATATTATTCAGCCTTTAAAAGGAAGGAAATTATGACGCATACTATAACATAGATTAACCTTCAAAACATGGTAAGTGAAATAAGCCAGTCACAAAAGAACAAATATTTAATGGTTTCAATTCTATGAAGTATTAGAGTAATTCAGTTCACAGAGACATATAGTTGAATGGTGGTGTCAGGGGCTGCAGAGAGGAAAGAAGTGGCAGCTCTTTTTGTTTATTGGGTGTAAAGTTTCTACTTTGGGGGCTGGAAAAGTTATGAAGCTGAATGGTGGTGATGGTTTCATGCTAATATGAGTGTATTTAATGCCTCTGAACTGCACATTTGAGAATGGCTAATTTTATGTTATGTATATGTTACTAAAATTAAAAACAAGTATTTTTATTACATTTTACCCAGCATATTTAGGTTTTTTTAATATCAGAAAGTTTTCCAGGTTATTTGAACTTCATTTTTTTGCCAAAACAGGCATTTTTTTCTGATTATTTTACCCTTAGGACTTTTAAGCTTTTATTTTACTCCAATGTGTTGCTTAGATAAGTAAGAGAGCAGAAAAAATGAAACCGGAGGCTTTGTTACTACATAGAGAATTCTTGCTTTAATTTAGTCTTTATTGGTAGGGTAGTTGTGTTAAACAAATATAACAGGATTACAGGGATTTCAAGGCTTCAAGATGGGGACCAGAGTAGAGCCTGACTGCATAAGAAATGGAACTGGCATTAAGGCAGTCTCATTGTCCCTCGCTTAGTCGCTCTTCTTCTCATAGGATTTTCTGTTCTCTTTAACAATTATCCTATTATCTCCACTTTTTCATTCACTTCAGTGCATTATCAACCATTTTAATTGTCCAGGCTCTATTTGCCTGATGAAAATTCATTCTGTAATATTTTGGCATGTGCCCTTCCTAATAATTAGTGCAGGACCTTGGCTTCCCAATTTCAAATTTCTGAAAGGAATTTGATTTGCTAATGATTTTGAGTCTAATCATCTGGGCTTGATATGTTCATTAACTAAAAATAAATGCATAAGGACATTTCACTTCTGATATCACAATGTGAAAATGTGCTGTACCCACTCCCAATGAAACTGGTGAAAAAATTTCTTTAACTTCAACCATTTTAATTAAGCCTCTTGAAATGATCCTAGGGACATATAGCAAATGAAGACATGGTTATTCAAGAGAGCCTACTACACCTTTGTGTAAACAGTGAGAGTGTTTTATTTGAATGACAGCCTGCTTCTTCCTTCCCACTATCCCATCTTGGCATGATGGCACTGCACTCCAGATGGCCACTGCCAAGAACACAGGGCTTTTTCTTCCCCTACCTCTCAAATAGAAGTCTATGGTATCCTCCAAGGAGGAGAAGAATATCAGCATTTCTTATACTGCTCCCAAATACAAGTTGCAGAGGCTAAGTTTTTGGCAAGTATAACCAAAAATTGGGGGCTCTTTTTTTTTCCAACTAGCCTCCATTCATGAGACATAAGGTATACCAGGGACAGTAGCAAACACTGGAGCCCTATCATCCCTGTCCTGGCTCATAAGGCACAGGCTCAAAGCTAGGAGGGGAAAGCTGAGACCTGAGCCTACTGTACTCAATCCCCTCCCCGCTGCTAAATGCCAGATCCTAAAGCAGGAGTGCCACTCAAAAGAAGCTGTCACTTTTTCTGCACTGAGCTTCAGAGAGGATCAGAGATTTTGCCCAGGGAGAAAGACAGGCCATAAAATGCTCTCCCTAAAGGAACTGACTTCATTTGCAATAGAATGTGAGAAAGTTCAAGCCAAGCCAGTAGGGCACTCTAAAAATTAATGGATGTTGTGGTAAAAAGCAATTAAGAGGAGACTGAACAATATATTAGCAATATAAGCTAAACCATAGGCCAGCTAGTTTACCAGAGAAAATTAGTGAAAATTAAGTGTTAAGACAGTTAAGAGCTGACTTGGGGTTAAAACAAATCTGAAACACTTACCTCAAAAACTATCCCTACAAAGAATTCTGAATTTAATTAGACCATCTGCAGAACAATTTATGCCACAGGGCATTGTTGAAAACAATTGAGCAATCAAATGTAATTAATGGTACTTAATAGCTGGTTGTGGCCAGAGAAAGACAATCAAAGAAAGCCCTGCCAAACCACTGTCATTCCAAAGTGACCACACCTTCCCAAGGCTGCTGCCTTAGGAGCACTAGAAGTTTCACTCAGGCAATGCAGAGGATAGACTTCGCTAAAGGAATCAAGCCAATCACTAAACAAATAGACAAACCACAATAGCAAGGCCCAGATTCAGTGGTGGGACGTTGCTGGAGAACCCAGCACCTAGACTCTATGCTGTAATGTATTACTGAGATGTCTTATTTCCAACAAAAATTTGCAAGACATACCCCCACCTCAAAAAAAGAGGGGAAAGTCTGACCTATACATGGAGAAAAAATAGCAGACAACAAGACTATCTGTGAGAGCAACCAGATGTTGGATTTAACAAAGATCTCATGTAGCCATTATAAATATGTTCAAAAAACCAAAGGCAACCACGCTTAAAGAAGTAAAGGAAGATATGTTGACAAGATCTCATAATAGAGAATATCAATTATAGAAGTTATGAAAAAGAACCAAATGGAAATTCTGGAGTTGAGAAGTAAAATAATTCCAGAGTCTAGTGAAATAAAAAATGCACTGAAGAGATTCAACAGTAGGATTGAATGAGTGAATACAGAATAAAGAATGAGTGAACTTGAATTAGATTATTAGAAAATATACAACCTAAAGAACAGAGATAAAAGAAATGGAAAAAAAAATACAACCTCAGAGATATGTGGGACACTTTTAGATGCACAACCATATGCAAAATGAAAGTACCAATAGGAGAAGACAGAATTGAGCAGGAGCTCTTGTAAGGCAGACCTGGTGGTCAAAAATCTCTCAGCATTTGCTTGTCCATAAGGATTTTATTTCTCCTTCACTTATGAAGCTTAGTTTTGCTGGATATGAAATTCTGGTCTGGAAACTATTTTCTTTAATAATGTTGAATATTGTCCCCCACTCTCTTCTGGCTTGTATGGTTTCTGCTGAGATCCACTGTGAGTCTTATGGGCTTCCCTTTGTGGATAAAAACCTTTCTCTTTTTGGCTGCCCTTAATATTTTTTCCTTCATGTCAACCTTGGCAAATCTGGTAATTATGTGCCTTAGGGTTGCTCTTCTTGAGGATTATATTTGTGGTGTTCTCTGTGTTTCTTGAATTTGAATGCTGGCCTGCCTTGCGAGGTTGGGAAGTTCTCCTGGATAATATCCCAAAGAGTGTTTTCCAACTTGGTTTTATTCTATCCTTCTCTTTCAGGTACACTGATCAAACATAGATTTGGTCTTTCCACATAATCCCATATTTTATGGAGGCTTTGTTCATTTCTTTTCACTCTTTTTTGTCTAATCTTGTCTTCTTGCTTTATTTCATTGTGTTGATCTTTATTCTTTGTTATGCTTTCTTCTGCTTGATCAATTTGGCCATTGAAACTTGTGTATGCTTCACGAAGTTCTCGTGCTGTGTTTTTCAGCTCCATCAGGTCATTTACTTTTTTCTCTAAACTGGTGTTATTGTAGTTAGCATTTTGTCTAACCTTTTTTTAAGGTTCTTAACTTCTTTGCATTGGGTTATAACATGCTTTTTTAGCTCAGATAAGTTTGTTACTACCCTCCTTCAGAAGCCTGCTTCTGTCAATTCATTAAACTCATTCTCCATCCGGTTTTGTTCCATTGCTGGTGAGACACTGTGATTACTTGGGGGAAAAGAGGTGTTCTGGTTTTTGGAGTTTTCAGCCTTTTTGAGCTGGTTTCTTCCCATCTTCATGGATTTATCTACCTTTGGCCTTTGAGGTCAGTGACTTTTTTATGGGGTCATTGAGTGGGTGTCCTTTTTGTTGATGTTGAAACTGTTTCTTTCTGTTTGTTAGTTTTCCTTCTAACAGTCAGGCCCCTCTGCTGTAGATCTGCTGGAGTTTGCTGGAGGTCCACTCCAGACACTGCTTGCCTGGAAATCACCAGTGGAGGCTGCATAAGAGCAAAGATTGCCACCTGTTTCTTCCTCTGGTAGTTTTTTCCCAGAGCGGTAACCACCAGATGCCAGCCAGAGGTCTCCTGTATGAGGTGTTTGTCAGTCCCTGCTGAGCCATGTCTCCCAGTCAGGATACATGGGGGTCAGGGAATCACTTGAGCAGGCAGTCTGTCCCTTATCTGAGCTTGAATGCTGTGTTGGGAAATCTGCTGCTCTCTTCAGAGCTGCCAGGCAGATATGTTTAGGTCTGCTAAAGCTGTAGCAGGTACTCTGTCCCAGGAGCTCTTTTCCCAAGTGCTCTGTCCCAGGATGGTGGGGGCTTTATTTATAAGTCTCTGATGGATTGCTTCATTTTTTCAGAGATTTCCTGCCCAGTGAGGAAATCTAGTGAGACAGTTTGCCTGCAGCTACTGAGCTGTGTTGGACTCCACCCAGTGTGAACTTCCCTGGCAGCTTTGCTTACAATGTAGGGTTGAAACAGTCTACTGGAGCCTCAGCAATAGCGGATACCACTCCCCTCACTAAGCTTGAATGTTGTAGGTTGAGCTCAAATTGCTGTGCTTGCTACCAGAATTTCAAGTCAGTGGATCTTAGCTTGCTGGCCTCTGTGGGAGTGGGAGTCATGCAGGCAGACCACTTGGCTCCCTGGCTTCAGCCCCCTTTCCAGGGTAGTGAATGGCTTGGTCTTGCTGGCATTCCAGGCACCACTGGGGTATTTAAAAAAAAAAAAAAAACTGCTGTGGATATTTTGGTTTCTGCCCAAATGGCCACCCAGTTTTGTGCTGAAATCCCAGGGCCCTCATGGTTGTGTAGGTACTGGAGTGAATCTCCTGGTCTGTGGGTTGTGAAGACTGTGTGAAAGGCACAGTATCTGGGCTGGAGTGCAGGGAACAGCCCCTAATGGCTTTCCTTGGCTAGGAGAGGGAGTTCCCCAGCCCCTTGCACTTTCCAGGTGAGGTGACGCTCCATCCTGCTTCAGGTTGCCCTCCTTGGGCTGCACCCACTGTCCAACCAGTGCCAATGAGATGAACCAGTTTTCTTAGTGGGAAATGTGGAAATCACCCGCCTTCTGCATCGATCTCACTGGGAGCTGCGTACTGGAGCTATTCCTATTTGGCCATCTTGCCCAAGAATACTGAAGTTTTACAAGATCCTAAAGTACCTTCAAAATAAAAAGATTAAAAATAATTAGTGATGATTTAGTAAAGCTTATTTTATTTTAGTTCTTCCTACTGTAAATATTATATTTTACTATTATATCAGTTTTGTTGACTTAAATCTTTGACTAATATGAAATATTAACTCATGTCATATAATAGAGTACATAGTGTACAAATATTTTCTAAACTAATCCTTTGTCCCTCAGGTAAAGAGTGTGACATAACCTATAGACAATTAAGGTCTGAGAGGTTTTCAAGGTCCTCCTTTCCCAAGTGTGCTTCTCCTAAGGCTTATTTCTTCTAGTTAGGGTTCACCAACTCCCAAATGCAAGTAGAAGAAAAAGTCTATTTCAGCTGAATGAATCAATTCTTTACATTAATTTCATTGTGCTAATGTTATACTTTCCTAAGGTAAGCAGAGAGATTCAGGAAACCAGGATACCTAACAGGAAGATTTGAAGAGAGCACAGCCTGGGAAGTTATGAGATACAGCTTTGATAGCTTTTAGACTTTATTTATGTCCTGCTTTTGCAAGGTCTTTTGAAAACTGATTACTTTTCCTTTTAGGTGAAATAAGTCAAATTTGCTAAACTCACTTGCCTCTTCTTTAATCCACAAGTATTTTTGAATAACTACAATTTGAGGTAATAATGGAAAACTTTATAAGGAAAAAATGTGAGCCATACACCAGAATTATAGAACAAATATTAGCTCTGAGGCTTTTTGATTGAGGGAAAACAATCGTAAGTGCTTAAATTCTTTTGTGTGTGTGTGTGTGTGTGTGTGTGTGTGTGTGTGTGTAGACAATGTTTTACTCTGTCACCCAGGCTGCAGTGCAGTGGTGCAATCTAGTCTCACTACAGCCTGAACCTCCTAGGTTCAGTCAATCCTACTATCTTAGTCTCCTGTACAGCTGGGACTACAAGTGTGCACCACTACCCCTGGATAATTTTTGTATTTTTTGTAGCGACAGGGTTTTGTTGTGTTGTCTAGGCTGGTCCTGAACTTTTGGGCTGAAGCGATCCACCTGCCTCGGCTTACCAAAATCCTGGCATTATAGGCATAAGCCACCATGCCTAGCCCTAAGTGCTTAAATTCTAATGAGTTAAATGATCTATATTCTCTTCTGGATAGTAACAGAAAAGGTTACAAAATTACAGAGAGGTGTATTCCTTTAAAAACAAGTCTGTAATCCAGTCCCAAGAAGGATCTGTTGTGAGGCAGGCCATGAGACCTCATCTACAGCATTGCCTTAATAAAGTGCTGTGTCAACAGCAACTTGGCTTCTGGAGCACAAAAGTTAAAAAGTAAAGGATGAATATTATTTTTCATTACTTCATAAAGTCTGTTGAAAAATATATTTTAACAGAATAAAACTATATTGTGTTAGTTAAAACATGCTTGGTTTTTAAAAATTTTTCTTTTGACTGAAAATAGACAGAGGAAGGATACCTAGCAAACCTCTGATGGTGAGAAGAGTCAAAAAGGCTAATTGCTGAGCCCCACATTGCATCACAAATAGAAGACAAAAAGAAGTAAGAAGAAGTAATGGCAGGGTGAAGACAGTGGTCCAGACAAAAAAAAAAAAAAGCAAAATTCACAAAGCCTGGAAATCAAGGTGATTATGATATATAACCTTGTATGAAGGGAGGTAGTAGTGAAGATAGTCGGCTTTGTTGAAGAACATGGTATAAAGAAGGGGTTGAAAGTTCCAACTATTAAGAGAGGTGGCTGGAGAAGTCAGACAAAGATTCTTCTATATTCTGGCAAGAGGAGGTCATAGTTTCAACTGAAATAGAGCTGATGGGAATGATGAGAAATGAGGGAATTCTAGAAATATTAACAAGAGTAAAGGCAAGAAGAGGCTGTGTCTTTTATAGATAGAGAAGAAAAGACCAAAGTCAAGGATTTTTCCCAGTATTCAATTAAAGCAATAAGAAGCTGGTATTACCAGTCTCTGAAATGGTGCTACATATGAAGAAGTGTATTTGGCAAATGTGGTCAAGACAGATAATGGGTGGAGGCAGAGGCTACTGTTGGTGCAGGGCGGTCAAGCCTCAAATTGGGGCTTAGCTCAGGAGGGTTCTTGGCTTTGGTAAGGAAAGAGTTCACGAGCAAACTGGTAGTAGAAGGAAACAGTTTTATTTGTATTTTTTATTTTTTTTAATTGTACTTTAGGTTCTGGGGTACATGTGCAGATCATGCAGGATTGTTACATAGGTACATACATGGCAAGGTGGCTTTCTGCCTTGCCATCACCTATATCTGGTATTTCTCCCCTCATTATCTCTCCCAACTTTCCCCACCCCACTGTCCCTAGCCCCCTGCTATTGACCGCAGTGCATGATGTTCCACTCCCTGTGTCCATGTGTTCTAATTGTTCAATACCTACCTATGAGTGATAACATACTACGCTTGGTTTTCTGTTCTTGTGTCAGTTTGCTGAGAATGATGGTTTCCAGATTCATCCATGTCCCTATGAAGGATACAAACTCATCATTTTTATGGCTGTGTAGTATTCCATGGTGTATATGTGCCACATTTTCTTTATCCAGTCTATCATTGATGGACATTTGTGTTGGTTCCAGGTCTTTGCTGTTGTAAACAGTACCTCAATGCACATATGTGTGCATGTGTCTTTATAATAGAACAATGTATAATTCTTTGGATATATACCCAGTAATGGGATTTCTGGGTCAAGTGGTGTTTCTATTTCTAGGTCCTTGAGGAATTGCCACACGGTCTTCCACAATGGTTGAACTAATTTACACTCCCACTAACAGTGTAAAAATGTTCCTATTTCTCCACATCCTTTCCAGCATCTGTTGTCTCCAGATTTTTTAATGATCAACATTCTAACTGGTGTGAGATGGTATCTCCGTGTGGTTTTGATTTGCATTTCTTAATGACCAGTGATGATAAGCATTTTTTCATATGTTTGTTTGCCTTCTCGATGTCTTCTTTTGTAAAGTGTCTGTTCGTGTCCTTTGCCCACTTTTTAATGGGTTTGTTTGTTTGTTTCTTATAAATCTGTTTTACTTCTTTGTCGATTCTAGATATTAGCCCTTTGTCATCTGGGTAGATTGCAAAAATTTTTTCCCATTCTGTTGATTGCTTGTTCACTCTAATGATTGTTTCCTTTGCTGTACAGAAGCTCTGGAGTTTAATTAGATCCCATTTGTCTATTTCGGCTTTTGTTGCGTTGCTTTTGGGGTTTTAGCCATGAAGTCCTTGCCTATGCCTATGTCCTGAATGGTTTTGCCTAGATTTTCTTCTAGGGTTTTTATTGAGGTGGCAGTGTTAAAGCTCCATGACTGTTCCTGTAGATCATGGCTTCCCCTTAGGCACTGTGTTGAGAGTAGCAGCTCAAAGGCAGTTCTGCAGTCATATTTACATCCACTTTTAATTAAAGAGAAGATTATGCAGAAGTTTCTAGAAATAGAACACTAACTTCCAAGTTGTTGGGTCATTCCCATGGAAAGGGGTAGTGACTTCAGGGCTTTGCCATGGCAGTGGCAAACTGACATGGCATACTCCTGGGCATGCCTTATGGAGAGGTGGTTCCAACTCTTCCCTGTTTTATCTAGTCCTCAATCTGGTCTGATGTCTGAGCCTGACCTCCACAGTCAAATCCCACCATCTACTTCACCATTACTAATAATTCTACACATTTTAGTTCATCTTCACATTACATTAATTTGGGAATCCTTTTCCCTTTATAGTCTCTTTTGTACAAAACTGAACACTTTTCTCTAAATAAAACTTGGATAAGAGAAAATTAGAAACACTCCCATAGTTGCTATTTTAAAGTTACCCACTCAAGTGGATCATGGTATGTCCATAGCTGAGGAACAGCCTGAGCAATTTAGACAAAAACACAGATTGTTACCTGAACTATTCAGATAATCAAAAATAAAATAGTGAGAGACATTTTTCTGTTATCCCAGCAATGACCCTAAAGCCTTTCTTTGTTTGATTAACTGTAATCAAAGCAAAGCTTAAATGATTTTATAGAGGAACAATGAATGTTTAAAATTTAATCTCCTTTAACTTTAAATAAAAAGAATTTGTTTTCCTTAGTGACTACAGTTAGAACATGTTTTAGACCTTCAGTCATGTCCAAAAACATCCAATAACACTGACTCAGATCCAGAAAAAAAACCTTTTTTTTCGTATACTCTTGATGGTAAGTTAACTTGATTTTCTTAAGAACTGCCTCAGCTATTTTCAGAGTGTGAGTTAAAATGTCTGAAGTTTGAGAGGAAACAGATCATCTTGGGAAATCACTTTGGACGACAAGGAAACTTTAACATTCAAACCACATCAATCATGGGGGTGGAGAACTACTACTAAGCACCATATGAAAATAGTTGGGCAGTTTCCAAAGACAGAGAAAAAATCTATAACAAGGACTGCAATGTTTAGTTTTAGGCATGGGGTTCTTTCGTTTAAAATACTTTTTTAGTTGTAAAAAGATATATTTCCTTATATGTTATACTGGCTGATTTTTTTTCCCTACACTAGCTAACACCAGCACCATTGGGAAAAGAACTGTACTGTCTTTGGTTGTTGAAGGATACCTACACTGTTGAATAAGAGATACATACATATTTCTTGCTCCAAAAATTACCAGCTGACAGTCTATTTTATATAATGAAATTTCACCATTAGAAATTGTTTTTCTGAGAATATTTACAAATCATCCGGTAATTATTTTTACATTGCCTTTATTTTATTTTTTATTTCAATAGGTTTTGGTGGGAACATGTGGTGTTTGGTTAGATGGTTTTTGGTGATGATTTCTGAGATTTTGGTGCAACCATCACCCAAGTTGTGTACACTCTTCCTAATGCATATGTAGTCTTTTATTTCTCACCTCCTTCCATCCCTTCCCCAGAGTCCCCAAAGCCTACTGTATCATTCTTATGCCTTTGCACCCTCATAGCTTAGCTCTCACTAATGAATGAAAACATACGACATTTGCTTTTTTATTCTGGAGTTACTTCACTTAGAACAATGGTCTCCAATTCCATCCAGGTTGCTGCAAATGCCAGTATTTTGCTCTGTTTTATGGTTGAGTAGTTGAGTAGTATTCCATGGTGTATGTGTGTGCATATATATATATATATATATATATATGCATTACACAAAAAAATTGCATATCTATCTATCTATCTATAGATAGATAGATAGATAGTAGTATTCCATGGTGTGTGTGTGCATACATATATATTTGCACATATATATGTGCATATGTGTGTATATATGTGCATATACATATATATGTGTATATACATATATATTTGCACATATATATATGCACACACACACTGTGGAATACTACTATCTATCTATCTATCTATGCAAGTATCTTTTTTGTATAATGACTTCTTTTCTTCTGGGTAGGTACCTAGTAGTGGGATTATTGGATCAAATGGTAGATCTACTTATATTTCTTTAAGGAATCTTTACACTGTTTTCCATAGTGGTTGTACTAGTTTACATTCCCACCAACAGTGTAAAATGTTCCTTTTCACCACATCTATACCAACATCTATTATTTTTTGATTTTTTGATTATGACCATTCTTGTGGGAGTAAGGCGGTATTGCATTGTGGTTTTGATTTGCATTTCCCTGATTGTTACTGATGTTGAGCAGTTTTTCATATGCTTGTTGCTCATTTGTATATCTTCTTTTGAGAATTGTCTATTCATGTCTTTAGCCCACTTTGTAATGGGCTTTTCTTTTTTTCCTTGCTGATTTGTTTGAGTTCTTTGTAGATTCTGGTTATTAGTCCTTTGTCAGATGTATAGATTGTGAAGATTTTCTCTCACTCTGGGTTGTCTGTTAACTCTACTGATTACTTCTTTCTTCCTTTTTTTTTTTGTTTTTGAGATGGAGTTTCACTCTTGTTGCCCAGGCTAGAGTACAATGGCATGATCTCAGTTTACCACAACCTCCACCTCCTGGGTTCAAGCAATTTTCCTGCCTCAGCTGGGATTACAGACATGTGCCACCATGCCTGGCTAATTTTGTACTTTAATAGAGATGGGATTTCTCCGTGTCAGTCAGGCTGATCTCAAACTTCTGACCTCAGATGATTTGCCCACCTCGGCCTCCCAAAGTGCTGAGATGATTATTTATTTGCTGTACAGAAGCTTTTTACTTTAATTAAGTCCTATCTGTTTATCTTTGTTTGTGTGTGTGTATGTGTTTGCTTTTGAGTTCTTGGTCTTTGCCTCAGTGTCTAAGAGGGTTTTTCCGATGTTACCTTCTAGAATTTTTATGGTTTTGGATCTTATATTTAAGTATTTAATCCAACTTGAGTTGATTTTTTATAACATGAGAGATGGGATCTAGTTTTGTTCTTCTACATGTGGCTTGCCAATTATCCCAGCACAATTTGTTGAATAGGGTATCCTTTCCCCATTTTGTGTTTTTGTTTGCCTCATCAAAGATCAGTTGGCTCTAAGTATTTGACTTCATTTCTGGGTTCTCTATTCTGTTCCATTTGTCTATGTGCCTATTTTTCTACCAAAACCATGCTATTTTGGTGACTATGACCTTATAGTATAGTTTGATTTTGGGTTATGTGATGCCTCCAGATTTGTTCTTTTTGCTTAATCTTGCTTTGGCTATACAGGCTCCTTTTGGTTCCATATGAGCTTAAGGGTAGTGTTTTTTGTTTGTTTTTTTGTTGTTGTTGTTTTGTTTTGTTTTGTTTTCAGTTCTGTGAAGAATGATGGTGCTATGTGCAACGTGATTGCATTGAATTTGTAGATTGCTTTGGGCAGTATGGTAATTTTCACAATATTGATCCTACTCATCCACAAGCATGGGATGTGTTTCCATTTGTTTGTTTTGTTTTTTATTTCTTTCAGCAGTGTTTCGTAGTTTGCCTTGTAGAAGACTTTTGGCTCCTTTGTTAGGCATATTCCTAAGTATTTTATTTCATTTTTGCAGCTATTGTAAAAGGGGTTGAGTTCTTGATTTGATTCTCAGCTTGGTCACTGTTGGTATATAATAGAGCTACTGATTTGTGTACATTACTTTTGTATCCTGAAACTTTACTGAATTCATTTACTAGTTCTAGGAGCTTTTAGGATGAGTCTTTGGGATTTTCTAAGTTATTGTCGTGATATGATGATACTATCATATCAAGAGCAAACAGCAACAGTTTGAGTTCATTTTTATCAATTTGAATGCCATATACTTTTTTACATGCAATACTAGAAAAGAAAGGTAAAAGAAGCAAAGATGGAAGACATAGACGTGGTGGTTAGGTATCTAGAGGATCTCAGGAGATCTTGAGATGTCATGAGAAAAGAATGAGAGTAGGGACAATGATAGTTAAAAAGGATGGTGGAAACGCACGTCGTAAACAAGTTTGTCAACCTCATAGTTTTCAGATAGCTGGGTCTGTGGTCAACAGTAAAAGAAGGGAGTTGAGTAACTTATCTACATCTCTGATCATTACTGATTTTCTGTCTACATACATAAACACACTTCTAATACATGCATATATATATATATATATATATTTATTTACTTATAGAAAATATAATCTTTATACGTATCAGATATAAAAGAGTGTGTGGGTATCAGTAACTTATGATGTAACTATCTTTTTTGTATGTGGTGCCCCATGTGTCTGCCTGATAGAGTCATATTTGTATTACTAGTAGTTGAGCACATAATTAAGCAGTCCTCTCTTCATTAGTCCCAACAGCTTGAGATAACTGTATCTGCTAGGTGGAGGAGTCTCTGGGGTCAAGAGAGGTTAATGTTAGTGAAGGTAA
Source organism: Sapajus apella (assembly GCF_009761245.1). Lineage (NCBI taxonomy): Eukaryota > Metazoa > Chordata > Mammalia > Primates > Cebidae > Sapajus > Sapajus apella. The sequence goes on along the minus strand of NW_022436941.1, from coordinate 11,792,613 downwards.
TACAAAAAGGAAATCATAGAGACACCATAACATTAGGTATCAGTCTACTTGATATGGAGGTATATAATACATTAATAAATAGTTACTGTCTGGGCATTGTATTTGGGCAAAACATAAAGAACAAAACAAGAATGGCCTTGACCTTGTAGAGCTTAAAATATTAATATTAATCAAATAATCTCATAGAAGAGTAGTATTGAATTACAACTACAACAAGTACCATAAAGAAAAAGGAACATGATTTCTAGGGTATTTAAGCCAAGATATCTGAGAGAGAGAGATGTTCACAAACACACATATGTGGAGATATGGAAGGGGGAGATGGACAAGGGATGCTTCTTTGAAAGTGAAAGGATTGAGCTAAGATCTGGTGTCTGTGTAGTAATAGCTCTCTCTAGGTGAGTAGGGAGAGAAGAAATGTATGTGGAGACAGAGTAAGAGAGTGAGAGCCAGGAAACAGGAATACAATGACAGGAGGAAATACGGTGTATTCTAAGAAATAAGAAATGGTGAGTGCAGCATCTGTATAAAGAAGAGTGGGGGAGAGTGGTTTAAAATGAAGTAGCAGGCAGAAAGCAAACCAATTTCAGAGCTTTAGGCCCAGTTCAGGATTTCTTTTTTAAAGAGGAAGAACTGAGAATCCAATAAAATATTTTAAGCAGATATGTTTTAGCAAAATTTGTGCTGGCTGCATTGTGTAGAATGTATTGGAGAGGAATACAAATGACCAGTTAAGAATCTATTGTAGGAAGCTGAGTAAAGGTGATATGAGATGGCATTCTTGGGATGAGATCCCAGTGTAAAAAGAAATGTATTTTGGTTTTAGATGTGTTGAGATTGCGAGCCCTTGAAATACCAAAGAGAGAATGTTAAGTGGCAGAAAGATATCTGCATTTTGAGCTCAGTGAATATGTCTGGAATGTCAAGAGCCACTTAACACCTCTTGCTCCATCTGTAAGAATAAAATGGCATGCTGAGATTGGAGCTCCCTCGAGCTCCAAGTTTACCTTCTGATCATGTACATGTAGAGATTTTAATGCATGTATTGAATTTTATTTTGCATTCCTTACCTTCGAAAAGCCTGAACTTTATCGTATAGCACATATAGTAAACATCATAAGTGACTTCTCTTTTAATTTATTATAAATGTGGCATTTAAAATTACATTTTATAATTTTTTAGTATTGTTGATTGAAAAAAATTCCCAACAATTAGCCTTCATTAACAATTTTATAGAAAATTGTCCAGTTAATTTGGTGATTCATTCCACAAAATATTTATTGCACTTCTACTACAGGCAGGACTGTCTTCCAGGTGCTGGAGATACAGCACTAAACAAACAGAAAAAATAACATCTACCCACAAAGAGCTTACAATTTATTAAGTTATATTTGTTTTCGCACAGTATAATATATATTAAACAAATAAATTTACTATACAGTTTACTAGATAATGATAAATATTGAAAAGAAAGCATTGAGAAGGGAAAGAAGTTGGGAAATGTATGCATGTTGAAAACACTTACATTTTGAAGAGTGGCCAGGAAAGATCTCATTGAGGAGCTGATATTTGAGAAAAAACAAAACAAAAGAACTCTGAGAGAGTGAACTGTATAGATAGTGGAGAAAAAAAATTTCCAGACATATAGAAAACAAATAACGAAATGGCAGACACAAATCCTACTTTAATATTAAATGCATTAAATTCAAATGCATCAAATTCTTCAGTTAAAGGGCAGAGATTGAAATAATAGATATAAAAAATTATTCAGTTATATGTTGTCTGCAAAAGATAGCATTAGTCAAACAGTCAAAAAATGGAAATAACTGAAATTTTTATCAATGGGTGAATGAATAAACAAAATGTGACTTATCCATACAACAGAATATTTATTATTCGTCGATAAAAAATAACAAAGTACTGGTACATGTTATATTGATGAACCTTGAAAACATTATTCTAACTGAAAGAAGCCAGACACAAATGCCTGCATGGTGTATGCCTGCATTATATGAAATATCTACAATAGGCAAACCTAGGGAATGTATAGATTAGGGGTTGTCAGAAGGTGGATGTAGAAATAATGGGGAGTACCTGCTTTTGATATAGAATTTCTTTTGGTGGTCATGAAAATGTTCCAAAATGCTATAGTGTTGATGGTTGCATAACCCAATGAATATACTAAAACCACATCAAAATGATAATCATATGGTATGCAAATTATGTCTCAAAATAAATAATTACCATAGTTCAATTAAACAACTAACATGGCACATTGGAAATTGAGCCAAATAGAAGTTCTCAAATTGGAAATAACAATAATAAAAATGAAAAGTAGTAGATGGTGAAAACAGCAGAGTAGAGATAGTTAAACAGAGAATTTGCAAACTGGAAGATAATTTAGAAAAAATATCCACGATGAACAACTAAGAGAAAAGTGATAGAAAAGAAGAAAATAGGATAAAAGCATAAAGGACAAGGTAAAAAGTCTAACACAAATACAGTTAGAGTCCTATAAAGAGAGTAAAGAGAAAAAGAGAGAAAAGAGTGGAAGCAATAGTTGAAGAGATTATGCCTAAGCATTTTCCATAACTGAAAATGATTCAAGCTACAGGTTCATGAACTCCAAGTGGAGTAACAAAACCCCACCCAGATATACAATAAAAATGTTTAAAATCTAAAGACACAGAGAAAAAAATTCAAAAATGGGTAGAAAACAATATCATATTATTGCCGAAGGAGCACGTATTTGACTGACTATTGACAAACTTCTTGAGAAATAAGAGAAGCCAGGAAACAAGGGAAGGTTATATTCAGAGAGCTAAAAAAAATGGCCAAAACCAAATTATGGTCCCATGTAAACCTTATTCCAAGAAAGAAGGAAAATAAGATATTTTCAACTAAAGAAATAATCATTAAAATAATATTTTTAAAATAGCAAAGCATATTCTTTGAAAGAATATAATATCTGATGAAAAGTTAGAGTAATATAAAAGATTGACTAGTGATAATTAGTAAAGCAGAAGATATGAAGAAATTACTCAAATTGCAATATTGTGAAAAAAAGAAATGAAAAATATATGAGTAGCCAAGTAATATAGTGGGTAGATTGAAAATGTCTAATATATGTTTAATGGGAGTCACAAAGAAGGTAGTTGAGAAGAAGAGATGATGTTTAAAGGGATAGAGAATCTTACAGAACTGGTGGAAAATGAAGATTCAGGAGCAAACCTTAGGAAATTGTGCAAAGTAAAGATTTTCAGACTGAATATAAAGTCAGTTTGTAAATAAAACAGATAATTTCAACAATATTTAGGGAAACTGGAAGGTAGTGAAGTATAAGTTGTAGAATGTAAAAGAAATACAACTGTTGACATTAACTGTATTCCCAGGTACATTTTTATTCAACAACAGAGTTGAAACACAGCCATTTTCAGACAACAAAAACTTTGTATTTAATTACTAGTCGACTTTAACTAAAGAAATTTTAAAAGAGAAATGAATGTCTGAGATGTAGGATAAAATGATGTTCAAATAAATAGTTGAACTTGTAGACAAACTTAAATTAACATCAATTGTTTAAAACAATAATAGCAATTCCTAATATTGTAGTTAACAAAACAACAAAAAAGCACCAAAATAAAGTATGAGAGGCTGAAGGGGTTGGTGATTGTAATTTAATATGCCGAAGAAGCCCTTGATCCTTTAGGAATAACAGAGATATTAAATGTTATTAGATTTTAGATCACACATGCACACTTAAACTTTAAGTCAAAATAAAATAGAACTAGAATGTATAACTTCCAAAGCAATAGACATATAAAACTGAAAATACTAAGTATGACTTACAAATTATAAAGTACGTGAAGTTATAATGAATGTGAAGCTGCAAATAAAGGGGGTAATATTTTCATCATTCATACTCAATATCTGATTTCCATTTTAATACATATTACTACATAGACTTTTATAGCATATAATTTTCTCTTATTTACTTTTTGAATTTTATGATGTGAAATTTTAAGTATACAACAAAACTCCTACAACAAATTAATTTCAAGCAATTTTTCATTGTTCGTGTTAACTAAACAAATTCTCACATCTTTTTTTGGTGAGTTATGATTAAAAGCATTTGATTAAATATGATTATATTTATATCTTCTGAATGCTACCATCTATGTAACATCATTATACTAAAATATCCATAGCTTTATTATTCTCACCTATTTGTGCCAATTAATGTATGTGTTTGTTTCTCTTGGTATTCAATTTATGAAGAAATCATGTGTTGTTATTCTAAAATTTTTAGTTGTTGTGGGTATATACTAGGTGTACATATTTATAGGATTTTGTTATGGGTATAAATTTGTTGTGGGTATATAGTAGGTGTACATATTTGTGGGATGTGTATATGCATGCAATGCGTAATAACCACATAAGGGCAAATTGAATAAGCATTACCTCCGGCACCCATCCTTTGACTTTCAAACAATTCAGTCATACTCTTCTAGTGATTTTTAAATGTACAATTAAATTATTTTTTACTGTAGTCACCCTCCTGTGCTAGCAAACAGTAGGTCTTATTTATTTTTCTGAACAATTTTTTGTGCCCATCAATTATCTCTACTTCCTGCCCACCACACCCACTACGCTTCTCAGCCTCTGGTAACTGTCTTCTATTCTTTATTTCTATGAGTTCAATTGTTTTAATTTTTAGGTCCCACAGGTAAGTGAAAATGTGGAATATTTGTCTTTCTGTGGCTGGCTTATTTTACTTACCATAATGACCTCCAGTTCCATCTATGTCATTGCAAATGACAGGATCTCATTCTTGTTTATGGCTGAATAGTATTTTGTTGCATATATGTACCACATTTTCTTTATTTCTTCGTTTGTTGATGGACAGTTAGGTTACTTCAAATATTGGCTATTGTGAATAGTGCTACAATAAACACAGGAGTGCCAATATCTCTTTAATATACTGATTTCCTTTTTGGGGGGTATATACTTAGGAGTGGTATTGCTTGATCATATTGTAGCTCCACTTTTAGTTTTTTGAAGAACCTCCAAACTGTTCTCCACAGCAGTTGTATTAATTTACATTCTCACCAACAATGTAGGAGGATTCACTTTTCTCTAAATCCCCACCAGCATTTGTTATTGCTTGTCTTTTGGATAAAAGCCATTTTACTAAGGTGAGATAATAACTCATAGTTTTGATTGTATTTCTCTTATATCAAGGATATTGAGATCTATTCATATATCTGCTTGCCATTTATATGTCTACTCAGATCTTTATTTTTAATCAGATTATGAAATTTTTTTTCTATTGAATTGTTTGAAATCCTTAGATATTTTAGTTATTAATCCTTTATCAGATGGATGGTGCAAATATTTTCTCTACTTCTATGTGTTGTTTATTCACTTTGTTGATTGTCTACTTTGCTATGCAGAAGCTTATTAACTTGATGTGATCCATTTGTCCATTTTTGCTTTGGTTGATTGTGCCTATGGGGTATTACTTAAGAAGTCATTGCTCACTCCAACGTCCTGTAGAGTTTCCCCAATGTTTATTTTTTCTTGTTGTTTCATAGTTTGAGATCTTAGATTTAAGTCCTTAATCAATTTTGAATTGATTTTTGTATAAAGCAAGCAATAGAGATCAAGTTTCATTCTTCTGCATATGGATACCTTTTTCCATTTATTGAATATATTGTCTTTTCCCCCAGTGAATGTTCTTGGAAACTTTGTTGAGAATGAGTTACCTGTAGGTGTGTGGATTTGTTTCTGGGTTCTTTATTATGTTCCATTAATCTACATGTCTGTTTTCATGCCAGTGCTTTGCTGTTTGGTTGCTATAGCTCTGCACTATAATTTGAAGTCAGGTAATGTAATTCCTCCAGTTTTGCTATTTTTACTAAGAATAACTTTGGCTATTCTGTATTTTTTTGTGATTCAAAATACATTTTAGGATTATTTTCTTTATTTCTGTGAAGAATGTCATTTGTATTGTGATAGAGATTGCATTAAATCTGTAGATTGCTTTGGGTAGTATGGACAATTTAACAATATTGATTTTTCCAATCCACGAACTTGGGATATCTTTCTATTTTTGTGTGTATCTGCTTCAATTTCTTTCATCAATGTTTTACAGTTTTCATTGGAGAGATCTTTCACTTCTTTGGTTAATTTCTAGGTATTTAATTTTCTTTGTAGCTATCGTAAATGGGATTACTTTTTTGATTTCTTTTTCAGATCGTTCACTGTTGGCATATAGAAATGCTACTGATTTTTGTATGTTGATTTTTGATACTGGGTTCTGGGACCTGGGGGAGGCTCAGCTTGCTCCTTGGTGGGTGGTGTTCGTCCAGGCTCTTGGTTTCACTCATCCAAGAATGGGAGAGGGGACCACACTGGGCACAGTGAGCAATTAAGTAAATATCAGACCCCAAAGAGTTTTGCAGAAAGTGATTTATTTAGGCAGAGAAAGAGAAAAAGGAGAGAGAAAAGATGAGAGAGAGAAGCTTCCATGATATTGTGGAAGAGGATCCAGACATGGAGTCCAAAGAGGTGTGGAAGAAGGGGACGTTTAACCTGGGAGGAATTCCTGCCCCTTTCAGGTTTTCTGGGCCTATGAAAGGAGTTCCTTTAAACTTCCACTGGAGTGATTGATCTTTGATTTTTTCTTGCACGCACAAAAGTTTAAACAAAGACCTTTAAGATCCCAGGTGGAGAGGGGGGTGGTATAGTGCTGGAAAGTTCTTGCCCTTACACCCCCGTGTGGACCTTGGAAGAGAATACATACCCTCATTTTGTATCCAGCAACTTTACTGAATTGGTTTATCAGTCCTAATAATTTTTTGGTGGAGTCTTTAGGTTTTTCCAAATATAAGATTATATCATCTGTAAGTAAGAATAATTTGATTTCCTGCTTTCCAATATAGATGATACCCATTATACCTTTCTCTTGTCTGATTGGTCTAGCTTGGTCTTCCAGTACTATGTTGAATGTGGTAACAGTGGTCATCATTGTCATGTTCCAGATCTTACAAGAAAAGCTTTCAGTTTTTCCCCATTCAGTATAATACTAGCTGTGAGTGTGTCACATATGGCTTTTATTATATTAAGATATGTTCCTTCTATACCCAGTTTTTTGAGGGTTTTTAACATGAAGGGATGTTGAATTTTATCAAATGCTTTCTCAGCATCAATTGAAATGATCATATTATTTGTATCCCTCATATGTTGCTGATATGTAATGTTGTTTACATAAAATATGATATATTGCATGTATTGCATAGATAGATTTGCATATGTTGAACCATCCTTGCATCTCTGGGATAAATCCCACTTGGTCATGATGAATGAGGTTTTCAATGTGTTGTTGAATTCAGTTTGCTAGTATTTTATTGAGGATTTTTGCATATCAGTGATATTGACATGTAGTTTTCTTTCTTGATATTTATTTGTTTGGTTTTGTATTGGGGTAATTCCAGTCTTGCAGAATGAGTTTGGAATTATTCCCTCCTCCTCTATTTTTCAGAATAGCTTGAGTAGTATTTATTTTAGTTCTTCTTTAAATTTTTGGTAGAATTCAGCAGTGAAGTCATTGGGTCCTGGGGTTTGTCTTTGTTAGAAGACTTAATTATAGCTTCAATCTCATTACTTTTATTCATCTGTTCAGATTTTGGATTTATTTATGGTTCAATCTTGGTAGGTTGTATTTATTTAGGAATTCATCCATTTCCTCAGGATTTTCCAATTTATTGGGATATAGTTGCTCATAGGGGCTACTAATGATCCTTTGAATTTATGTGTTATCAGTTGCAGTGTCTTCTTTCTCATATCTGACTTATTTATTTAGGTTTTCTCTCCATTTTTTAAATTATTATTCTGGCTAACAGTTTGTCCATTTTATTTAATTGTTCAAAAAGCCAACTTTTTGTTTCATTGATCTTTTGTATTGTTTTCTTCATGTCAATTTCATTTATTTCTGCTCTGATCTTTATTTCTTTTCTTCTGATTTTGGGTTTGATTTGCTCTTGCTTTTCTAGTTTGTTCTTTTTTTTTTTTCCCTCAAGTCTTGCTATGCCACTTAGGACAGAGTACACTGGCATGATCTTGGCCCACTGCAACTTCCAGCTCATGGGTACAAGCAATTCTCCTGCCTCAGCCTCCTGAGTAGCTGGGATTACAGGTGTATGCCACTACACCCAGGTAATTGTTGTGTCTTTAGTAGAAATAGGGTTTCATCATATTGAACTCATGGGCTCAAGTGATCCACCTGCCTCAGCTTCCCAAACTGCCTAGATTACAGGCAGAAGCCACCTTGTCTGGCCTGAATCATTAGGTTATTTATTTGAAGTTTCTCCTTCTTTTGATGTAGGCAATTATAGCTGTAAACTTCCCTCAATATTGCTTTCACTGTATTCCACAGGTTTTGGTATGTTATGTTTTCATTATTATTTGTATAATTTTTTTTTTAAATTTTCCTTTTAATGTCTTCATTGACTCACTGGTCATTCAGGAGCATATGGTGAAATTTACAAGTATTTGTATAGTTTCCAAAATTCCTTTAGTTATTGATTAGTAGTTTTATTTCATTCTGGTCAGAGAAGATATTTGATATTATTTCAATTATTTGAATGTTTTAGGACTTGTTTTGTGACTTAACATATGGTCTATCCTTGAAAATGATCTGTGTGCTGAGGAAAAGAATGTATATTCTGCAGCCATTGGATGAAATTTTCCATAAATATCTATCAGGTCCATTTGGCCTATAGTGCATATTAAGTCTGACATTGCTTTGTTGATTTTCTATCTGGAAGAATGGTTCAATTCTGAAAGCAGAGTGTTAAGGCATCTAGCTATTATTGTATTGGGGCCTATCTGTCTCTTTAGCTCTAATACTAATTGCTTTATATATCTGGGTTCTATAGTGTTGGGTGAATATGCATTTATAATTATTATGTTCTATTGTTGAATTGGCTCCTTTATCATTGTAGTGAACTTCTTTGTCTCTTCTTAAAGTTTTTGTTTTGAAATATATTTTTTTTTCTCATGTAAGTATAGCTACTTCTCTTTTTTGGTTTTCATTGGGATAGAATATCTGTTTCCATCCCTTTATTTTTAGTCTATATGTGTTTTTATAGGTGAAATGTATTTCTTGCAGGCAACAGAATCAATGGGCCTCATTTTTCTATCAATTCAGCCATTTTATGTCTTTTGACTAGAGAGTTTAGTCCATTTACATTAAATGCTATTATTGATAAGTTACTTGTTTTTCTGTTGGTTTGTGTTTTCTCTTTCTTCTTTCCTTCCTTCCTGTCTTCTTTTTAAAGAAGGTGATTTTCTCTGGAGGTATGATTTAACTTCTTTCTTTTTATTTTTTGTGCATCCATTGTATGTTTTTTGGTTTGAGGTTACCATGAGGCTTGCAAATACTATCTTATAACCCATTAGTTCAAGCTGGTAACAACTTAACACTGCTTGCATAAATTTTAAAAAAACAAGCTAAAAGAAAACTAACAGAAACTCTACACTTTAACTTTGTCTCCCTACTTTTTAATGTTGTGATGTGTTTATCTATATGTTATTGTACAGCTTATGTCCTGTTGTAGGTATTATTTTTGATAGTTTCATTTTTTACCCCTACTTAAGAGTTGTTTATACAGCAGAGTTATACTGTTATAATATTCTGGCTTTTTTCTGTGTGCTTACTATTACCAGTTTTGTACCTTCACATGATTTTGTATTGCTCATTAATGTCATTTTCTTTCTGACTTAAGAAATCTCTTTAATATTTCTTGTAGGACAGGCCTGGTGTTGATGAAGACCTTCAGCTTTTGTTTGTCTAGGAAAGTTTTTATTTCTCTTTCATATTTTAAGAATTTTTTTTTGCCAGATATACTATTCTAGGTAAAAGTTTTTTCCTTCAACCCTTTAAGTATGTCATGTCACTCTCTCCTTGTCTGTAAGATTTCCACTGAAAAGTATGCTCCCAAACACATTGGCATTCCTTTGTATGTAATTTGTTTTTCTTCTTGCTACTTTTAGAATACTTTCTTTATCCTTGACCATTAAGAGACTGAATCCTAAATGCCTTGAGGTAGTCTTCTTTAGATTAAATCTAGTTGGTATTCTGTAACTGTCTTATACTTGGATATTAGTATCTATAGGTTTCGGAAGTTCTCTGTTTTTAACCCTTTAAATAAACTTTGTATCCCTATCTCTTTTTTTGTCTCCTCTGTGAGGCCAATGACTCTTAGAGTTGCCCTTTTTGAGGCTATTCTAGATCCTGCAAGGATGATTCATTGTTTTTTATTCATTTTTCTCTTGTCTCCTCTGACTGTGTATTTTCAAATAGCCTGTCTTCAAGCTCACTAATTCTACCTTCTTCTTGATCAATTCTGCTATTAAAATACTCCAGTGTGTTCTTTAGTATGTCCATTGCATTTTTCAACTTTAGAATTTCTACTTATTCTTTGTAATTATTTCAACCTCTTGTTAAATTTATCTTGCAGACTTTTGAATTCTTTTTCTGTGTTATCTTGAATTTCTTTGAGTTTCCTCAACACAGCTATTTTGAATTCTCTGTCTGAAAGGTCACATATCTCTGTTTCTCCAGGATTGGTCCCTAATGCCATATTTAGTTTGCTTAGTAATATCATGTTTTCCTGGATGGTGCTGATGCTTATAGATATTCATCAGTGTCTAGGCATTTAAAAGTTAGATATTTACTGCAGACATTGAAGGCTTAGATTATTTGTACCCATCCTTCTTTGAAATGCTTTACAGGTATTCAAAAGAACTTAGGTGGTATGATCTAAGCCATATCTGCATTAGGGTTCACTGTGTAGCACTGAGGTTCTTGCAGACTCCTAGAGGTACCACCTGGGAGTCTTTAATAAAGTTCAAAAGAATTCTCTGGATTACCAGGCAAAGACTCGTGTTGTCTTCTCTTACTTTCTCCCCAATATAAACAGTCTTGCTGTCTCCATACTGAGCCATCTAGATGCTGTCCAGGAAACAGGTCCTTGGGTCAAAACCTTAGAAGTCTACCTGGCATTCTATTGTACTGCTGCTGAGCTGGCACTCAAGTCACAAGACACATTCCTTCCCACGCTTCCTTCCTCTTTCCACAGGCAAAAGAGATCTAGCCTATGGCTATAACCAGCAGTCCCATGGAGACTACTGCCAGGCTACCACTGATTTCACTGAAGGCCCAAGGGTGCTTCAGTCACCTCGTGGTGAATATTGCCAGTCCTTGGGCCCACCGTTTAGGATGGTGAGCTTCCTTTCGGCTGAGAGAAGGTTCAGGAGTGCCATAGAAACTAAGGCCTGGAACTGGTGACCACAAGAGCCCTTTTGATTCCCTACTTCTCTGTGGCTAAGCTTGTAACTGAAGTCAGTACATCTCAGAGTCTCACCCAAGGCCCACAGTATACCTCCTGTGCATCACAGCTGGTTATTTGAGGCCAAAGAGCTCTTTATTCAGCAAATGATGTGTCTTGCCATGACTGGATCCTTCCCTTCAAGGCAGTGGGTTCCATTCTAGCCCAAGGTGTATTTAGAAATGTTGTCCCTAAGCTAGGGCCTGGAATGGGTGCCTCTCAACTTTGTCTGGTGCCCTATCATACTATGACTGAGCTGGTATCCAAAATGTAAGGCAAAGTTCTCTTTACCATTCCCCCTCCTCTTCTAAAGCAGAAGGAGGGGGTCTCTTTTGGAGCCGTGCCCTATGCAAGCTGGTGTTGGGGAAGGGGTGGCACAAACACACTCTTAACCACCCCAGCTACTGTCTCAGTAGGTCATGTGTCCCCCAGTCCACTGGCTGTGAACCCAGCTCAGCACTAGGACTTGCCTAGGAGTTTCAGTCCTTGTGGCCTATACTGCCTTTTAAGTTTATATAGGGCCCCAGGACACTCTGGCCTGTGGTGATGAGGCTTTCTGGAACGCATGTTCTGACCACTAGGATAGGTGATTCCCTTCTGACAATAGCCTGTCTAAATGCCCCTTCTGTGGGCAGGTGTTAGCTACGTACAGCACAGTTCGTTTCCCTGTGACAGGGCAGCACTGAGTTCAATGTAAAAGTCTTTCAATTGCTGTGCTCTCCCTCTCCAAGCACTGATTCCCCATGCCATGCAGCCACTGCTGGGAGATGGTGGGAGGGGTAGTATTGGTGATTCAAGGCAGCCTTTCCTGCCCTTTTTAGTGCTTCTTTCAGTAATATGAAGTTGAAACCAGGTGGCGTGAATGCTACCTGAATTTTTGTTCTTATGAAGGTGCTTTTTGTGTGTAGATAGTTGTTATACTTGGTGTTCCTGTTGGGGTACACTCAGGGCAGCTTTCTATTGTGTCATCTTGTTCCACCTCTCTCCACATGTTATTTGTGCAGAGAAATAGTGAAGGTTAAACTGAGAAGAAATTGTTACCTTTTGTCAGAGGCATTAGAATTAGAATGTGAAAGATTACATAGACTTTGGGGCAAAACTAAGAGTGGTAAATGAAACAGGAAAATGTATCCTTTTGAGAGAAAAAACTTAGGCCATTTTTGAATGTGAGTAGTTAAGAGCTTGAATTAGAATGTACATTGTGAAAAGGGTCTATGATTTTATTCATTAAAAACATAAAACTAATAGAGATTGCACACGTACAGAGAGATAGATCAGAAATATTTATAGAAGATTATAATTAGTTGAACAAACCATAGAGCACCACTCTGCTTAATCCACTGTACCACTGTAGGGAGGATCTGGAAGGGAAGAAATGTAGAAATCAACCAAAAAATATGGTGTCTTAAAGAACACAATGTTTTAGAGGAAGAAAACTGGGCATGCAGTTAGCTGCTATGTAAAGCAAATATATGCTCCAACAGATGTTTAAGTAAAGCTCTTGGGAAAGAATAAAACAGATGAGATTAATGTGTCTTAGAGAATCTGAGAGGAGAAAATATTTGAGCTAGATGTTGAAGGATGAAGAAGATTGCTGCAAGTTGTCTTGGTAAAGAAGAATTCAAGAGGTCAGGTAAGTAGATTAGCAATGTCTTAGACATCAAAAGGGGAAAAAACATATTCCAGAGGATACATAGAAAATGAAGGCGAATGTTAGACTGGAAAAGAGTATAAGAAAATTGACTTTTTCTGTGGTGTAAAGAAAGAAAAATAATCTGCTAATGATGGCATGCGGTTATATAATGAGCAGAGCAAAGCGTATAAAAACAATAAATCTGATTAGAAATAAGTAAAGTAGCCAAGTAATTTATACCCCAAATTAGGATATTTTTGAGAACAAACTTGGGCACTAAAATCATCAAAATGTCATACATTTTGAAAACATAGGATAGTAAATTGGTTTTATATTTTTGATAAACTATAAAAATTTATCCTACTTAAAATTTATTTTCAAAGATATATTTATTTACATTAAAACAAAACTAATTAGCTGAAAATTTAGAATAACATAAGCAAAATAATTGATTTTGTGATATATATTTTATATAATTTAGTCAGTTTATAGTTATTTCTGCTTTTAATACTTTGTCATTGTTAATTTATAGAGAATAACTTTTCAATGTAGTGTTCTTATCATTGATTTTTCATAAAATTCTCCACAGTCTTCTTGAAAATTATATTTTATGATGCTGAATTTGCCTGACTTGTCTGTAGCTTATGATAGTTTTACTTGATGAAGTATTCTGCCTATGAAAGTTGACATGCTTAATAAGTTCAGAGAAAATTCTACTAAATGGAAGACTCTCCATTTAAATTACTTTTCATTTAAACTGAAATTTTCAGCTTCATATTTTAGGTTTATTTTTTTCTCAATTCAGGAAACCATCTTTGACAAATATTACTCCAAAAAATTCATGAAAAAATCCTATGTATGATACTTTTCAATATTTTGCCAAATTTAAATGTTATAAAACTATAGCCCATTTTAATCCTATTTCATTCCAGTATATAATTTAAATTTATTAAAAATAGGAGCTTCATTACAGATTCTTCCTGCAAATTGAGATGTTGTAATTTCAGTTTTAGAATGACAAACCTAAATCTTGTACACTTGTACATTTTTTTTTTTTTTCTTCAGACAGAGTCTCTCTCTGTCACCAGGCTGGAGTGCAATGGCACAATCTTGGCTCATTGCAACCTCCACCTCCCGAGTTCAAGCAATTCTTCTGCCTCAGCCTCCCAAGTAGCTGGGATTACCAGTGCCTGACACCACGCACAGCTAATTTTTGTATTTTTAGTAGAGACAGAGTTTTGCCATGTTGACCAGGCTGGTCTCAAGCTCCTGACGTCAGTTGATCTACTTACCTTCGCCTTCCAAAGTGCTGGGATTAGGGGCATGATCCACCGCCCCCGGCCAATCTTGTACATTCTTTAAACTCACATTATCTAATTTGTTCAGTTTCACTTTAGCTTTTGTGAAGATGATTTCCATTGTTTCAGGGTTTTCAGTTGCTACATTATGTCAATTCTTCAAACTTTTTTGGTGCTCAATTTGTGGCACACTTTAAATGTTTCCAACTTACGTTAAAGAAAATACTGCTCAACTTTAAAGGACTAGCTTATAGAATTATTCAATGACATCATAGAAATTTAAGGTTGATTTGCAAGGTAGTCCTTGAAAGGTTCAAATATATCTAATTTACAATTCATATTCAATTAATAAAGTATCTGCAGCAAGACTGAATGATTTATAAAATATTAAGCATTAGTTTACTTGTAAAGATTTTTAGATTAGTTTCTCCAATTATATATATGTAATAATATTTGCAATTTGTAAATCTGGATAATTAACACACTCCATTTCAATTAGTAGAATTGTGAAATTTTGAGTTACGTGTTCAACATGACCAATTCCAGTTGCATTGTCCTATTATTTTTAAGATTATTGTTTTTATCAAATAATGAAAGTTGTGTTTATTCTAAATTCTCTTCATATTTTTGTCACCAAATAAATCATTTTTTATTTTTAAAAATTTCAACTAATTTTATAATAGCATCCACATTGTCAGCTGTTTTACTTTTGCGAGTTTAACTAAAAACTTCTCTGATTCCAATAATTGGATGAAAAATTATTGACATGAATTTAACTCATTCCTATTTGAAGCATTTGATGATAGTGATGAAGAAACAGCGTTAATTAACGGCTTACAAAGCTTTTCTTTTGCTAACAGTGGATGCATTAAAGCCTATTACCTCATTTTCATATGTTCACAAGAAATCTAGCAACTGAAACTGAATATATTTAATTAAAAAACTGTCTTTGATATGCATGAAAGTTATGCTTCACAAGTTGATATGTAAACACATTTTCTGAGACTAGACACACAATTTTTTTTTCTGGTACAGTCTCAAAATAATAAATTTTTGAGGTAGACGGCTGATGCTTCTTTAACTGATCTGTGTCTTCTGGTTTTCCTACATTAGTGATACGGAGGAGATCCCATGGTGGATAGGAAACGACAAACGTTTTATACAAATTACTTTTTGTCATCTGGTTTCTTGGAAAATAAAAATTCAAAATTTAATTTTCATGAAATATTCACTTTCATTTTCAGCTCATTGCTGCTAAAAATTTATTGTAACATTTGAACAATTGGGAAACAATAAATAAATCAATATTGTAGAGTTATATGACATAATAATGACAGTAGCACTATATCAAGAGTACAGGCTATTTCCTTTCTTTTCATTTTATAAAACAACAGCTCTGGTTCTATTTCCTACACATTTGTCATCTACTTAACCTATAACTTCCTGTATTTTACCCCAGATGCCCCTCACCACCATCTATTATGAACATGGTCTTTATGTGGGACTGGTGGTTGGCAGATTTGTATATTTTACAGACTAATACAGTGTATAATGCTCCGCCCTCCACCACCCTGACACCAAGAGGAGATGGTTGCCTCTCTCCATTTATGTACCAGAAACATAACACCCTGCATGCTGACCTGTAAAGGGAAAAGTTACATTTCCTAAGGCTGAAGGTGCCAGGGAAAGAGAAGGGGTTATGTTACGTGACTTTAAATTTAAATTATGTTTCAGGTTGAAACTATCAAGTATTTAATAATATTTTATAAAAAATGAAGAATCTGGAACAAATGTAAATCATGACACGGTGTCTTAGGTAATGGGCAGAAACTGGTACTGTTCTGAGCAAACCGAGATGTAGAGTGTTCTGGTTATTGATTGCTAGGTATGAAAGTTTACCCAAAAGTAGTGGTTTACAACTCACTCATTATATCTCGTGGTTTTGTGCATTGGGAATCCAGGCAGTGCTCAGCTGGGAGGCTTTTCCATTCCATGTGGGATCAACTGTGGTCACTTGGTAGTATTCAGCTGGCAGCCACTCTTGTTTGGAAGGTCCACATGGATTCACTCATCTGCCTGTTTCCTGGGGATGCCTCTCTTTCTTCCCTTCCAACATAGCCTTGGGGCTTCTCCACACATTCTCTTCCTTGGGGTAGTCAGATTTCTTACTGTCCTGGCCGAGGGCTCCCAGGGACTAAGGTGAAATGTGTTGATTCTCTTTAGACCTAGAACTAGCTCAGTATCACTTTTATAATACTCCTTTGATCACAGCAGTCAAAGCCTGGCTCAGATTCAAGGGGAAGGGACATTGTGCTCAGCTTCATGGGAGAAGTGTCAAAGAATTTGCAGCTATCTTTTAAAAAGCCACATATTGTCACAGTAGGCTCAGGTTAACATCAGAATATGGGTGCATAGCCATTCACTTGCTGTTAAACCAAGTAGCATCAATTGTTCATCCTTACTTAAAGCTGGCAGCACTAATTATACATGGTGAGTTTCATCACAGTATAAATCTTTTACCTATTAATCAATAGCTGTTACCTATTCATATAACTACAATGGTGATTAGCAGCATCTATGTGCAAAACACTGTCACTGTACTAATTGTTATGGAGTAAAATTATGAACCAAAGCTCAATTGCTGTGGAGTAAAAATATGAAACGAATTAGTAAATTGCTCCAGAGCCAAGAATTTAGTGAGAAGATGATTATGCTCAAACAAGCATCAAAAAAAAAAAAAAAAAATGGGAGGCCGAGGTGGGTGGATCACAAGGTCAAGAGATCGAGACCATCCTGGTCAACATGGTGAAACCCCGTCTCTGCTAAAAATACAAAAAATCAGCTGGGCATGGTGGCGCATGCCTGTAATCCCAGCTACTCAGGAGGCTGAGGCAGGAGAATTGCCTGAAACCAGGACGCGGAGGTTGCGGTAAGCCGAGATTGCGCCATTGCACTCCAGCCTGGGTAACAAGAGTGAAACTCCGTCTCAAAAAAAAAAGGAATGGTATTCACAAGGATGTTTCCCACCCAGTCCCCATTCAAGAGTATGTGTACACATGCTTGTGATCATAGGAACACTGAAAATTAATACAACTTAAGTTGAATACATAAGTATCATGGCCATATGACATTTTACATCCTTCATTGTTAATCTTCCAAAGCATTCAGCTGTGGTAATACTGTTTAATAATCGACCACATAATTTTAGGACTAGTTAATGTTTTTATTTAGAAACTTTTTATTTATTCTAATAATTAAAGTCTTCTATAACTTTATATGAATAAATATATGCTTTGTAAAATGTGGCATTAATAAAGTTGGACTTAGAGATGTGAAAGAACAAATGTATTGGGTTAAGAGATAAAGCAACTTCTCTTCCAGACACATGAAATCCTATAAAGACTTCTCACACAAGTCAGACACACAGACACAAGCATGCAAATGCACATACACACACAGAACATTGTAGGTGTTCTCTTTGTGACTTTGACTTATGATTATTCTTATATGCAAAAAAAAAAAAAAATGACAGGCCTCAAAAAGGAAAAAATGGGAAAAGCCAGTGTTATCTGCTGTGAGAAAGAACTGGTTTGACTCTGTATAGCTAGATAGTAGCCCTACAGAAAGAAATCCCTGAAAAAGCATTAGCTTGAAATCTGTAAAGAATGATCAGATTTTTGTCCCTTCAAGAAATGCATTAAAAATTGAAAAACAGTGTAGAGTAGGACCAGAAGGTAATAGAAGAGAGACATTGCTAACTGAATTTTATCTCAGGAAAGTTAAGGTTGAAAGCTAGAATCTCAAATGGCAAAAGGTATCCCGGCAATCCATTCTAGAGTTTCTAATAATAATAATATCACCTTAGGCCCCTCCTAAAAATTCTCAGGGGTCATTTATGCTGATTAACTTGGAAGAACACTACACTAAGTGAAGGTGTTACAATGTGGTTCTCACTTCACACTTTCAGTGTTGTTTATCCTTTACTTGACTCAAAGCCGATTACAGCAGAAATATCACTAGAGAGAGACTGCAAAAATAGCCCAATTTTTTCTCTTCCTCTTTCTTTTTGAGTGTTGAAAGATTATTAGCTAGAGCTACAAAATTGATCCCACTACTCTGCTTGGCATGAGGAAAA
This sequence comes from Sapajus apella, assembly GCF_009761245.1. Lineage (NCBI taxonomy): Eukaryota > Metazoa > Chordata > Mammalia > Primates > Cebidae > Sapajus > Sapajus apella. The sequence goes on along the minus strand of NW_022436941.1, from coordinate 11,774,154 downwards.
AGAGATAGACTTGGGATAATTTATGTGCCTATCAGTCACTAAAAATAGAGTTTGTATTACAAATCCATCTAATTTATTTTGCATATTTGGTATTGCTGGTTGGTAGTGACTGTTGTCAGTATTATTTAGATGTGGTAGTTTTTTTTTTTTTTTTGCTTTATTTTAAAATTACTTTCATTGTTATAAAAATAATTTTGTTTTTAGAAAAAATTGAGTATGAAAATAATAAAAATCATTCATCATCTAGAGATAATTCTGTATATATTTTGTCTGTTTTTTAATCTTTTGAAAATCTACACATGCATATGTAGGATCATATGTATAGTGTATATAACTATATGTAACTACACTGAAATAAATAGGGAAGGGTTAGTGTTCAGCATCAAACACACTTAACATCAGGCCATGTGCGGCTAAAAGAACCTGGACATCAAATAGGTCTGAGTGGAGATGGGCAGACACTGAGAGGTATCTTAGGTTGAGTTGCCTGGAAAAGAATTCAGAAGTGAAAATATGTGTGAAGGACTTTAAGCTGGAGGTAGATGGGGCTGCTGCTCCTCTCCTTTCACCTATACAGAACTGGGGAAGCAGGACTGGGTAGACAGGGAAGCTGAACCAGAGGCGATTGCAACAGAGATCACAGTTGATCCAGCAGGGAGGCTGGAGCTGGTTAGTCCTTCAAATTTGTTCCACAAGGGAACCAGGCTTCAAAAAGAAATAATTTGTTTTTTATTTTGGAGGGGATGTCTTGACATGCCCCATGCTATTTGACTCCTAAAATCTTAACTTAGATGTGGTGCACCCTCAAAATTTTGTAGGATTTATTTCCTACCTTATAGAGTCCTCTCATATATATGCTACTGCTTAAGATTGAATATTTTTGAAAAGTAATATATAGAGCCCAAGCTGTCTTTCAAAAAAGTTCCTGGAGGGAGTCACTCAACACTTCTGGTTCCTTTTCATGGGCCAGAACTTAGTCATATAGCCATGTCTAGAAGGGTGGGAAATCCACTCTTCATTCTGGGCACTGAGTGTGCAAGTGAACGTTGGGATTTCTGTTACTTCTAACGGACAAAGGTGGAAAGTAGATACAGGAATTCCACTGGACATCTCTGCCATAAACACTGAAATCTGTTTAAACATAAAAACCAGATTAAGCAACTGGGGTAGTTACTGTTATAGAACCAAATGTAAATGTAATACCTTTTGGCAACAGAAAAATACTATCTAGCAGATGACGTAAGATTGCTCTGTGAGACACACCACATAGCAATCCATTGTAAAATAAAGTGATGAGGCCGGGTATGGTGGCTTATGCCTGTAATCCCAGCACTCTGGGAGGCCAAGGTGGGAGGATCACTTGAGGCCAGAAGTTCAAGTTCTCTCTGGGCAACACAGAGAGATCTCATCTCCACATACACACACAATTATTTTAAGTGATGGATCTGGGGTCAGGTGTGAGCAGGGACACAGAACGCTATACAGATGAATAGCCTTAAGTGACATGGCATGCTTTGCATGTTGAAATAAGGGCAAATTATGTGAATCTGAAGGAATGACTCTGTAAGATGGTTCAGGTAAAGAAGGACTCTTGCACAATTTTGACCTCATGATGGCTTCTCCCAGACTTTTGGTTTGGTGAACCAACTTTTCTTTCAGATGAAGGCAAAGATTAAACCTGTGGCTAGGTGTTATCATAAAGCAATCTCTCAAATGTTTTTTCTCTTAAGACAAATGTGTCACAATGACATATCACAGGAGACGTTCTTTAATACACCAGGAGACAAGGGAGTTACTTTCCAAGATAGATTAATTCTCTTTCTTGGGCAGTTTCTCCTCAGGAATCCTATTCTTCCAAGCACACTCCTCATAATTACCCAGGCAACTAGTCCATTTAAGTCATTTATGGGTAAATAGTACAAAAGTAGCCGGGGGAGGAGTGAAAACTACCCTTGTGTAGTTTTATACAATACAGAAAGCAATTAAACAAGAATGAAAGACAAGATTTGTTTAAATAGAGAAAGAGGTTGAATTGGGAATTACATGATATTGAGATTAATGTTAAAATTATGTATTGTGCATTGTTAAAAAATTTTATATATTATGAAGTAATTTTAAAATGTAATTAATCTTTAAATCAAACTATTTATTTTTATAACTTTCACTTTTAAGTTGCTTTATACAATGTCAGTTTAATTCAAAGGTATTTAATGTTAAAAATCAATTATAAAGCATACTTTTCTCTCCCAAGACACGCATTTGGTCAACTAAGTGTGGGTAGCAGTCATTAACAGTCATGTAATAACACTTTTCTTCTGTACCACAAGATGGCAGCACATGCAAGGGTGCCTATTTACAGTAATCATTTGTGCCTAGTTTCAATGATTCCTTTGGTTTTTGGATGATTTAAAGGGTAGCCTTCCGCCTTCTAGAATGTAAGCAGTTTATATGATTGCTTTTTTGTTGTTGTTCCTGTTCTTAAGTTCAAGAGCAACACATATTTTTCCCTCCATTATATCAGATCAAAATTTGTCCTTTTACAAATTAAGCTGCCTGGTGGAAAACAAATAAACAAAAAACAAAAAAAAAACGCACCATTTACTTTTAAGTCCATGAGAGGAAACATTCTTACTCGCAAATGTTATATGACCTCTCTTTCGATTTGGTGACTCACAAGGGAAATAGTCTTAAATTGCTGTTCCCTCTAAAAAGTTCTTCCCCCAGATTTAACATTGCTTTTTCAAGTTCCGTAGGTGTCTGCTCAATTCATTTCTATGAAGACTTCCATGGCTGCCCTGTAAAAAAAAAAAAAAAAAAAAAAAAAGACATCACAATACCTGTTGTACCTCTAGTATTCCTCTCCCTCCTGTACTCTAATTTTTATTGTCAACCAATCTACCATACCTTTACTTGTTTATTTGTTTATTGTTCTCCCCTAGTCACATGTAAGCTTCGCAAGAGACAGGATTTTGTCAGGCTTGTTCATTGTCGTATCCCCAGCTTCAAGAATAGTGCCTGAACTTGGTGGGTATTCACTAAACATGTGTTGAAAGTATGTAATGCCATAAAGGTTGGAACAATTGAAATAATTGTAGCAAGATGGTAGACATATTTAAACAGGACAAGTGTCCTAAATAAAAGAGCTCTAACCTAAGAATGCAGAAGTAGCAGTTCTCATTCCTGTTCTACCCAGCTGCTGAGTACCCTCATGCTGTTATTTAAACTTTGTGGGATTTGGGTTCTATTTAGTCAAAATGGATAATAAAATCATTTTTACTCATATCCTGACATAGATGTGAAGCTCTAGTTATACAAACTAAGCAAATATGGACAATGAAATTCTTTATTTAAGTTTTAATGATTTGAGATCACAAAAATGGAAGCTACTTCCTTCCCTTTAGTAGCAGCCATGATTTTCTAAGCATTTCTAACCTCTAATAAAGAAAACTTCCCAAGGTATACAAGGCCTCCCTTTTCTCTCTCAATCAAATATAATTCTTGCTTGAGGTTCTATAAGGTATTTCCCTGAATCTTATTCATTTTTAATAGACATACTGGCAAACACAGAGCAAACGTACAACAGAAAAAAATTACACAAGGACAAGCTTCTGACTGACATTTCTCCTGGTGAAGAATTTATGTAAATGTATTGGGAAAATATTTTAAGAAATTAATCCATATACCATCTCCCACCTTATGATATAACTGCCTACTGATCTCAAACTTGGCAGCTCAAAGAAGGAGTGTCAACTGCTTGAGGAATAATTTATAGTAGGAGACAATCATGCCACTTTTTTCAGCTTTTAAGATCAAGGAATGTCATCATCTATTAAATTAAAAGAAATAGTGGTGACATGACATGATTAGAAAAACAGGTTTATATTTCGGTTTATAGATTAGATAAAATAATTCTGACCTGAAACAGAAGGTGGAGAATTATCCAAAGGTGCAGGAAGGTGAAGTGCATCATTCCTTACAAGCTACCTTTTGATTTGGAGTGGAAATTCTGCCACCCAAATCTCAAATAGAATATGTCACATTTAATTATATCACACTTTTGTCTCATTCTAGTTCTTTTGCGCTTGAAAGCACTCACAGATCATCTTCTTGCTATTAAATGTCTTGACTTACGTAGAATCAACTAGATCAAAGTGATTCAGAGGTTAAATATATTAATATCTATGTTATCTTAGACAACTCATTTATTATAGTTTTCAATTTTCTTATGTGGAAATTAAATTGATTTATTCTTAGGCAAAATATATATATATATATAAATTTTATGTATATAAATATATATACTTATATAAATATATATATATATCTGTGTAAGAAAATATCCTTACATACTCGATTGATCTCTTGCATTCTCTCTCTTGACATTTCTATATCTGCTTCTTTATTCTTAGTAAAGACTGGTAAGACTATAACATGCTCTAGATGGCTTCTATCCAAAGCAATCTGCACATTACTAAAATGTCTCTAAGCTATTTCCCTTTCTCATCAATTCAAAAGAGTTGTCTATACTTACTGCCTTCATTGTTTCACTTTCTTCATCCCTAATTTACCATAATTGCTTTGTAAAACCTCACCAGCAATACCGTAATTGCAAAATCCAAGGAATTGTTCTCAGTTCTCATCTTACTTGACCGTTTTGTTGAAAATGAAATTGAACTTTCATTTTACCATGCTGATCTCTGCTTGGGTATATGACGTGTCTTTCTCCTAGCTGCCAATAGGCCTCTCTGAGCACATTTTCTCCCATTCTTTCACTCATTTCTCTTTTTTCACTTGTTTCGCTTAAAAGTTGGTATCTCCCAGGGTTCTAGCTTCCAGTCTTAACTCACTTCTTTTGTCCCATACACCCTCACCATCTCCAAACCCAGGATAATCTTGTGGTCTTCACCCATAACCTATGTACCAATGACTCCCGGTTCATTCCCACAGTTCTGACCCTTTATTCTGGTTCCCCATAGATACATCTTCTTTGCTGGTTCCTCTTTTTTTCACCTGACTTTTCAACATTGGAGAACCACAGGGCTTAGTCATTGGACTCTCTTTCCAGTTGTATTTTCTCCCTTGGTTATCTAATTAATCTCATGACTTTAAACCGTGTGATGATTTCCAAATTTATATCTCCATTTAAAAAAATATGAAAATTTTATTCAGAGGAATAAAAATTATTTATATATCATATTCATTCATCATTATATCATTTCAGTGAGGCTAGGCAGGGATTGGCTTTTTTCACAGGTAATGTATTTTAACTCTGTAATAATTAGAGGCCTGGCACTGTTGCTCATGCCTGTAATCCCAGCACTTTGGGAGACTGAGGCAGGCAGATCACCTGAGGTTGGGAGTTCAAGACCAGCCTGACCAACATGAAGAAATCCTGTCTCTACTAAAAATACAAAATTATTCGGGCATGGCAGTGCATGCCTGTAATCCCAGCTAATCGGTAGGCCGAGGCAGGAGAATCTCTTGAATCTGCGAGGCAGAGGTTGCAGTGAGCCAAGATTGCACCACTGCATTTCAACCTGGGCAGGAAGAGTGAAACTCTGCTTCACACACACAAGAAGGAGAAGGAGAAGGAGAAGGAGAAAACATGATTAGAATAAAAAGAATATCCCTAGGTGTAAAGATATTTAAATATATATTGTGTTCCTGTGCCTAATATTAATGCTTATACGCATATATGTATATTGACATGTACATAGATACATAAATATATTTGCAAAAAAAGATTTTAAGTGGTCATAACAAATCAAATTATAGCATGAAAAATATGCACATGGTAAAATACAAAAAATATACTCTAAATAAGTGCAAAAGGGACAAATAACATTGTCCTCATTATTGCGCCAGCCTCCTAACATAATTCTTTCTTCTAGTCTCTAACTTTGCAATTCATTCTCCACATATCTTCTAGAATAAATTAATATAATCACTTTACTTCTCTACTTAAACCACTTCAATGAATTTTGCTTTCCTATTAACTTCTAGAAATACTAAAAATTCTTAGGGGGATGCTTTTGCTTTCTTTTTTTAAAATTTATTTATTTTACTTTAGGTGCATATCATATCTGGCATTTCTCCCCATGTTACCCTTCCCCACCCTCCCCACCCTGTGCTCTCTCTCCCCTACCCCACAGCTGCCCCCAGTGTGTGATGCTCCCTCCCTGAGTCCACATGTTCTCATTGTTCAACACCCACTTGGGAGTGAGAACATACGGTGTTCAGCTTTCTGTTCTTGTGTCAGTTTGCTGAGAATGATGGTTTCCAGATTTATCCAAGTCCCTACAAAGGACACGAACTCATCTTTTTCTATGGCTGTGTAGTATTCCATGGTGTATATGTACCACATTTTCTTTGTCCAGTCTATTATTGATGGGTATTTGGGTTGGTTCCAGGTCTTTTCTATTGTACGCAGGGCTGCAGTAAACATACGTGTGCATGTGTCTTTAGAGTAGAATGATTTATAGTTCTTTGGGTATATACCCAGTAATGGAATTGCTGGGTCAAATGGAATTTCTATTTCTAGATCCTTGAGAAATCACCACACTGTCTTCTACAATGGTTGAACTAATTTACACTCCCACCAACAGTGTAAAAGTGTTCCTATTTCTCCACATCTTCTCCAGCATCTGTTGTCTCCAGATTTTTTAATGATCACCATTCTAACTGGTGTGAGATGATATCTCAGTGTGGTTTTGATTTGCATTTCTCTAATGACCAGTGATGATGAGCACTTTTTAATAAGTTTGTTGGCCTCATATATGTCTTCTTTTGAAAAGTGTCTGTTCATATCCCTTGCCCTCTTTTTGATGGGGTTGTTTGCTTTATTCTTGTATATCTGTTTTAGTTCTTTGTAGATTCTGGATATTAGCCCTTTGTCAGATGGGTAGATTGCAAAATTTTTTCCCATTCTGTTGGTTGCTGATTCACTATAATAATGGTTTCTTTGGCTGTACAGAAGCTCTGGAGTTTAATTAGATCCCATTTGTCTATCTTGGCTTTTATTGCCATTCCTTTTGGTGTTTTAGTCATGAAGTCCTTGCCTATGCCTATGTACTGAATGGTTTTGCCTACGTTTTCTTCTAGTGTTTTTGTGGTTTTAGGTTTTATGTTTAAATCTTTGATCCATCTGGAGTTAATTTTAGTGTAAGGTGACAGGTAGGGGTCCAGTTTCTGCTTTCTGCATGTGGCTAGCCAGTTTTCCCAACACCATTTATTAAACATAGAGTCCTTGCCCCATTGCTTGTTTTTGCCGGGTTTGTCAAAGATCAGATGGTTGTAGATGTGTGGTGTTTCTTCTGAGGTCTCTGTTTTGTTCAATTGGTCTATGTCTCTGTTTTGGTACCAGTGTTATGCTGTTTTGATTACTGTAGTCTTGTAGTATAGTTTGAAGTCTGGCAGTGTGATTCTTCCAGCTTTGTTCTTTTTGCTTAGGATTGTCTTGGCTATGTGGGGTCTTTTGTGATTCCATGTGAAGTTTAAAGTGGTTTTTTCCAGTTCTGTGAAGAAGGTCATTGGTAGCTTGTTGGGGATAGCGTTGAACCTGTAGATTACTTTGGGCAGTATGGCCATTTTCACAATATTGATTGTTCCTAACCATGAGCATGGAATGTTTCTCCATTTGTTTGTGTCCTTTCTTTTTTCATTGAGCAGTGGTTTGTAGTTCTCCTTGAAGATATCCTTTAAATTCTTTGTTAGTTGTATTCCTAGGTTATTTTATTCTCTTTGTAGTAATTGTGAGTGGGAGTTCGCTCTTGATTTGGCTCTCTGTTTGTTTGTTATTTGTATATAGGAATGCTTGTGATTTCTGCACATTGATTTTGTATCCTGAGACTTTGCTGAAGTTGCTTATCAGTTTGAGAAGACTTTGGGCTGAGATGATGGGGTCTTCTAGATATACAATCATGTCATCTGCAAATAGAGACTGTTTGATTTCCTCCTTTCCTAATCGAATATCCTTTATTTCTTTTTCTTGCCTGATTGCTCTGGCTAGAACTTCCAGTACTATGTTGAATAGGAGTGGTGAGATAGGGCATCCTTGTCTAGTGCCTGATTTCAAAGGGAATTCTTCCAGCTTTTGCCCGTTCAGTATGATATTGGCTGTAGGTTTGTCATACATAGCTTCTATCATTTTATAATACTTTCTGTCAATACCTAGTTTATTGAGAGTTTTTAGCTTGGAGAATTGTTGAATTTTATCAAAGGCCTTCTCTGCATCTATTGAGATAATCATGTGGTTTTTGTCTTTGGTTCCATTTATGCAATGAATTACATTTATGGATGTGCGAATGTTGAACCAAACTTGCATCCCCAGGATGGAGCCTACTTGGTCATGTTGGATAAGCTTCTTGATGTGCTGTTGCAATCTGTTTGCCAGTATTTTATTGAAGATTTTTGCGCCGATGTTCATGATGGATATTGGCCTAAAGTTTTATTTTTTAGTTGAGTCTCTGCCTGGTTTTGGTATCAGGATGATGTTCTTCTCATAAAATGACTCAGGGAGGATTCCCTCCTTTTGTACTCTTTCATACAGTTACAGAAGAAATGGAACTAGCTCCTCTTTGTATGTCTGGTAGAATTTGGCTGTGAACCCGTC